>NC_133362.1:52188235-52218198 GCF_049309525.1 Garra rufa
AGCGTATGGTTGAGATGTGATTTTCCACCAATTTGGGGCACCTTTCTTATGAAAATCAAGGATAAATCTATATAAGGATAAGGATAAATCTTCTATTTTTCGGTGGTCTTTTGAGACACTAGATTTATATGTCAATTCCAACATAACACCGACTGTTACGCAACAGTCCGGGATCGTTAATAGTTACGCCTCCAACATTTGCAGTGCCCAATCATCGGTAACGTCAGTACATCAGTAAAACAAGGCAAGCCAATGAAGGACACGGTTAGCTTAATGCAAGCACTAGCCTATTACATTGCAGTACAAAAGATATCACTTACCACATAAACAGAGAGATGACTGTGCTGATGATGGTGAATGATGGAGAAATAACTGCGCTGATGATGGCGAATGATTTACAGATCCAGAGTATCACCGAGAAGCAGCTGAACTTGTGTGGTAAGAAGAGCTCCCTCTGCATTATAACTTTACACAGAGCACATGGATCACAGTAATGAGACTAAAATGTCTGCGATTTAAAACGGCAGATTCAACAAACCACATATTAAAAGCGGCTAGAGCTCCTAATTAAATATATATTTTTATCAATGTGCCAGCTATAGAGATGAGCAGCTCTGTGAAACAGCCAATCGGAGCAGAGCTCATTAATATTCATGAAGCTTCCAAAAAAAGGCAATAACAGAGCATTTCATTCTAGGGACAAATCCTAGGGTTGTAAATGGTCTTGTAAAACGTTTCTGGAGATTGTTTGCCCTTTCCTATGCCAAATACCTTCTATGTAGATATCAAAGAACAAATTAAAATATTCTCTCAAATGCATTTTATGGCAACTTTAAGTTGATAGAACCAGCTGACATCTTATCCTGACATTCTGAATATCAAGGATGGTGACACCCACCAACAAAAATGTTAAAAAAAAAATAATAATAATAATTTAAAAAGTAGTTTCATCAGATATACACCAATTATGAGCTAAACAATTAATCACAAACAGAATCATATCTGATGTTCAATCAATCACAACTACTCACAAGAATTTTAATCTGATATTTACAATTTCCAAAGACCACTCTGATCATACTCTCTTCTTCTATGCTGCATAAATGCCACACAGAACATTCATCAATGGTGTGGAGCATATAAAATAAACCATACTCCACACCCGATTCACGCTCAGAAAAGAGTATCAAAGCTCATCATCGCAGTTTGGGAGACACTACGCTTTTGAAACACATTTCCTAGTTAGAAACTATAGAAATGATCCCTGAAAGTATAGTCTTGACCTCCATTTTGCAAAACCAGCGTAGGCGACTTCTGACACTTTGAGTCTTAAGAGATGGTGACAACCTAACAACAGAGATGAGAAAAGTTACATCTGAAACATCATTAGAGTCCTAAATTTTTTTTTTGTAATTTTAGTCGGATGCAGTTTTCATCTGCCCCCAAATTACACAGGCGAAACTGATGCTCTCGCGTTGTGCGAGACTGTCAGCCCGTCCCGTGGGTAGGGCTTAAAGCAGGCTTAGAGATTTCTTCTGTCAGTTTTGACCCAATCTGTTTTTGGGAAGCGCAGTTTGACCCAGCAGTGCGGGCCAACAACATGTTCTGTTTTGCCGCGTGAAGGCGGTTCAATGCTTTGGACAGCGTATGGTTGAGTCGTGTTTTTCCACCAATTTGGGGCACCTTTCTTATGGAAATCAAGGATGATTTCATGGGAAATGGCAAACTGGTGTAGCGTTTGGCTAATAAGCTAAAGCTACAAAGGATGTACCGGTGCCCAGTCGTCCAAGCAGAATCCACATTCGGCCATAATCGGAGGTTACTACTAACGTTCGATTGTGTCTCATAGGGAGTTTGGCGCAGGGCCTCAGTGGAAAACAGGCCCTCGGCGGCTGAAACAAAAGACGAAGAATGCATCCACATGCACATGAATCAGGAGTGTTAAATAAAGAAACCCAGCAAGATGACGAGGTGGTCCAGTGGTTAAGGCGGTGGAAGGCTAAGACATTGTGCTCGACACGCATTGGAAGCTTTAGCGCCACTGAGAGCTCACCGGACCAGACAGGACCAACCTGTTTACGATGGGTAACGGTGATCTGTAATTGCGCTGCAGTTTAACGATACCTGTCTTGAGAACATATTGACAAAACAACAAGGCTTCTGCCTCTGGCGCTCTCTAATCAGTAGACTGCTTTTTGGCGAGGAAAAAAAACTCAACAAAACTCTAAGCCTCCAGAGAGGCTAGCAAAAATTGCCAAAGCTAACTGTATTTCAAGTCATCCTGGCGGGGTATTGGGTAAAGTTTTCAACCAGCAATGATCGCGCCTCGGATAAACCTCATAGGCTACAATATTGCCTCTGCGAAAGAATGCCAGCGACGGTCGTGACCTTTACGTGCACCTACGTGGATGTGAACCGACAAGGTGGCGGCAAGCTTTAAACATGACGCACAAACAGTCTCCTGGCACGGGTTGCTGCACCGTGTTTCCACGGAACAGATTAGAGGTGTGTAAATGACGGCTCATTCACTGTTCCCTCTGTGCTCAAAACAGCCTGCTGAATGCACTGTAGCAGCAGCTGAAAAGGTCCGCAGCATGGCCTGTCTCGGTCAGCAAGGGAATGGGGTGGCCAAGTGGTTAAAGCGATGGACTGCTAATCCATTGTGCTCTGTGCAATGGTTGGAATCCCAATCTTGTCGTTCGGTTCCTTTAGCACTGGACCTTAATCCAGGTCCTGGGGACCCCATGCTAAACATTTTGTGTGTCCTCCTTATCTAACACACTCAGTTCAGTTCTTAGAGTTCTCTACTAATGAACTGATGATCTGAATCAGGAGTGCTAAATAAAAAATGCCACATGAAATGACGAGGTGGCCGAGTGGTTAAGGCGATGGACTGCTAATCCATTGTGCTCTGCACGCATGGGTTCGAATCCCATCCTCGTCGTTCGGCTCCTTTAGCAGTAGTCCTGAGTACCCCACTCTGCACTTTTTGAGTGTCCTCCTTATCTGACACACTCAGTTCAGCTCACTGAGAGCTCTACTAATGAGCTGATGGTCTGAATCGGGAGTGTTAAATAAAAGGACCACGGAAAGTGACGAGGTGGTCGAGTGGTTAAGGCGATGCAAGGCTAATCCGTTGTGCTCGGCACACCTTGGTTTGTGTGGGTTTGAATCCCATCCTCTTCATTTGATGATTTAGCACCACTGAGAGCCTACTAGAACAGACAGGCCCAACCTGTTTACGATGGGTAGCGGTGAGCTATAATTGTGCTGTAGTTTAATGATACCTGCAGCGAAGTCTTGAGAACATATTGACAAAACAACAAATCTTCTGGCTCCGGCACACTATGATCTGTAGACACCTCTTTGACGAGGACCATTGACCAGCCACTCCAACAAAACAAAGCAAAACTATCTTTTTCAAGAAGCGTCCAGAGAGACCGACAAAAACTGTTGAAGCTGACTGTATTTCAAATCATCCCGATAGGATATCGGGGAAAGTTTTCAACCAGCAATGATCACACCTCAGATAAACCACACTAGCTACAACATTGCCTCTGCGATAGAATACCGGTGACGGTCGTGACCTTTTCTTGCAGCTACGTGGATGTGATCCGACAAGGTGATAGCAAGCTGGATGAGCCCCAGAGACAGATCATCAGTGAAGACCTCTTCACCTAGACGGCCATCGACGCAAGACTGTGAAAACCAGATCCTCTTCAATCTGACACTGTGGCAACATAGAACTTTTGCATCTACATTAAAATTAGTCTGTTTGTTCTTATTCTGAGGTCACCGTAGCCGCCAGATCCATTCTGTATTCCGATCAGATGGTCACTGCAGTCCCCCGGATCCAGTCCGTACCAAGAGCAGATGGTGGATCAGCACCTTCAGCCGAATGTCAGCGGATACCATGTCAACTAGATGAGCCCCAGAGACAGATCATCAGTAAAGAATGAATCCACATGCCACAGCAAACTCGAGCTGGTGAAAATGTTCATCAAACACCCGCCGCTGACTTCTTTTAAAAGAAGCCAGCTTATTGAAGGTGCACAGGATAAACGCCCTGAGAAAGCTGTGCCTCGCAACCCTAAGAACGGCATAGGCGTTAGTGGACACCTGACGCGCGTGCAAAACACCAGCATTTCACACGTCCCTGGGTGGGCTCGAACCACCAACCTTTCGGTTAACAGCCGAACGCGCTAACCGATTGCGCCAAAGCTGGAGAACAATAGTCTGTTAAGGGGGGGGGGGGAAGAAAAGGAAGGAGGAGGAAGGAGGGGGAAAAAGAGAAAAAGAAAGAAAAGAGAGAGAAAAAAGGAAAAAATGAGGAGAAAAGAAATGATCACAGGCTTCCCAGTTCATATTACACTGTTGCCATACATTGAAGTATTTACTGAATCCTTTATTTATCAGTACTTATCACATAAATGATGTCCAAATGAATTAAATTATTATTACAAATGACAAATTAATATTTTATTAGATTTATATGGCAATTTACTATGCTTCAGTATTTGTATTTCATCTTTGAAGGCATCTCTTTGTGCCAATTTTATGAGCGTGATGCTTGCATTTCTCATGTCTTCAACATTTATGGGTTTAACTTTCTTGTCTCTCGCTAGTTGCTGGATACGAGCGACAACTTTCAATGCAGTGTGCCATTTCGACAATCTACTGAATCTCTCTAGAAAATGATCATCATCATTTGCTACATTTGTTTGTAGCACTTGTGTTGTCCTGATTTCAGGATCGCCAACCAGAAGCTCAGGAGTTGTCTTTGCTGTGACAATTTCTCTTTCCCAGAGAAACTTCGTTCCAGTGAGCCAATTTGAAGTGATCAGCTCTGACACCTTGAGGCCCCTGGAAGCGTGATCTGCAGGATTTTGTTCGGTGTCTATGTAGTGCCACTGTGCAGGGTTAGTCGCCTCTCTAATTCTTTGGACTCTATTCGCTACAAAAACGTGAAATCTACGGGCTTCATTGTTAATGTAGCCTAAGACTACCTTTGAATCAGTCCAGAAATATTCTTGGTCAATTTTGAGCTCCAGCTCCTCCTTTAACATGCTACTGACTGCTGAAGAGATCACCGCAGCTGTTAACTCAAGCCTGGGTATAGTCACGATTTTGGTGGGCGCAACTCTTGCTTTGCCAATGACAAAAGAGCAGTGCACTTTATCTTCACTCAACACTCGAATATATGAGCACTGACCATAGCCATGGCTACTCGCATCTGAAAAGTGATGGAGTTCGATCCTCTGAACAGTCCCTAGGTGTTCAGGAGCAAAACATCTTGCTATCTGGAGATCGTGCAGGTTCTTCAATTCATTTAGCCAGCTACTCCATTGCGGCATTAACTCTCTGGGAAGTGGGTCATCCCACTCAATGCCCCTTTGGCACATTTCCTGTAGTACTTTCTTTCCTAATAGAAGGAAGGGAGCCAAGAATCCTAACGGATCAAACACAGATGCGACGGTTGAGAGGATTCCTCGCCGTGTTGCTGGTTTCTCATCCAGTGTTACTTTAAATGAAAAGGTGTCACTATTTACACTCCACTTTACTCCCAACACAGTCTGGACTGGGAATTCATTTGAACCAAGCTCCACATCCTGAATTTCGCTGGCTCGTTCACTGACAGGGACAGACTCCATAACCCTTTTGTTGTTCGAGATGAACTTGTGTAGGCGCAATTTCCCTTTTGCACACACATTTCGGGCTTCTTGGACAAGTTTGATAGCAGTGTCCACATTTTTCACACTAATGAGCCCATCATCAACGTAGAAATTAGTTTTGATGAAACTGGCTGCTGCAGGATACTCTCTTTCGTTTTGACATGCAAGATACTTCATTCCGTAATTCGCGCAGCCAGGAGATGATGCTGCTCCAAAAAGGTGGACTTTCATGCGATACTCCTTTGGCTCTGATCTTGTATCGCCATTTTCCCACCACAGGAACCGTAAGTAATCTCTGTCTTCCTGGCTTACATGGAACCTGTGAAACATCCTTTCCACATCACAGATAATGGTGATTGGATACTTGCGGAACCTGCAGAGTACGCCTGATTGTCCATTAGTGAGATCTGGTCCCGTTAGCAAGTGATCATTCAACGCCGTGCCACCATATTTAGCAGAGCAGTCGAACACAACTCTAATTTTCTCTGGCTTTCTAGGGTGATATACCCCCTGGTGAGGAATATACCAGACGTTTCCTACTTTGGGTTGGTGTTCAGCGCTCTCTGCATCACCATCCTTGAAGACACCTTCCATGAACTTTACATAATCATCCTTGAATTTCTGGTCTTTCTCAAATCTTCCTTTCAGACGCTTCAGTCGCACCAGAGCCAGCTGCTTATTTTCAGGTAACTGTGGGCGTGTCTTAAAGGGGAGGGGCATCTCAAGGTGTCCCTCTGAATTCTGATTAATTTTCTCATTTAGAAGTTGCGTGAACTGTATATCATCTTGTGATATGCTCCTTTCCCTTGGGCTTGTATCTCTAAAGTCTGATTCAAGGGCTCTGATGACTGAGGTAGGTGTCAGTATCGGGAGTTCCTTAACAGATACACGATGGCACAGGCCTGTAACTTCAGTCGACTTGGCAAACTGCGGTGGACAGCCAACTATGCTCCAACCCAAGTCTGTCTTGACTGCAAATGGTTCTTCATCACCTCCTGTGATGACTTGGCGTGGTGCCA
Organism: Garra rufa; assembly: GCF_049309525.1. NCBI lineage: Eukaryota > Metazoa > Chordata > Actinopteri > Cypriniformes > Cyprinidae > Garra > Garra rufa. The sequence goes on from NC_133362.1 coordinate 52,194,927, forward strand.
AAGCTCTTGAGCAATCATAACCTATCAAGAGTCCGACCTTACAATTCAGCAGCGTTGGAATTTCCTGAGCAATTTCATTCAGATGACTCCACCCAGCAGGCACAGGACGTCAACATGACGTCAGATTGACGTTGTACCCCAACCACTATGACGTCTATCAGACGTTGCATTTTGGTTGGAAATGAAAATCGGGTTGACGTCAGAACCCAACGTCAGGCCGACGTCAATGTCCAACGTTGGCTCGACGTTGGATTTTGGTCACTTTCCAACGCACAGAGGTGTAAAATCCAGGTTCCATGAGTAAAAGTCCTCCCCAGTTTTTCAATCACCTGGATTTTCTAATTAGCACAGTATTTCAACCAGAAGGACTGAGATTGGACCAAGTCATTCCTTTTGAGTCTCAAGCAAGTCTGAAGTAAAATCCCAAGCCCCTAAAGAGTTAAAGTTAATGAGATAACTGAATGATGATTGTGTTAGTGATGAACACCTGCTGTTAACAAGCAGCATCATTGAAGAAAAGAGAAACACAAGAACTACAACTGACTTGAATCAACTGAACAAAACATTTCATCTCTCAAAATCTGATTAAACATCTCCACAAACAGCATCACCAGCTTCACTCATTACTAACCAGGTTGACTTTATTTCATGTCTGCAGAATCTCTTATTGAGAATTATAAGAGGTTTAGATGTTGATGTTTTATTGGTCAAGAAAAAAAAAAAAAAAAAAAAAAAAAAAAAAAACACAATGTCACCATAATTGTGGTCAAGGGTTGCTTTAGTTTGTCTCTTGACTCTTGGAGTAACTTAGTAATTTCAGAAGTGAAGTAATTCCAATGCTGTTTTTCAGCAAACATTTGTGTGTTGAATTGAAAGCGTACAGCAGCAGATGAGTTCACACTTTCCCCATATATCTAATTTAGATGAGCATCTTGAAGTTAGAGTTGTGACGTTCGCGAACGAACCGATTCTTTTGAACGGCTCATAAACATGAACGATGGGAGCCGAGTCGCGGCTGGAGGGGAGCCGTTCTTTCTGTCGTTCTTTTTTCCCATGCGTGTTTCACACAGATGCACACAAATTATTCCCGGATGGTCTACTACTTAATTTAAGATTACGAAGTGTGGATCAATGCACACTCCAACGGCTAAATTTGCCCACAACACATTGCCCGGTGAACGAGGATCCGATTAGGACTACAAACACGCATAAAAAATGTTAAAAAAACTACAAACATGGTGGTTAAGCGCGACCAACGGACAGGTAGAGAAAGGGGTTTTAGTGATAAATAATCAATGTGTAAACTAATAAAAAATATTTATTTAATGTTATCCATGGTATATTTAATGTGCAGAAACATTATGAACTTTTATAATGGTTTGGTCATTAACTTTAACTTTTTTTAACATTTACATCATTATGCATACACGAGAAAAGTTCTCGGCCTAAAAGACTCGTAGAAGAATGTGCCTCTTCATTTCTCTCTAATACGGTTGGAAATCAAATTAAACGAAATGTAGATGATATTAACTGACATGGCAATTTAAACAGTGACAGGATTTAGGTAACTAAGCAACAGACGAAGTAGTATGTCCCAAAGCTTGCCTACTATTCTGCTACATACTCAAAAGTATGTACTTTTTCTTCACAAAAAGAGTACATACTTTAAGGGCATAGTATAATTATGCGAACTGGGACGCAGCAACACACTTTGTACTAAAGGTAGATCCAAAATAGTGATGTCACTGTCTAAGCAGAGGGATGTTGTGCAACCCTATGGAATATACTAGTCCACACATGACAAATGTGACCCTGGACCACAAAACCAGTAATAAGGTTAAATTGTACAAAACTGAGATATATACATCGTATGAAAGCTCAATAAATAAGCTTTCTATTGATATATGGTTTGTTAGGATATGACAATATTTGGCCGAGATACATCTATTTGAAAATCTGGAATCTGAGGGTGCAAAAAAATCAAAATACTAAGAAAATCACCTTTAAAGTTCTCCAAATTAAGTTCTTAGCAATGCATATTACTAATCAAAAATTACATTTTGATATATTTTTAGTAGGAATTTTACAAAAATCTTCATGGAACATGATCTTTACTTAATTTACTAATGATTTTTGGCATAAAAGAAAAATCAATAATTTTGACCCATGCAATGTATTTTTGGCTATTGCTACAAATATACCCCAGCGACTTAAGACTGGTTTTGTGGTCCAAGGTCACAAATGAGGTAATAATCAATATTTCAGAATAATTCAAACTCAGATATTGGTGTGTGATATCTGAGTTTTAATTATTTGACTACAAATCTCACATCATCATTCCTCCCAGTGATTATTTCAAGGATAAACTGAGATGCCCCCAAGCTGGCTTCTTAAAACTGACTTAATATTTAAAAAAAGCCAAAAGAGCCGTTCTTTTGAACGGCTCTTTGAAAGGAACGGATCACAAAGATCCGGATCCCCTCAAAGAGCCATAAATCCCATCACTACTTGAAGTGGTCTCTCTCTTTGATTTATTGAGTTACATTTAGCTATTGTAGAACTGCAATAAAAAGAAACCTTATTAAACAAATGTCACTGCTTAAGTGTAGACAGAAAACCGCAACAGCTCAGGCTTTAAGACATGAACACTCATCATATGCTCCTCAACAGTGGTGACAATAATTATTCATACTGCAGTGCATGATGGGAGTGTTTACTATGCTTTTACCCAACATGCATTGCAGCATGAAGCGTTTTGTTGATTGTCACCATTGTTGAGATTCATATGCTGGTTCTTGATGTCTGTGTGTATCTAAGTGGTACAGATGTTAAAAAAATGTTTACGTTTTAAATTCGCTATAATTGTTAGAACAACACTAGAGGTGCATAACCTGCGGTAGTTTTGCAGATTTGGTAGTGCAAAACCTTAACATAAGAAGAAAAGAAAGTTATTTTGTGTGTGTTCAAATAAGCTCTTGATGATTATCTCATCATATAAAAACAGCTATTAGTTGCTCGCTGTACAGCTTTGATCTCACTGCTTTACAACACCAGATGCATTGTAACAGAGAGATATCTAATGCAAGAGTCAAGGGTCAGGAGCCCAACTAAAGCAAATACTGACCTCCACAATGGTCACATCATTTTAACCAATAAAACATCAACATCTGATACTCTATAATAACAACAGGTGTTCATCAATAATGCACAATCATCATTCAGTTATCTCAATAACTTTAACTCTTTGAGGACTTTTGCCTTGAGACTCAAAAGAAATGACTTGGTCCAATCTCTGTCCTCCTGGCTGAAAAACTGTGCTAATTAGCAAATCCAGGCGATTGGAACTAAATACTGGGGAGGACTTTTACTCACCGAACCTGGATTTTACACCTCTGACAACGCAACCTAAAAACAACCAAATATCAACGTCTAATGATGTTACAGCTTGACGTTGTGTGGACGTTACCACTATGACGTCTATCAGACGTTGGGTTTTGGTTGCCATACCTGAAGAATAAATGTCAGTATTTGACGTCAATATGACGTTGGTTTAAGATGTTGGCTCGACGTTGGATTTTGGTCACCTGACGTCACAACCTAAATCTAACCTAATATTAACGTCATATGACGTTGTGTGCCTGCTGGGCACCTTCTAGCGGTTTCCGGAGTAGGAATGTGGGAAAGTTCAAGTGGAATGAAGTCTCTGGTATAGGCAGGTGGCAAACTGATTAGGCCATGGGAGTGAAACCCCCTAACTCTGAGCCCACAAACTCTTTCACTTTGAACAATTGAATCCTTTCCCATCATTGTGGTAAGCTTTAACTTTACTGGCTCTGAAATCACCCCCATCCTCTCACACAACTCTTGATCCACAAAGGTGTTGCTGCTTTGCGTATCCAAAAGAGCGTAAACTAAGGTCTCTCTATCAGGAGTGGAAGTTGAAGAAATCCATACAGGCACTATCATTGATGTACTCCCACCATCTCTACTGTCTACGCAACAGGAAAGAGAAGATGTGTTTTGTTCAGCTTGCATTGTGTGCGAAACTGTTACTGCTGTAGAAGAAGGACGGTCTTCATGAAGTGGTGTTGGATGATGTTTCTTGCATATACTACAAGTAGCTTTATTCCTTCAGTCCTTTGAATTGTGTCCTTTCCTAAGACAGCCAAAACATAGGTTATTGTCTTATATGAACTTTCTCTTGTCCTCCACAGACTTACTGGTGAACGTTTGGCATTTGTGGATGGAGTGGCTCTCTCCACAACACCTGCACGTGACTGGGTTTGAACATGAAGGCAGAGTGTTAACTCTATTGGATCTGTTAGAATCAACTGAGTTGCTTACTCCAACACTGTATGATTTTGACACTATTCTTGATTTATCTGACGCTTTCACATTAGTGATGAACGCATTAGCCTTTGAGCGCTTGACTTCTCTAGATGGCTTTTCTTCAGAGAGCTTCAGGGCGTGAAAGGATGTTACAGGGTTGCATGCTATTTCTGCTTCCTGTGCCACAAAATCAGCAAACTCCTTGAAAGTAGGGTACTCTTCCGCTCGTTTCAGCTGCATTGTTACATGCCGATTCCAACGAGACGTCAGCCAATCAGGTAGTTTTTGTAGCATTTTCTGATTTTCTTCACAGTCGTTTAACACCTGAAGCCCTTTGATGTGTGGCATAGCATTGCTGCATGCTGTCATAAAATCACTGAATTGTCTCAATTTAACAGACTCTCTCGAACCAATCTTGGGCCAGTTATTCAGTTTTTCTCTGAACGCACGCTGAATTACAAATGGATGGCCATACCGAGAATTCAGTGCTTCCCATGCTTGATCATAGGCTTCGTCGTCTTTTCTGTAGAAGGTTCCTTCCAACACAGATTGTGCTTCACCGCTGACATACTTTTGTAGGTAGAACAACTTATCGGCTGGATTTGTGCATCGCCGTTCTATTAATGCCTTGAAACTTGTTCTCCACTCTAAGAACTTGAGTGGGTCCCCTGAGAAAACTAAGGGCTCAGGTGCAGGAAGTCTGCTGAGAACCATTGTGTCATGTAAGGCTTGTACTATTGATGCTTCACCATTAGTATGACTTGTCTGTTTCTCGTTATCTGTTTTGCATGCTTGTTCTTCTTTAATTTCCTTAGATGCTGCTTCTAGAGGACAATTGGCTACCTCAATGCTTGCTGCTATACTATCATTACAGAACTCACCCGAGTCAGCTTCTGAGTATAAGAAAGAGAGTCAACAGGGCCGCCCAACATGGAGAGTCTCATGCTCTACCGACTGAGCTAGCCGGGCTGGTCATGGTTTACTTCACTGGGTCGGACGCAGTTTTTATCGGCCCCCAAATTACACAGGAGAAACGGAGGCTCTTGCGTTGTGCGAGACTGGCTTAGAGCAGGCTTACAGTTTTCTTCTGTCAGTTTTGACCCAATCTGTTTTTGGGAAGCGCAGTTTGACCCAGCAGTGCGGGCCAACAACATGTTCTGTTTTGCCGCGTGAAGGCGGTTCAATGCTTTGGACAGCGTATGGTTGAGATGTGGTTTTCCACCAATTTGGGGCACCTTTCTTATGGAAATCAAGGTTAAATCTATATAAGGATAAGGATAAACCTTCTATTTTCGGTGGTCTTTTGCAAACACTAGATTTATATGTCAATTCCAACATAGGGAGTTTGACGTAGGGCCTCAGACTGCAGTGTTGAGGATGAGGTTCCAGTGTTACCACTTTTCCTGCCTAAACGAATCACAGGAGCACAGCTTGTAATGGACAGGATCTATTCCCCCTTGCAGCTCTTTCAGCTTATTTTACCAGCTCTGTGGTAGACACAATTGTAAAAAATACAAACGCCTTTGCAAGAATGATATCAGAGGCTGGAAAACGTTTCCTGTGGTTGCCTTTAAAAGCACAAGAATTTTATTCATACATTGCACTTGTGGTTTACATCGGGCTCCTTGGTGCCAAAAATATTGGTGATTACTGGTCGGGAAAAGAAATCTACCGCTTACCCTTCCCAAGATTGGTTATGTCCAGGTCCAGATTTCAGGCCATTTCCTGGAACCTGCATCTTTGTGATCCTGAGGGTGATCGAGAAAACACGCGAAAAAAGGGGACTCAAGCCTACGACAGACTTTTCAAAATCAAGCCCCTGTACGACAGAATCAACACAGCATGCAAAACTTGCTTCCATCCAGACAGACAGCTGGCAGTGGATGAAAGGATGGTGGATTGAAGTCATGTCAAGTTGGTGGATTCAAGTCATGTCAAGTCAAGTCAAGTCACCTTTATTTATATAGCCCTTTTAACAATACAGATTGTGTCAAAGCAACTGCACAGTATTTAAACAGCATCAATGTGTGTAATTAACGCATTATTAAATTTATTAGTAAATTTATTAGTACATAATCAATTTTCAGTAAAAGGCAGTTCATCAATGAATTCAGTGATATCATCGTCCTGTTCAGTTCAAATAATATACGATATCGCTGAAAAAATTTCCCCAACTATGAAAGCCAGAGGCAACAGCGGCAAGGAACCAAAACTCCACAGGTGACAGAAATGGAGAAAAAAACCTTGGGAGAAACTAGGCTCAGTCAGGGGACCAGTTCTCCTCTGGCCAGACGAAACCAACAGTTTGTACCAATGTCTGATTGTAGAGAACTCATCAGGATCCCGTGGTGTAGCACCGATGGCCGTCTAGTTTGGCGAGGTCTTCATTGATGATCCGTCTCTGGAGCTCATCTGTTTGACAACCTCGGCTATTAAAGTCATCTCCAGGTGGTGATCCATGATCTAAGCTGGGTACGGACTGGATCCGGGGGACTGCAATGACCATCTGATCTGGATACAGGCTGGGTCTGGCGGCTACGGGGACCTCGGAATAAGAATGAAACAGACTAATATTGCTCCTCCTGTGCAGGCCTGCTATTACAACCAACTTCCAGCATCCCTTCAGCTCAAGCTAGGCAATTTTTGGGGGTCACCTGGCTGCTGTCTTGCAATTATTAGCCTTTTTGGGGAGCGTTTATAGGGTTTGGGCCAAATTCCGAGCACGGACCCTCTCCCGGACAGCACGCCAGATACGCCTAACCTTTTGCTCAGTTTATTACCCGTAAGAGTGAACTTTTGAAAGAAAGACATGAAATTTTTGCACTAAACTCACTAGGTGAGTTTAAGTTGTAACAATACCCCACAGAGCGCCAAACTCACGCTATTTGAAATGGGAGATTTCTTTTTTTTTTATGAAAGAATGTATGAACGTAGTAAACTCACACACAGCCACCGTTTCCAAACCAAGTGTATTAGACAAATAATAATTACAAAGTGTCAGAGCAAGTTAAATTAGTGCAATACAATGGTGTGTGTGTGTGTGTGTGTGTATAGTCAATTCAAGATGAAAAATTCAAGATGAAATTGGATCCCATTAAACTCCTGTAGAAATGATCATACAGCAGATTTAGGCCTTGTCCTATAAGACAATCCTCTAAGACCATTCCTAATACAATCCTTGAGGAATGGATCCAAGATATGATTATTACCTTCCACCTTGAGCCGCCAATGTTGGTGGTAGAAGTGAGAAAGTAACTGACGTGTGCAAATTAAATCCATGCACACTGATGTTAAAATTCTAAGTGTCTTTCATTGTGCTTCAATCAAAAAAACAGTGCACTTTCTCTGAGCTCTATCTTCAATTCATGATATACAAATGTGAAGTTCTTACATTGGAGACAGAGCAAACACATTGTCCATAGTCCATTTCATTCCTTACATGTTTATGCAGTAAGCTCAGTCAAACACAATATAGCTAGTTGACACGGTAAAGTGTACCATGGACAAAACACAGTGCTCTAAAAGGTGTATTAGAATTTCTATCATTGTAAGAGCCCTGTATAGGATTCTTATTGTAATTCTTTAGGATTGTTTTGACAAGGGAACATTTTGCAGATTCTGAAAGGGGGATGTAAACTTTTGACATTAACTGTAATTGTAGTTGCAACAATGTGGTTCCCGAGAAACAAAGAGGTGTATTTTCGTAGAGTAATTTACAACAGCTTTGATTGTGGCCAATCAGAATCAAGGACCGGAACTCTCTGTTCTAGACAATTTGTTTGAAACACTGTCCATGCTAAGAGGATCTGTTAGGCTTCTCTTTATTGTGAATTTTCATGTGGTTGTCAAGGCTTCCTTTTTGACTGAAACTGTTTCCACACTGTTTGCATGTGTAAGGCTTCTCTCCAGTGTGAACTCTCATGTGAATGTTAAGGTTTCCTTTATCAGTGAAACTTTTTCCACACTGTTGGCATGAGTAAGGCTTCTCTTCAGTGTGAATTCTCATGTGCCTTTTAAGGTGTCCTTGTTGTTTGAAACTCTTTCCACACTGACAGCAAGTGAAAATACTCATAGTTCCTGTCTTTTGAGCTGTTTTTTGTTTAGAAATCTTTTCAGACTCTAAGGAACAAACAGATTTTTCTCCAGATACGAAATTATGAAGATTCTCAAACTGATCTTTCTCTTCAGTTTCATTCAGTACTTCTCTCTCCTCTTTCAGCGCTGTTAGGTCTAAGTTGGAAAAACAAAGGGATAAAAGTTAACCCCAGTTTAATGGCACAAAGCAGTTAACATCACAACATGTAGATACATATAACAGTAGTTCAAACCAATAAGTGTAAGTTACCAATAAGTTTTCCACAAAAAGTAATTTACCATTCTATCTTTTAGGCCTGGTCCACACTAATGCCTGTTTCACAAAGCCAAAGCCTTTTGGAAAATCTATTTGTGGCGGCCAGTTTTGATATTGTGGCAAGTCGTCACAAATTTATCCATGTATGGGAAACACCACTTAAGCCAACTCATCACCTTAACCTTAAGTTGGGCTAGAATTAAATTAATGCCAAAGCTCAGCTTTTGTTTTTCATGCCCCAGTTTGAGAACCACTGGTTTATACCGTTCACATCTTAAAATACAGTACCTTGGTGTAAGAATGACCCACCGCTCCACTCTGATGCCTCCTGAACAATGTTCATCTATTTATTTACTTGATTATATTGATATTATTTGAATTATTTTCTTCATTTCCTCTCTTTATCTGGTTATTTAGTTATATTTTGTTCCTTCTTCTTTCCCTTTTTCCTAATCTTCCTCCTTATTCCCTTTTTTAACTTTATACATTTACAAGATATCAAGGTGTACAACTTATGCACATTACAATCTTACACCTCACATAATTACATCAGAATTTAACTTCAATGTAAATGCTTTTGTTTTGGCTTATTTTGTGTTTGTTTTATTGTCAGACTTGCTTTATATTTTATTTATACTTATCTATATATGTATATATACACACACACACACACACACACACACACACACACACACACACACACACACACACACACACACACACACACACTTTATATTACAGCTCTTTTCTCCTATTTTGTACTGTTTTTCTGTATGTCCTACGTTGTCTTACCCTGGAAATCCAGAGGTCTCACGAGAGCACAATTTGAATTGTCTCTGCAAGACACTCTGGCATCGAGCAATGATGCAGGTTACTGTAATACGTAAGCAATTGTGGGAATCAATCAAATCGGTGTATCTGATGTAGGCGGGCCAGAGGCGAGCTAAACTGATGATGACAGCGCTGCGACGTCCGAATCATGTAGTAAACTTTGAAAGATCGCTGTCGCTACAGATGAACAACAAGTTGTTTGAAACGGCTTTGGCCGCTACAATGAACGAGTTAGACTTGGCTTTCCATATAAAAGAGGAACAGAAAACCGAAAACTCGAATCGTTCCTTTGCAAGAAGGACGTTTTTGCTGTTTTGCCGACATCTATCAGTTCACGAGTTCACGCTTACATATAATTAGCCGGAGAATAGTAGTGCATGTTTGGCGTGCTGTCCGGTGAAGGGCTCCGAGCTCGGGAGTGGCCCGAACCCAGAGTACGTTACCCTCCAATAGGAGTAGCGAGAACTCAGAGTGATGAGATGGGGTTGGTGGAGGGTTACTGATAAACCATCGAGTGAATTGAGGTGAGTCAGCTGTATTTAAACCTATGGCGCTGATTGACTTGTGATGTTTACGCTAAGCATCTGACACCTTCTCCTGAACTTTGTTAATGAAACATTATTTAGCTCTGCTGGTAGCTAAGCCTGTATTGTTGTGATTGGTCGTGGCGTTATCCAATTGCGTGCAGTTAGAGTTTCAAATGCACGCTTGGTGCCGCCCCTCGAATTAGGCAGTTTTCATTGCTCGATCCCAGACCCTTAATCTTAATAGATTAGGGTCTGGATTTTTCCAGGGTAACGTTGTCTTGTTCTACAAGAAAAAGGGAAATGAAATGATCTTACTAGAAGAAATGCATGAAAAAGTGTAATCTGTTCCATTTGAATAAGCGAATTTAACGCTTTCTGACATTTCAGTGTTGTAGGATTACAAATTTATAAAAGGTTAAACATAGATTCCAATATAACTGCCTAAACAGAAAAGTAAGGTATATTGTGATTTCTAAGAGCAGACAAACCAGACCCTGAGACAGGAACCTTATGTCTTTAAGCAGTTCCTGAACATCTGGCAGGTTTCTCTTAGTAAGTGTGAAATCTAAGCTCAAAGTACAACTGTGTCCTTTTGTTTATTCCCTTTGCATTTGAATGCTAGATAGATCAAAGCCGGGAAAATCCTACTTGGCTGACTATCTGTACTGCATTTGCATGCTTTGTTTAGATTGACTCCACCTCTATGTTTTCCTCTCCCCCTGGAAAGGTATATAAACTGTAATGTATATGCCTTAGTAGACGACTTTTTGATGACTGCAGCAACGAACAGCTAGGATCTCAATAAAGAGAAACTTCTGCTTCAAGATATCCAAAACGTCTCCTGGTCTCTGAGAAAAGTTCACAACAGTTTTGGTGCCGTGACCCGGATAGAGCTTCTTACCAGACATCGTTCCTGACTGAAATCCAGAACCTTTTTTCAGCTCAACAACGATTTTGTGAGTATAACTCTATCGAAAAGAACCGCTAAAGACCAGTACATATAGTAATCCTCTGCGCCGCCAGAGAAGTGTTAACAAACAAGCTGCAGGGTTTGGTTAACAAACTAGTTTATCCTCTGTTTATTCAGGGAAGGTTAACTACAGCTATTACAGTTTAGTTAACTAAGTTACCCTCTAAAGTTGTTCTTTTAGAGAAGAGTTGTTTATCCTCTGTTCACCCAGGGAAGTTTAGCATTACGTGCTAAAATTGTTTATCCTCTGTTTCATGGCAAATCCTCTGTTTTAAGCAGGGAAGTTTAGCATTAAAGTGCTAAAATTTGTTATCCTCTGTTTTGGCAGAGAAGTTTAGCATAATGTGCTAGTAGTTTGTGTTGTCCTCTGTTAATTCAGGGAAGGTTAACAATAGTTGATCTGTGTTAACAAGCGTACCCTTTGTTGATCAGAGAAGTTTTAGTGTTGTGATTGCGTGGTAGCAAAGAAACTTGAAAAATGGTTAGAAAGAATGCTAGGCTAATTCCAACCACAGAGAAAGGTGGACTAGCTACGCCATTATGGACAGACGATGAGTTTAAATCATTGTTAGGAGAGCATATGGACTCAATAGTGACTGAGTCAGTAAAATTTGATTTGACAAAGAAATTTGGTATTGATCCAGATAAAGTTTGGTCAATTGAAGAATGCAAAAAGGTACTCGGAACATGTATCCGAAAGAAAAACCTAAAAGGCATTATCTGCTGCCACAGAGAATTTACACTATCGTTAGCACAAGAACAAGCTCAGTGTATCACTAAGTTGAAAGAACAAAACCAACAGCTGCACACTAGATTGTCCCGTTTCACTAAAAAGGTGGGCTATAACCAGGCTTCAACCAAAAGTGATTCAAAAGACCAACAGTCAGATGAAAGCTATCCTGACTTACAGTCTTCATGTAGACCAGAAGACAGTAGCAATACTGTAACAATGGAGAAAGATGCAGTGAATTCAGTGAAGGTATGTGGTGCTAGGAGAAGATCTCAGGGAATTGAGAAAATTGAAGGTGTTTCTCCAAACTCTTTTGTTGTCCCAGTACAAATGGTTGCCAAAGCGCTAAGACCTAAAGACATAGAGAGATTGTCCCAGAGCTTACCTTCAGCACGCACACATTTTTCAGAATTTAGAAGAACATTGAACAGCAAAATGCGTCTTTATGACATGTCGTTAGCAGAAGTCACACAGCTGATGTCACAAATTCTAACTGAATCTGAATTCAACAGTTTTGAGTCTGCTGTTACTTCTGAACTACAACATGTCAGTAAAGGCGATTTGAGAGAAGGTGTTTTAAAAATTCTAAAGAATATCATAGGACCGAAAACAGACTGGTCCAGAATCACTAACTGTGTGCAAAAGAAGGATGAAACTGTAAGTGAGTACACTGAAAGGTTTTGTCAGTCAGCTGCAGCATACAGTGGAATAGCTGACACTCCAGAGAAGGTGCTAGATGATAAAGGACCACTAGCTCGTACATGGTTTGATGGCCTTTTAATTGAATATAGAAATGCACTGCCTTTCTTAGATCTCACATGGTCCAATAGAACCCTGCAAAGCAACTTGGACAGGTTAGCTACTTGGGAAAGAAACTCTGATGCTAAAGCCAGAGTAAAGATTGCAGCAGCTTCCTTTAAGTTGAAAAAAGAGAACCGACAGGAAAGTAAATGTCCTAAGAGAGAGGGTAGTTGTCATTACTGCGGTAAACCTGGACACTTGATGAAAGAATGCAGGAAAAACAAAAAATACGTAAAAGAAATGAACAATGTAAATCAGCTTTTACACAGTCTGCTAGCAATGCTAAAACAGCACCTCCCCACTACACCAAACTCACTGGGCAGCTTGCTGAGGTGCTAACCGTTAAGGCTGTGAATTCTTAATTACCCCAGTAATCTACAACAAAGATGAAAGACTCTTTGTTAACACAACAAAGGGAAGTTGAATATCACTCCCCCCAAATTTGGGGACACTTGGTTAAGAACACTCACAGCCATACCAGAATATTTTATTCAGTCACCCATCCTCTGTTATGATGTCTACCAGGACTGATGTTTAATTAGAGGACTGAAATGTAGTGATTGCATTGTTTTGGAAATACATGTATTTTTTGTTCTGCATTAGGAACTTATGTCTCACACTATACAGTGTGCACAACACTTAAAGGGACAGATTAGGACACACAAACCAGTGAGGAGCCCAGGAAAGAACCGAAGTGCAATAGGCCTCGGGGGCCAATCCTGCGGTGAACATTTCCTCATAGGTTTTTCCCCATTAGTACTTTCAATCCCCACCTCACTGGTCTATTAGGTGTCAAATTAAGATTAGGTTAAGAAAAAAAAAAAAAAACACTATACGATCACTAGAATTTTAATGTAATAAATAAAACCACTATACGATCAACAGAAGTCTAAAAATGTCTATGCATGAATACTGCTGGTCTGCTGTTTCTTTGTTTTCTTGTGTTTCAGGTATGTGTATGCCAAGTCATCTTCATAAGAGAAACCCTGGTGTGAAGCATCACTTCAGACATCCATGAACAAGCTTCATGAGGACAAAGAGTCATCTGAGTGAATCTACGTGGGAAACAGACTACAGAAAACAGACAGCTTCACAGCTATTCAGGCGCCATAGACTTCAAGACTTCCACTCTTACGCTACATGATTTTCTGTGACATCATGTAGTTTGTACGACATTTTATGTGTCAACAGTTATGGTTCTGAAAAGAACTATTACACCTACGTAAATCTAGGACAAGACACAGAATAAGTTGTATGTGCCTGTAACTTTTTGAAGTTACATGACTGCAAGATGGGGCTTATGTTAACCAACGTAGGCTATAGAATGGACTTATGAAAGTTTCAGAGAATCACATGAGAGAACTTCAGTCATCCATCAACATGATCAAGATTGCCATTCTAGTAATCACAATGAACATTGCAACAGAATAGAACAAGACATTCTTGATCTTTCAGCAAAATTACACCAGATGACTGAAAATAGTTCTTCATGGTTTGGAAACTTGTTAGGGAAACCCTGGCTGTGGATCAAGGAAATAGCAGTTCTGCTATTGATTCTCCTACTGGTGTACTATATATGCGTCCACAGTATCAAGTGTTTCATTCAGCAAATGACCCACGACCATCACAAGGAAATGACTGGTCCAACCAGAAAAGACTATTACCCGTAAGAACTTAACGGGCCCTAGCTGCATGTTGGTTTCTGTGTCAACATGCCGTTACAAACAATCACCACAGAGCAAGTACTATGTGCCTGTAACAATCAAAGGTTACAAGAACGAACTTTTAAATGTTTAAATTTGTATTATGTGAGAGTTATTAGAACTCTCAAAGAGGGGATTGTAGGATTACAAATTTATAAAAGGTTAAACATAGATTCCAATATAACTGCCTAAACAGAAAAGTAAGGTATATTGTGATTTCTAAGAGCAGACAAACCAGACCCTGAGACAGGAACCTTATGTCTTTAAGCAGTTCCTGAACATCTGGCAGGTTTCTCTTAGTAAGTGTGAAATCTAAGCTCAAAGTACAACTGTGTCCTTTTGTTTATTCCCTTTGCATTTGAATGCTAGATAGATCAAAGCCGGGAAAATCCTACTTGGCTGACTATCTGTACTGCATTTGCATGCTTTGTTTAGATTGACTCCACCTCTATGTTTTCCTCTCCCCCTGGAAAGGTATATAAACTGTAATGTATATGCCTTAGTAGACGAATTTTGATGACTGCAGCAAGGAACAGCTAGGATCTCAATAAAGAGAAACTTCTGCTTCAAAGATATCCAAACGTCTCCTGGTCTCTGAGAAAAGTTCACAACAGTGTGGATGAGAAACTTTTAGAAAATGCTAGTGTGGATAGAGAATATTTTAACACTAAAAGGCTGTTTTCAATTGTATCCAGATTAATTTAGACGTAGCCTAATGCTGCGTTCACACCAAACGCGAATATGCGTCTAAATTCGCGCCTGCCGCATCTAGTTATACGCGTGACCACTTTGTGTTCATTCGCGCGTCAAGAGCAAAATAGACGCGCGTAAAAACAAAAGTTTGAAGCGAAATTTACGCGCGTCACGCGCGTCAGAGGCGAAAGTTTCAAACCCCGTTGGCGGCCATCTTTTTACAAGATTCTGTTGTTGTTCGGTCATTTATCGAGAGAGTAACCGCTCTGTATTTGCTCTGGAGAGCAGAACAGCTGCGTAGGGATCTTCATCGCCGTATTTGGGTCCACCAGACCGTTCGGAGGCGAACCCAGTTCGGCGAGTTTCATCACTTGCTCCAGGAGCTGCGCCTGGATGACGGCTGCTTTCAGCGGTACTCCCGCCTGTCCCGCGCCCAGTTCGATGACCTGCTGTCCCGCATCAGAGCGAGGGGATTTCAGGAGCGGTGGAACTTCCCTTTGTGCGTTGGAGCAGTATATGATGACAGAATTTTCATTTTAGTGAACTACTCCTTTATGTCATTCCTCCTTTGATGTATAATAATTCTATAGGTCTGTGCCATTTCTTTGTTCAGGTTATTACTGTAAAATCTGTTATTTATTTTTGTTTTGATGATAAATGGAGCCAGCCTCCAAAAGTATTTAACCTCTCCTGTGATTTCTTTATTTTCCTCACACAACACTGTCCAGACACACTAAAGTATACACACTATTTCAGTTATTATTGTTCTGTTATTATAGTGTAGACACACTACACTATAATAATGTTTCATATAATTAAGATTTAGATATAGAATAAATAGCATTCAATACAAAATGAATATGTGTCATATATGTGATAAAACACTTGCTTTGTTAGAACCGCACAAGGCATTTAGTAGGCCTATTCACGTTTCATATTTGAATGAGAGACTCCGGGCGGGCCTGCCGCCACAGAATCAAGCAGGCTCCTGATTGGTTAACGCGGCGCGAATTGACGCAGAAGTTCAGATTTTTCAACTCCGGCGGCAGACGCGAATTCGCAAAAAGCACAATTCGCGCGTAACGCGCCAGACGCTCAATTCGCGCCATTCGCGCGAATGAGGCGAATTCGCGTCTACCGCGCCGCGCTAAACGCCAATTCGCGCCGCGAGAACTCCAGACGCGCGTAAACGCGTCTTACCATTGACTTAACATTGAAATCACTCGCGCCAGACGCATTTTCGCGTTTGGTGTGAACGCAGCATAAGTGTTTACTTGTTTATTTGCTTACCAAATACTTTAAATTAACAAATGTAGACAGCATGCAGTAGCCAAATGTGATTACTAACATTTCAAGGTTTGCTTTGTTAGTACTTTTGCGTAAGTAGCCAAAGTGCTAGAAATCAATGGTTTTAATATTAGAGGCAGACACTAGGTTTAATGTTACAGAAAAAAATATAATTTTGGTTTAGGTTAATTCCATATTATTGTTACAACTTAAATGCATGATGTCATAATAACAAATGGCCAATGTGAAAGCAAGATCTTCTCAGTTGCACTTGAAGGCAGCATTAGTATTTGATCTCAACACTTGATCTCAAAACATTTCTACACTCGTGTGACATTCATAAATATCATTCATTTTTGTAGTGACTTCAGGTTTGAGAATAAAAACCAACCTGTTTGTTCCTCAGTATCTTCATGTTTCTCTATGAATGCTTCTTCAATCTTCATGTCTTCACTCTCCTTTTTAATAAACACCATCTTTGTTTGTTCCTCAGTATCTTCATGTTCGACTCTGAATGTTTCTTCAATCTTTATGTCTTCACTCTCCTCTTTGATAAACACCATCTTTATAATAGTGTGTCACATGGATCTCTGTTGATTCTCCAGGAGTTTTTCTGTGTTCTGTTTTGAACACTTTTTCCTGTTTCAGATGAGAATAATTAATAGAAAGAAAAATCAATGCAAACACAATCTCTGGGTGCTTTTCAATCAGCTCCTAGTTCAGTAGTCAGTGCACTAGTAAGACAGTCAGAGAGTAGTTCAGTGTTTCCCCTACCATTATCTTAGGGGGGCGCCCCGCCCCCCAATGACACACCCCGCCCCCCTTGAACGTCAAGTTCATTTTATTTTCGACAAAGTGCCAGAGCACAATAAAAGTAATTTTAGGTTATCTTTCCTATGGAACAGGTCTATACATTGTTCTTTTATCAAACAAACGAAATAGCCTTATGTTATTTATCTTATTTACACGAAAACATGTCATTTCTGTCTCTACATGGTCACGCTTTTACAATGTCTCCTCCGCGAAAAAAAAAAAAAACACGGACTGGATCGCGGACTCCATTCATAAAAAGCAAATCTACTATAGTGCGAAATGCCACGTAAATTATTTTTTTTTACTTTTTTTTTTACTTTTTTTGGCCATTGCATCTCACATGAACAGATAAACTCAATCTCCAAAGCTCTTGTGAGTGTCACTTTTACCGTTTAATTTGAGAGAACTAGCATCATATCATACTGTACACACGATAGACTGTAATAAAGATGGACAAAGCGTCTCCGCTTCATTCCATATAGAAAAGTGAAGCCAAAACAACTCAATATGGCCGCTACCATCTTGGGGGAAATGACATCTTTTGGAGCCAGAGCATGCGCAGTAGAGATTAGGTGCGTTCGACTTCATGCGGCGCCGCAAGAAATCGGCTGCCGCCTTACAAAACAATGCATTCTGGTAAGATCATTTGTCCGACTTTGATCGGCGCTGCAGCCGCCTTTCGATCACGTGTGCCATCAAAGTACCGTGAGAGCAAAACGAGAGCAGTCGCAGAGGTCAGGCGCTGCAGCTGCTTAAAATCGGCTGCGAAAGCCTTGATGACGACACACTTTACTCTCATTGGTCAGATTATGTGACGACAAGCACGACGTGTGCTGCGTGTTTTTTCTTAAATAAGTTCCTGTATGGAATCAATCTTTATATCGAATATCTAATATTCAAACAAAACATTATTGATGAAAATGAAGATTAGGCGATATGGTAAATATATATTCTTATTGTATAAGAGTAAAGTTTGGAGAAAAAAAAACTGGTCAACCAGAGGCCGTTTTTTTTTTTTAAATGGATGCTGTGAGAGGCTTCACTACACTGAATAAACTGCTTATATTTGAAAAATGTCCTATAGCTAACTACAAAACCAAGATGCAAATAATAAACGTCATATTGCATTACATTAAAGTAACTCACATACTTGATATGATTAACAAAAAAAAGCAAAACGATTGTATAGAATAAATGATAGGGAAACGTTTTTCTTTTATTTATTTATCTTATGTAGTTTCATTTCTTCTTTATTCCTTTTTTTTTTTTGTATGTTTGGAATACAGTTTCATCCTCTATAAGTGTCCGACTTGACTGCCGTCTCTTTACTCCTCCCCCGACTGCAAGCGGCTGCTCTGCAGGCTAGTGTAGTGCATCTCGAACGCACCTATTCGTTTGAAGCCAGAGCATGCGCAGTAGTGTCGTGAGGCGGAGCCGCGCTATCAAAGCCCCGCCTTAACTCCCGCAAACCCAAACCCAAAGTTAGGCCTTTGGTTTTGTTTGATTTTAATAGTAAACCTCTGTTTGTTTATGATTATGAGACACCAAACCCCGTTTTCATAGCATCAAATAACAACTTAAAAAAGAAATTATTAGAAAAACGATGGAAACCATCTTTGGAAAAAAAGGATTTGAAGTGTAATTCGATTATTTATTTTGGTTTACGTCCCATTAGATTACATGGAGAGGGCGGGGTTTATGACCTGTACTGCAGCCAGCCACCAGGGGGCGATCGAAAACTTTTGGCTTCACTTTTCAGGACACCTACGGCACACTTGGTACACACAGAAACTTCACGGCAACCTGTCAAAATAAAAGTACGTTGTAACATGTAACAGAACAATATTAGTCTTGTATTACTTTTGTACAGTATAATGTAGTTTTTTTTTAAATAACCTATAAAGAACGTTCCCTACAGGTAATTTTTTATTTTATTTTTTTTAACCTACAGAGAACGTTCCCTGCAGGTTATTTTTTAAGTTTTATTTTTATAACCTAGAGAGAACGTTCCCAGAACGTCATTACCATTTAAAAATATTAAAACTTTGCAGATGACTTTGATTTTTTCTCATTTTAAAATGTATTTTTTTCATTATAATCAAACTAGAACCTTATGTCCGAAATAATAAATGACATCAAAGTGTTTAACCCGCATTATAATGATAATATAATTTTGATTTTATAGTTAAATTAAGCCAAGGTTAAGTGTCTGAAAATCATATTATAAACTTTCTTTACTTCATCATGCGCTTTCTCCTGTCGTCAACATAAAGCGGCGCGCTCGCGTAATTTAAAAAATAACGGTCATTTCGTTTAACTGACTGACTAACGTTTGTTGATTAATCTCTTTTAGGAATAATTACTTTTAACTAATATATATACGAGAGTAAATATTGTTATTTTAGGGAGATTTGACACGTCTTACTGAAGAAAACATAATGTTAACCAAGACTTTTCGTTTAGTGTCCAGAAGAGGGAAGCACATCATCGTTAATTCAGCGGTAAGAAACAAATGTGATGTTATGCTAGTTAAAGTCAAATAAATGTTAATCGTTTTTAATGTCTGTAAAAAATAAAAATAAAAATACACATTTTTAAACTTGAATATTTTGTTGAAGTCATTTCTTGCTTTAATAAACAAAATCTGGGTTGTTTTATGGTATGGTACTTGTACATCTTACATTAACGAAATCTAACATAGTATAGCATAATTCAGTCTCATTTAATGCTCCTTATGATGGTTAAATGTGCTCTAATTATCTGTAATGATTAAACAATAGTTTAAAACAAGACATGGTGTGTAGTTGTGATTATTGAGATTCACATCCGTCCGCCTTCCATGCCGCTTACTCCGGGACACAGGAGTGCTGACGTACAGAAGCGGTACTGGAGTGAAGAGTTTAGGAGAACGTTCTGGGAACCTTCTAGGAACATAAATAGAACGTTCCCTATTGGTTGGCCAGGAAAGTTTTCTTTACGTAACTAGAACATTCCCTCTAGGTAAGGGGAACGTTCCGGGAACGAAAACTAACCTGGCTAAAGAAAACTTTCCTGGCTTACCAATAGGAAACGTTCTATTTATGTTCCTAGAAGGTTCCCTGATGGTTCCCACAACGTTATAAGAACGTTCCCCTAACCTAAAGGGAACGTTCTAGTTATGTAAAGAAAACTTTCCTGGCTAACCAATAGGGAACGTTCTTGGGAACTTTCTGGGACCCAAAAATTGTTAGCTGGGTTACCACTTAATTGTAGAAAAAATTACTACAATTATTATTTAAACGGTAAATTATTATTATTTATTGATTTTAATAGTAAACCTCTGTTTGTTTATGATTATGAGAAAAATTAAAACACAAGAATTTCTATTAAAAAAAAAGCAAAAGATTGTAGAGCCCTAATTGATCAAAATGTTAAAATAGAGAGTTTTTGAGTTATATTTTCACCGCAATAAAATGTTTTCGTTATTTCACAAAGTAGGGTAAAGTACTGGGGTAAAAAAGTAACCCCAAAGCTGGAAACCTAGGGGAAACACTGTAGTTAAATAGACTTCAATAGACTTAGTTAATAGACTTATATATTAAATGTATAAAATATATACAAAATACACAGTTCATATTCAGATAGGCTATTTTGATTTATATTTGGTATTCAATTATTTGTACATCGTTTGTGTTTGTTGTTGTCGTTTGTAGTCCGCGTGCCGCTGATTCGAATCACTGAATCATTTCACAAATGATTTGATTCAAATGATTCGGATTCTCAGTTTCTCTCATCACTTCTTATCATCACACGATTGATTCATGATATAGAGAGCGAACTGAGACGCACATTCTCTATTACTAAAGGCTAACGCTTTAAGTAACACTGAATAAACATAACATTTATTTTACATAGCTTGTGAAAACGCTTTATTGATGCAACAATGTCCATTGGTTTAAAAACTTTAAAACCACAAACCTTTCTTCAGGCGAATCACAACAGATGAGGAGCTCAGCGCAGCTTTATGACGTCACATCACCAGACCAAAATAAAAGTCCCACTGGTGCACTGCTCTCTAGAATCACAAATATATCATAGAAATGTTGTATATAGAATAGAATTTCGTACCTATATTCTTAATATAATTCATAATAACTTTTCTGAAGTTATTAACATTGTTAATCTATTAATATTATTCTCTATTTTATGTACATTTATAAGACTGTTTTATGTTGATATACCTTGCCATTAAATTCACATTAAACTAGTTAATGCTGCTGTGTAACTGTAACAAAGAGGGTGTGATGGCAAATTTAATCTATCACTCTTTTGACTATTGTAATCAATCTCAAAATTTTGTTTGTTTGTTTGAGTATTCATTTATTTATTCCTCTTTTGGAAAGTTACTGAAACACTGTCAGGCATATGAGGACACAAAAATATATTTGTGTCAGTTTCTAGTTTCTATTTACCACTAGAGAAATTTATTTATTAATGAAATATGACTTACATTTCCCCAGAGTATTATTACTTTTTTTTTTTTAATTGGTATATAATCCGTGCTAAAATATGATTATAATATTATTAAGTTACATATTAAGATTTCAGTTTTGGAAATGTATTTACAAACAAAAGTCATTAATAGAGTGTGTGCGACGAACAACCGTATAAGTCCAAAAAAACAAAAAATGAGATAACCACGTGGCATTAATTGTATGTGTGAACTTTGTATACAGAAACAGTTTGGGGATATTTTCGCGCGACCAAGAGCCCGCATTTTAAACGTTAAAATAGCATCACGCGGAAAAACCGTCTATGTCCACAAAGAAGAATGGAGATGCCTCTTGCTGTCATGTCCGCTTCGGACATTAAAGGGATAGTTCGAGCATTTAAGACATGAAGTTGTATGCAATCCTTATCAGCACTATAGTGTATACACACTGACCCACACTGCGTTCACCTCCCTGGTCAGAGTTCTGGCCGCTGGAAGTTTTTCAAGAAAGTAGTCACGGTTAGTTTCCGGGGCCTCAAAACTGTGCGTTTTTACGTGAAAAAAATATATGCGTTTCAAAGCTTGATTAATTTACATCACAAAAAACACTCCTGACAAAAATCATACCTCAGTTTTAATCGGCACTATTTTCTTTCCGTTTCCATCAATCCGCGCTGCTGTCAGTTCGCACGTTCCGATCAGCTGTTCCATTACACACTCGAATGACAACGACGTAAAAAGTAGAAAATTAACAATGGTGCGAACTTGTAAAATCCCAGGTTGTGACCACAAGAATGTGCAGGGATCGTCGTTCAGATTCCATCGTTTTCCTGTTTCTGATATAGTTATGAGACAGCTTTGGCTGGTTGCCATCGGCTACTCTGCGGGAGCTAAAATATCCATTATCAAGGATTTTCGTGTGTGCGCTCACTTCAGCGAAGACGATTAAATTCCCAACCAAGGAGGAAAAATCAAAAAACGGATTTTAAAGAGTTCTGCTGTACCAGTACCACGGGTAAGCTCTATTTACTAACTTTATGTCGCATACGACAGGTTTATTTTGAAGCTAACGTCGGTTTTTAGGCTAACGTTACACTGAGAATATTCTAACCGGGGCAGTGATAGCATCGACAATAATCTACTGTCTATGTGGTGAGAAAATCGGCAAATGTCATAACTAATGAATTTAATTGAATCTATATAACACAACAAAATATGATGCTTTGCTATATTTGTTATTGTCTGTAACTATGCGGAACGTGTGTCGGTATCATCGTGTTTATAAGTGTCCTTGGTCTAAACCAGGTATCTCCAACTCCGGTCATCGTGAGCTACATTCCTGCAGCTCGATGTTTTCCTATGACAGGACACCTTTCTCAAATGAGACATTTTGTACAAGCCTGCTAAGTACACGTTGATTTGAGTCGGGTGTGTTGCATCAGAGAAAAACTAAACCCAGCAAGACAGTAGCTCACGAGGACTGGAGATCCCATGTCTAAACTGTACAGTAAACAATCTGATGTTTAGACTCCTGTGGAAATCACGTGAAACGAGGTCTGATATAAAAATATATATATCGTCTGTTCCGTCTGACATTGTGCTAAAATTGGTTTCATCATCAGAAGTTTCGTAGTTAGACATGTTGTCAGCGAGTCGCGCTATCAACAGCTGATAGGAACGTGCGAACTGACAGCAGCGCGGATTGATGGAAACGGAAAGAATATAGTGCCGATTAAAACTGAGGTATGATTTTTGTCAGGAGTGTT
>NC_133362.1:52218698-52235954 GCF_049309525.1 Garra rufa
ATATATATATATAAAGAAAGATAAATGTTTTTTTTTTTTTTTTTGATGTTGGTATGTTCTTCTTGAGGTTTAAACTGCATGACTGTAATAGTAAACAACTGCAATAAAAAATGCTATATCATTTGTGTTTTGTTGTAAATATAAAGAATACAGTTGCTACATGAATAAATTGCCTAGATAGAATTCAAAACATTTATTCATTTTTAATTTATTTAAAGCAGATTCATTTATTTAAGACATTTAACTAAAACATATTTTTTTAGAATTTGTTGACAAGTTTTTCAAAAAGAGACAGGTATCTCTCTGCTCTGGCTGTTGCTGCCCTCTCCTTCTCTTCTTCCCTCGCCACTGCCTGTCTTTCCCTTTCCTCTTCCCTCTCAGCCTGTTCTTTCAGAAAATCAAGGAGAGCCTGGCTGTCCCTCGACGGCTGACTACTGCTCTTGGCTTCATCAGAAGGGGCAGAGGCCGGCGTGCTGACTGAGCCACCTGTAGTGGCAGTCAGGTTTGATGCAACAACCAGGGGCAGACTGATTGAGTGCTGCATCCATGGCAGTGTACCACTACCGGCCTCTACCCCTTTCCCTGTAGGTGGGTCCCTAAGCTCCTGAAATATCTGACATGCCCATATGTTGTTTCAAACCAGTAATTTATTGATTGATTGATTGACTGATTCACTCTACACAAAGGAAGATGTTTTGAAGAATATTTGTGACCCTGGACCACAAATTAGTCCAGTTGCTGGGGTATATTTATAGCAATAGGCAAAAATACATTGTATGGGTCAAAATCATTGATTTTTATTTTATGGTAAAAATCATTAGGAAATTACATCATTAAGAACTTCATTTGGACAACTTTAAAGGTGATTTTCTCAATATTCTGATTTTTTGCACCCTCAGATTCCAGGTTTTCAAACACCAGATATTGTCCTATCCTAACATACATCAATGGAAAGCTTATTTATTCAGCTTTCAGATGATGCATAAATCTCGATTTTGAAAAATTGACCCTTATGACTGGTTTTGTGATCCAGGGTCACATTTGTTAATTAAACAGTTTGGGGGCACCAGACTTCTTTAGTATGAAAAAATTTATATTAGAAATCAGTGGTACCTCAGAACTGTTTGGTTACAAATATTCTTAACAATATCTTCCTGGGTAGAGCAAAAAAAAAAAAAATGTATACAGGTATGGAACAACTTGTTTAATTTTAGGGTGAACTATTCTTTTTATCATCTCAAAATAAACTATGCAAGATAAAATGTAATGGCCTACGCATCCATGATAACTTTCATATAAGACCACTTAGTCTTTACACAAATCTTGGTATGGGTCTTTCGGTAACAGAAGCAGAGGAACAGGCAGATTACCTTGTATTTGTCTTTCAGATTGCTCCATTTCGTCTTGGCCTGTTTGGCCGTTATGGCCAAACCAGAAGTGGAAACAAAGTGCCTAGACAAAATAAAAATAGAGATTGACATGACATAAACCTTCAGACATGCAGGGAATGATACAAGCAATCAAAATCAATACTCACTCCCATCCACTTTTGCAGGAGTTGCGCCTCCCTGTGAAAAGACTGAGAAGAATTTTTATTATATTCTGACATCGCGATTCAATTGAAGATTATTCGATCTGTGTTTGTCACACAATAAAATGATTTACATGGTCAGATTCTTGAGAATGAGCACTTTCTTGTGATAAATGACTTGTCTGTTTTGTGAAAAATATAAGAAAAACACATTCTATGTAATAATTCTTCACAATCATTAGGCGGAAATTTGTGTGGAACAACATAAATTCTAAGCATCATTTTACTACTTTATGTATCAAGTTATGGTATTCCTCGTAAAGAGGAGACTCTAAGCTTTCAAATGAGATCACATATGGGCTGATACTATATGAGGAAGGTCATGTAAATGAAGCATCAACATTTTGAAACAATTTTGTTTCAAATGAGTTTAAGAGGTTTAAAAAAAAACAAGTTTTAAGCAACCATTATAGTGGTCAGTGTTCGCATAAGTTGGGCTCTTGACCCTTAAATCTTCAATATTATTATTATAGTCTTGTTTGGCTGCTGTATTTGAGTTAAAACAGCCAGACATAAGCTCATGTCATCAGGTGATGATTATGTTTTAACATATTCATTGTTTGACGTGAATCACCTAGTGTCTAATCTCTTTAGTTTTTTTTCCCCTGTTGTAATAGCCGTGACTAGTGATGGGTCATTTTTGAACGATTCGTTCATTTTGAACGAATCTTTATGTGACTCGTGAAGAACGAGTCGTCTCGGGGAATGATTCGTTCAGTCGCGCATGCGCAATTGCGCAACTATGAACGAAGGACTCAAACCCGAAGACTCGAGAGATGAACTAATCAATTCTGTTTCCGGCTCCAGCAGCATAGATTAAGCGTATGGAGCCGTCACGTGATGAACGAACGACTCGGACCCAAAGACTCGAGAGATGAACTAATCAATTCTGTTTCCGGCTCCAGCAGCATAGGTTAAGCGTATGGGGCTGTCACGTGATGAACGAACGACTCGGACCCGAAGACTCGAGAGATGAACTAATCAATTCTGTTTCCGGCTCCAGCAGCATAGGTTAAGCGTATGGGGCTGTCACGTGATGAACGAACGACTCGGACCCGAAGACTCGAGAGATGAACTAATCAATTCTGTTTCTGGCTCAGACTGCATAGGTTAAGCGTATGGAGCCGTCACGTGATGAACGAACGACTCGGACCCAAAGACTCGAGAGATGAACTAATCAATTCTCTTTCCGGCTCAGACTGCGTTAGTTAAGCTTATATAGGTTTGTCACGTAATGAACGAACGACTCGAACCCGGACAGATAGAAGTGAGGGAGCTAATCATGAAGACCCAGGTAAACAATGCATAAATCATTTGTTTCTAATAGCTTATAGTTTTGTCTTGTTTGTAGTGTGATCAACGTTATATAAACGTGTATGAGCATTACATGTGAAGTAAAACGTAGCTTTTTAATTATATTTTGGTAAAATGAACGAAATGACTCGAAAAAAGATACGTTCATTTTGCTGAACGAGACTCAAAGATCCGAGTCGGTAAAATGATCCGAACTTCCCATCACTAGCCGTGACAACGCACAGAAGATCCAGTGCTTCCTATACATTTTGGAAAGATTTTTTTACGACCTGTTTAAATATAAAAAAAAGTGTTTTACAAAGGCACACATAGACATCAAGAACCAGCCCATGAATCTCAACTATGGTGACAAAGGCATATTCAGGTAAACAGATCAACTCTGAACTCTCATCATTTATTCATGCCGCAATGCATGATGGGAGTCATGGATGAGTTCTGATTGGCTACAACACGCTTTTTGATGGTCACCATTGTTGTGATGCTCACGCTGATTCTTCATGTCTGTGTGTCTACATTAAAATAAACTCTTTTTTCATCATCTGTCTGATTATGCCAAAACCGATTGTTCTTTTGTTCACAGTTTCTTGTAGTCTGTAAGGAAATCATATGTCAAATACTCAAGTCACTATATGATGATTATGCCAAACACAGTCAATGCCACCTGATGACTTCTGCTCTTGGCTTGTCTGGCTGTTATAACTCAGTAATTGCAGCAAAACAAGACCTAATGTTGAAGATTTAAAGGTCCACTGAAGTGCCTTGAAACACGCAGCGTTATTCTATGTGGTGACATACTTTTAACTGAAACAAAAACATCGCCCAGCCCCGTCCGCTAATTTTGAATACCCAATAGCGTTCCATTAATATCTGCCCGGGCCAGAGCCTTTGAGCTCGGTAAAGCCGCATTTGTAAGCTTATGACAGCCACAGACTAATAAATTACCCCACAGATTCAATATGAAACACTTGCTAAAACGAAATAGTGATCATAATCATGCTGAGGCTGTGTAGTTTAATACATCCCTGTCACACGGACGGACTGAGACGTGCGGATCCATTTGCAGCATTTTATTCAGGCAAACAAACACAAAGGGGCAGGCAGAAATCGTGGTCAAATACAGGCAGAAGGTCGGGGCTGGCAGCGAGAATCAAACACGGGAGGGAGTCCAGGAATCAAACACGGGAAAACAAACATGGGAAGAAACGCTCAGAAATGCAGCTGTGTGTGTGAGTGGCATATAAGCTGTCCGTGTGATGAGCTGCAGGTGTGTGTGTGTGAATGAGCTGCAGGTGTGAGCAGTGATCAGTGCAGTGAGAAACAGGGAGCAGGTGAATGCAGTGATTAGTGCAGTGGCTTGTGGGGAATGAAGTCCATGATGTGTAGTGCAAGAGTTAATGACAGGACGACTCAATTCGTGACAGAGCCCCCCCGGGCAGACAGGAATCTCAGGACGGCTGGACGGAACCAGCGGAGGCTCTGGAAGACTGGGCGGAACCAGCGGAGGCTCTGGAAGACTGGGCTGAACCAGCGGAGGCTCTGGAAGACTGGGCGGAACCAGCGGAGGCTCTGGAAGACTGGGCGGAACCAGCGGAGGCTCTGGAAGGCCGGGCTGAACCAGCGGAGTCTCTGGAAGGCCGGGCTGAACCAGCGGAGGCTCTGGAAGGCCAGGCTGAACCAGCGGAGGTTCTGGAAGGCCGGGCTGAACCAGCGGAGGTTCTGGAAGGCCGGACTGAACCAGCGGAGGCTCTGGAAGGCCAGGCTGAACCAGCGGACGCTCTGGAAGGCTGGGCTGAACCAGCGGAGGCTCTGGAAGACTGGGCTGAACCAGCGGAGGCTCTGGAAGGCCAGGCTGAACCAGCGGAGGTTCTGGAAGGCTGGGCTGAACCAGCGGAGGCTCTGGAAGACTGGGCTGAACCAGCGGAGGCTCTGGAAGACTGGGCGGAACCAGCGGAGGCTCTGGAAGGCCGGGCTGAACCAGCGGAGGCTCTGGAAGGCCAGGCTGAACCAGCGGAGGCTCTGGAAGGCCGGGCTGAACCAGCGGAGGTTCTGGAAGGCTGGGCTGAACCAGCGGAGGCTCTGGATGGCTGGACGGGAGACCAGCTGCTCGAGCCGACAACAGCGGTGGGTCCTCCACGCTAGACACCAACCACCTTGAGACAGAATGGACCTGATGAAGTGCAGATGTAGCGACCATCTTGGCGACAGGCTCTGGCGTGGCGACCATCTTGGCGACAGGCTCTGGCGTGGCGGCCATCTTGGCGACAGGCCCCGGCGTGGCAGCCATCTAGTGAGCGGACTCTGGAAGGGCGGCCATCTTGTGAACAGGCTCTGGAAGGGCGGCCATCTTGTGCAGTGACTCTGGACTGTGTTTACGTGTGTGTGTGTGTGTGTGTGTGTTGTATTTGCATAGCGTTTGAAAGCTATTTCACTAATATTTCATATAAGTTCTACCCTCCATCTACCTCCATCCCTCCACCCCCCATCTCCACCGATTTTTCCTTACCTTTTTCTAGATCGAGACTGTTAAGGAAGCAGACAGACAAGACAGGTAAGTGAAAACGTAATAAGGTTTATTGATTTGCAGCAGAGCAATGTAGAAGATGACGTGCAGAACCAGGTAAGTGAACTGTCCAGAAGTTAGATGTAGAATGGATGTTAGACGGATGGCTGAAGTAGTACTTTTCCCTCTTTGCAGGAACGAAGATCGGAGGATGTCGAAGGAAGGACTGGATGCAGACTTATGGCACACACGCACACTGGAGGCGGTGATCTGCTGGCGAGACAGACTGGACTGGGAATAGACGACAAGACAGGTAAGTAGTCACAGGTAAGTATTCAGAGTAAACTCGAGAACTTGGATGGAGTCCTGAGTGAGTCCGCTTTTGGATTAACGAGCCCGGACAATGGTGACTGTGTGTGGTGTGCTTATATGGGTGCCGTGATGATTGCGTGCAG
This sequence comes from Garra rufa, assembly GCF_049309525.1. NCBI lineage: Eukaryota > Metazoa > Chordata > Actinopteri > Cypriniformes > Cyprinidae > Garra > Garra rufa. The sequence goes on from NC_133362.1 coordinate 52,224,559, forward strand.
GTGTGACTGATTAGTATTCAGGTGAGAGCGATCTTTGGGTGAGTGAGGTGGAAGAACCTGGCCAATCCGTGACAGAGACTGCCAATTACCATACTGCTGGCGAGTGTGATATCGTGGTCCATGAACTTCGCTGGCAGATGAGGATGGCATCGTTTGCCTGTTATTGATGCTTTGTACGCCAGAAGTCGATGGCCTAAACAAAGTATGCAATTCAGACTCTGTTTCTGACTGCAGTTGACCGGAAGGCGATACATTAAATTCAACTGAATTAGCAATTGATCTTATAATAGTGGGCGAAGCAAGAACATTTAGCAAAATGCTAATTGCTTCAGTTGTAGCACAATCCCTATCCATCATTGCAACCGCAGCAAATAGGCAGGTTACCTCTGGTTACGCTCAAACGGCTTCCGTTTGCACTGAAAAATCCACGCACATCCACGCATTTTGTTCATAGGTGTATATGCAAGGATCAAGATTGTATGTACATGCAAGTATGTATAGGTGTGTCTGCATGCAGCGAGTTTATATAGTTATATAGTTTTTTGTTGTTGTAGGTGTATATGCATGGATCGAGTTCAAATGTATAAGCGTGTGTGTCTGGGTGTATGCTCGTCTCAAGTTTGTGTATATGCAAGTTATTCACAAGTGTTTATGCATTCTTTACTAACATAAGATGTATTGGTGTGGATTTCATATATATATATTTGAACATCCAATAGTATACATGTATATGTGAGTAAATTATAGGTGTATATGCATGTGTTTTGTGTATGTATTGATAAGCAAAGTTTGATTTAAATCCTACGTGGCGCCTCATAGACCCATTATTGATGACTGAGTATAAAAACTCACAATAATTAAGCACTAAATTAGCATTTAAGAATGATTTAATGTTACACTGAAAACTTTACCATCAAAGGAATAAATTCAACTTTAAAATACATTAAAATAGAAAACAGCTGTTGTAATTAAATAAATTAAAAACTATTTATATTGTATTTAATTCTAATAATAATTATAGTATAAATATTACTGTTTTACTGTATTTTTGATTAAATAAATGCAGCCTTGGTGAACATAAATGTCTTTCCTCTTGGAGTCACGATTGGTCAGCAGCTGAACCCACAGGAATATTTACTAATTATGTATTTTTGAGTCTTCAAAGATTACCCAAAGATAAATAAATAAATCAAATTTCCTCACAATAAAAATGATAAATCAGCAACATTATATGACAGGTGATCATTTTTATTCAACACATCATGTAACATTTCAAACAGTACATCAATTACTGTTATGACAAATATAATGACTTAGAAATATGGCATACATAAAAATAAAATAATAACATAAATAAATACATAAAGTGTGCCATTCTTATAAGATCAAATTTCCTGCTGTATTGCGGTGACGGATAAAAGAAAAAAATAATAATACACATAAAACTAAAATCTAAAAAATGTCAGTAAAAGTACATTGCAAAAAACTAAAAACGAAAGTTTTCAGAATAGCAAACAATGATCACGGATCAAAAAATAATAAGTGTACATCAAAAATGTATTGAATGTAATGTTTCTTACTCTCAGTGCTCTCAGACATTGTCTGCTAATATTTAGATTTATTCGTATGCTTCTGCTGTTTGTCACTAGGCTTTTGTTTCTACGTTTTGCACTTGCTTTTCCAAATGTGGCAGTTAGAGTTTGATGTAAATCAGGGCAGGGCTTAAGCGTCATCACTGGTCCACCAGTTCTAGATTGACAGCTCCTCCTCGAGCCAATCAGTCGAAGAGGGGCGTCAACGTCACTCCACGCGCCTCATCAGCTGCCGATGCTCGCTGTTCACTTGCAGGTGAAAATGGCCATCCGTCAGCTGGGAACATCTTTCCATGCAGCACACTGTGTCTGTCTGTCTGTCACTGATGTACGTCTGCCTGGCCATCCATTAACATTAAACCAAACTATCCTAGCCATAACCCGTCGCCATTATCTTCACCATCTTTAGTCTACGTTCACATCGTGAAAGGGAGCAGCCGGTCGGCCATATTGGCGGCACTGAAAGTAAACAATACCACTGAACCAAATGAAACTCGCATATTTCCCCAATTATTGCTGCTGAAAATGGTCAGTTATTGTCATGTTTTAGGCTGTGCTAATCGGTCGAACCGGGAAAAACATTTGGAGTATTATAGACTGACAAAATTTAAACTCTGTCTGAGTAACAAAAAGTGTTTGTGGTTGGCCAAACTGAACTAGAATTTCTTGGACAAAAAAACTTGATAACATTCATGTTTGTTCGTATCATTTCCAGTCTAGGAGTTAAAATATTAGTCTAATATCTTAATTAAAGGGGTTTGAACTAGAACATGCTCTCATGTTTGGTTCAAAAAACGCATTATTTTTGACATAATTTACATTATTACAATATCTTTCTCCCAAACCTGGCACAAATGCCTGGATTAGTTCTGTTTTTGATGAAGGCCCGACACAGTACTGCCACGCCTCACATCACACACTGACTCAAATTCAAAAAGGGAAAAAGCATAATTAACCCTTTCATACTACGTATCTTAACTTTAGTTCATCAAAATATTGTGCCCTTTCCTGCTCACTAAGTCCATCTCTCTGTGATTTAGCTGCTTCCACGTGATTTTGTGTGGTTTAGACAGCATAAATTAGCAGAACAACCTATTTAGTAGTATATTAACCGTGCAATCCATGCTGTTGTTTCCATCCGAGTATCACCAATATGGCCGCACATCAGGTTAACTGACCAAATCGTGACATGAATTCAAACCCACTCTTGAATAATACACTTTATTCCTCACTAAATTAATCATCCATTTAAATCAATGATTTAATTAAATGTCTTACTCTAAAAATAATAACTTGCTGCCACTTATTGGCTGTTTTACTTACTGACTTACTCATATACTCACTGTATTCAAACTTTATATATTTAAAACATCTATATAATAGTTATGTAAGGAATAATTGACGACGGGCCGTAGAATTCTTAGAAAATAATGCACACCCGAGGTGGTGATGCGGTCACGACGCGAAGCGGAGTGGCCGTTACACCTCGGGTGTGCATTATTTTCGTAGAATTCTACGGCCCGAAGTCAATTATTCCGCTTATACTACAGTTACCACACCTCAAGACATCGATCAAATGATATATTTCAAGACATTCGTCCCGTTTTCATCCTTAAAACGCTATTGTGAGTAGGATTAATTTCTTACGCAGATCATTCAACAGCTTCGTTGCTAGTTCCAAAACGTCATTTTAGAACTAGTAACGACGCTTGGGCTGTTAATAGCAAAATAATGCCGTTAATAATGAAGTTTAGACAGACCGAAAGACAAGCAGACAGACGGAAAGAGTGAGGGAGAGAAACTAAGTGTATGACTTTACCTCTCTCACGTCTGTGTCTCTCAAGGGTGACTGGCAGCATCGTCTCTACTAACAGTTAAACTTTAAGTTCATTTTCTTCCAGACCATGCCGTTGTCTCCTCGCGTTTGGGAGCTGTCATGTCGTTGTTAAGTTGTTAATCGTCAGAGCAGCGCTAACAACATTAGCGCGAATGCTAACGCGAGTGCAAACTGTAACGTTATGTGTGTGCGTCTGTGAGGTGAGTGAGAGAGGGCGAGAAAAAAAGAGTTTGTGCTTTCCGTACATGATAAAACGTAATATAATGTGGAAAAAAACATGGAAATAATGTGTCGTTTTTATCCTGATGTTTACTGTATTTATTAGCTTGGCCAGTGTTATTGTGGGTTTTAGTTATTTTGCTGTTTTGGGCTGTAAGGACCTTTGAAATAACTGAAATCGTATGGCGAAGTGATATAGACATGCACTGCGGTCTAAAGCTGCCTGGAACTACGTTCGCCGTGCGTATCCCTGAATATAATGCACACCTCTAGAACGTTCATCAGCCAATCAGATTCAAGCATTCAACGGCCCTGTAGTATAAAAGGAATTACATATGTAGCTATGTAAACAAATAAATCATTGTGTTTATCAAATGCACGTGCCTCTGTAACTGCTTCTCTGTAAAACTATAGACCAATTTAGAGTAGACCTCACAGTTAAGTCACTTGCAGCTGTGCGCACATAGTGGTTGCAGAAAAACACCGGGAAAAATATGTATTTCTGTGCCTTTTGATGTCAAAATCTGAATGCAAATCATTTTTATACAACACTGTTGTCAAAGACGCCATTAAGATAAACGCAGATGTTTAAACGGACATACTATGGATGAAAACTGCTTACTTTACTTTTAAACCAAGAATTTGATTTAAACAATAGGTCTATATAATATTCACATGTTGTTAACAGGGGGCATATTGTATTAGCCCTACAGTTACAGCATGAAATATTATTTAAACCTATTACTATTAACATTTTTACATAACATTCATTTATTTTAATCTTACAATTCAGCCTTTTTTTTGCAGACGCAAATTTATATCTACTAATTCGGACTTTATAACTTGATTACAAAAAAAAAAAAAAAAGATGGGCTTTACCCATAAAAAACATCATCCCTGTTTTGGATCTGTAAGACTATCCCACTATCTAAGGTCAATTTAGTTGAATATCAGTGCTTATCGATGGGGGACAAGCTCTTGTAATGAGCTGAGGACATTTCAAAAATGGCATCTAATCAATATAATCTTCTATAATTGTTTTCAAATCGAACTCTTTTGTACCGTTGTCATGTATCTGGTCTGTCTTCTCATCATGAACTCTTGCACTACACATTCTGGACTGCAATCCCCATAAGCCACTGCACCAATCACTGCACACAGCTGTTCCTCGTTTTCCACTGAACTGATTGCTGCACACACCTGTTTCACATTTTCCCACATGCATTTAAGCCAAAGACACACACAGCCACCTTGCGAAGTCTTATCATTCCCTATGGTTGTTATTCTAAGCGTTTTCCATGTTTCCATGCTCCCTGGCCTTGTTGTTTCCTTAGTTTATTCCTGGTTTGTTTTGTTTGTCTTATTTGTTTTCTTTGTCACTTTGGACTGCCCTTCTGGATTTCGACCCCCCGCCTGTGTTACGGATTACTCTCTGGATTGTCTTTGAGGTTACTGTTTGCCGATATTTTGACCCTGTCTGTTTGACCACGTCTGTTAAATAAATGCTGCGAATGGATCTGAACGTCTCTGACTCCTCCTTGTGACAACCGTATCCGTGTAGTTCTCTAGCCATAAAAGCTATCTCTCCCGAATCTTTACAAACCTATAATTGGTCTATAGTTTTCAGTGATCAGTTAGCCGAGTCATTGCATAAGCATTACAATAATTATTAATTAATTAATTTACTCATTTAAGGCTTATGGGTTGCCAGGTTGGCATACAGCAGTGACAGACAGGTAAGGAATAATTGACGACGGGGCATTGACACGAAGCAGAGTTGCCGTTACTCCTCGGGTGTGCATTATTTTCGTAGAATTCAACGGACCAAAGTCAAATCAACCGACGACAAACTGACCCATGCACGCAGATATCCATGCCTTCCTGTGTTTGTGTATTTAACTGCAACGTGCACATCACGCAGCCTTTAACCCAGAAGTGTCAGCATGCAGTTGAGGTGGGCTATGAAAAAATGACGAAACCAGTGGTCGAACGCTATGAACATAATAGTAGCTGTGATGCACCCGTATGCCGCATGAAATGTTTAGAATCTTTATGTGAACATGCTTTAATAAATATGTTCATAAAGCATTAATGTAAACATTTACTTATAAAGCTTGTTGCAGTGTATGAGTATAGTTGTTTAGTTAATTGTGTTGTACATGCAACTGGCTTTCAAAAATAGTAATGCGCCCCAGTAGAGCTTTGGGTCTAGAACTGCCCCTGGTCTGTGTGTCTATCAAAAGAGATCGACAGCAGTGTCTCTACTAATAGTGAAACTAAGTTGATTTTCTTCAAGACCACTTTGTGTGTGATAGCTGTCATGTAGTCTTTAAGTTATTATGCGTATGTTAACGTGTGTGTAACTGTATGTGTGTGCATCTGTGAGGGAGAGAGTATGGGAGAAATAACGTATGTGCTTGCCGTACATAATAAAACATAATTTTGTGGCAAAAATCGACTATCGTTTTATCCTATTGTTTACGGTGTTTGGATTTTTGGTGATTTTGCTGTTTTAAGCTGTAAGGACCTTTGAAATAACTGAAATCGTGTGGTAAAGTGATATAGACATGTAATGCGGTTAAGTGTTGCCTGGAACTACGTTCGCCGTGTGTTTCTCTGAAAATAATGCACACCTCTAGAACGTCCGTCTGCCCCGTAGTATAAACACATAAACGCCTTATTCAACCAGCCGCCATTTTGAATCGAAACGAGGCTGTGAGGGATAGCAGTCCAGCAGCGTCCACTGTGGCGTATTGTTGTGTACCGAGATGCCAATCGTATAACCGTAAAATAATACATCATTTCACAATTTATAAAGGGCCATAGAATGCATTGAAACAATATTATAAATTGTTCTCTGATATCTACATAGAAAGTATATGGCAGAGGAAAGGGCAAAACATCTCCAGAAATGGTTTAACAGCTCCATTTACAACCCTAGGATTTGTCCCTAGAATCAAATGCTCTGTTATTGCCTTATTTGGAATATTAGTGAATATTAATGAAGAGGTCTGCTCTGATTGGCTGTTTCACAGAGCTGCTCATCTCAGTAGCTGCCACATAAAGGAAATATTTATCTAATTACGGAGCTCTAGCGTTAAATCCACAACATTTTACTCTGTCTACTGTGATGCATGTGCTCTGTGTAACGTTATACTGAAGTGACACAAGGATTTACCAAGATTAGATGCTGTCAGCGGTGAATAGGATCTGGAAATCAATCACCATCATCAGCGCATTAATCTCTCCGTTTATGTGGTAAGTGAAATCTTACTGCATTGTAACAGACCACCGCTAGCATTAAGCTAACAGTGTCCCTTCAGTGGCTGGCCTTATTTTACTGATGTAATGACGTAAATGATGATTGGGCGATGCGAATGTTGGGGGCGTAACTATTAATGATCGGGACTATTGTGCAATAGTCGGTGTTATGTTGGAACTGACCTATTTTCCGGTGGTCTTTTGCAAACATCAGATTTATATAAGAAGGAGGAAATGGTGGTGTTTGAGACTCATGGTGTGTCATGTCCATGTACTGAACTGTTATTATTCAACTATGCCAAGGTAAACACAGTTTTCCATTCTATGGCACCTTTAACAGGACAACAAGCTCCAGAAAACAAGGACTGTTCGACGGGACATATGACCTAACTTTCAGGTAACAATATTGCATTTATTTAGGAAAATGACTGTGGCTCGTTGTCCTTTAAACGCTTCTGATATCTGAATATCATTTTACGATTTGCGATTACGGCAAACCAATAAATAAATGTTATCTTTTGATCTCTATGCATAAAAATAAAAGTAGATCTATCTACTATCTAATATAAAAACTTTCTACCCACTGTTTTTTGTATGACTTAACACGTTGTGTTAAGAGGCTTACGTCCTTTCTTTGTCCTGTGGAAATTTGTGAAATGATATATTCTCTATTTTTATGACTAAACCATCTACATCTCGGTACGCAACAATACGCCACAGTGGACGCTGCTGGACTGCTGTCCCTCACAGCCTCGTTTTCGATTCAAAATGGCGGCGGGCTGAATAAGGCGTATAACAGTGTCCTGTGTGGAAAGATGTTTCCCCAGCTGACGGTTATCCATTCACCTGCGCAAGTGAACAGCAAGGTGAGCGTCGGCAGCTTAATGAGGTGCGCTGGAGTGACGTTTGACGCCCCTCTTCGACTGACTGGCTAGAAGAGGAGCTGTCAATCCAGAACTAATGAACCAATGATGACGCTTGAGCCCGCCCTGATTTACATGAAACTCCAACCGCAACATTTGGAAAAGCAGGCGCAGAACGTGGAAACAAAAGCAAAGTCAAAAACAGAAAGCACAAAAACAGAAATATAACCAACGAGAATGTTTTTGTATGATTTTGTGTTTAAAGTTTTGATTTACGCATATTATTTTTCGATCCGTGACCATTGTTTGCTATTCTGAAAACCATGCTTTCATTTAAAAATCTTGTGCAATACATTTTACTAGTTTTTAAATATAAGTTTCACGCTTATTATAATAATATCCATGACTTTCAATACTTTTAGCAGAAATTTGACCCCATACATACTGACAGTTCTTGGACCACGATGACAGTTGACAAGGCATTTTGGGACTGTCCAGGTGCTAGCAAGGCTTTCCAGCTCCAAAAGACACTAAGGCATGGATGGCTGGCCATTCACATCAGCTGAAGGAAGATTGAGCAGAATATGTGGCTTAAACCATGAATGGAGAAGGATTTCATCCAATCCAATCCACCGGCTTGGTCTTGCTGCAGGAGATGTTGAATCAGATCAGCAGCAATCTGTGCAAAATGATGAGGGACAGAGGACCTGAGGTTATCTTTGAAATAAGCTAAAGATTTGACTGCTCTAAACTCTCCACCTTTGTCTTCAAGTATGAATTTGTAAAGTTTATTGGTTTGGATTCTGGTCTCATCTGCATCCAGATATATTTTTTTTTTGCTACTTGATATTGCAAATTGGTGTGTCTTAACGTATTATTTTAATGTATTATCTTAATTATGAACACACTAGGTTTAAGTGCAAACAGTGCACATTGTAATTCTCCTCATTATTTCCCTGTAGTGGATAATAAACCAGAAGTGTCACCCCTAGGCTGAGAAAAAAAGTTTTAATTTTAATTATTTTCCCACTATACAATTGGTCTTTTTTTTGTAGTAAAGAATGCCATCTTACCGTCTGACAAGTCAGGCTCAAACCATTTATCCCGACCTATTTCCAGCAGGTCCTTCTTTTTGGGAAAGCGTCCGCACAACATTACGAACAGGACCACTCCCAGAGACCATACAGTAGCAGGTTTCCCATGAGAGACCAAGAGGTGTAGGATGACCAGGCTAGAGAAAAGATCATTTTTAGGATTTTTAGATGAAAGTGTTATACAGTTTACATCCTCATTTCAGAATCTGTCAAATGTTATTTATTTTATCAAAACAAGACGGACCATACATAATGTGTGTTATTCTTCATTTAAAACAGACCTCAATAAGATATTTTACATAAAAGATGTTTGCATATAGTTCCTAAGAAAATAGTTGAATTTATAAAAAAATGACGCTGTTCAAAAGTTTACATCCCTTTGATTCTCATCCCTTGTTTGTTCTTGTTGTTTAAATATACAAACATGCTGGAAAGCCAAAGAATTTGTGGGACCTGAAGGATTTTTCTGAAGAACAGCACACAGTTGAACAGGACAAAAAAGACTCAAAACAATCACTAAACAACAAAAGCTGTGGATCATTCCAGTAGCAACATGGTATTCAGAAACAAGTGAATGTAAACTTTCAAACAAGGTAATTTTTGTAAATTCAACTGTTATTTTCTCTTGTGGACTATATGTAAACCTTTGTTATGTGAAATCTCTTATTCACGTTCAGTGCTTAATAGATACGATTCCTCTTATTTTGGTAAAATCATTAACATTTTGCCGATTCTGAGGGAGATTTGAACTTTTGACATCAACTGTAGTAAATATAGATTCAGTTCAGTCTTCGACATACTGTTATGAAAAAGGTAGCCTACTTACAGTGTTGATGCAATCCATGTTCTCGTCTTCTTGACAAATTTTAGTGCCACCTGTTCAAAAACAAAAAAGTGGTTCAAATTTCCATTTAAACATGTGGACGTGTGATCCAACAGGACTTGAAATGCACAGGGCGATACCTCAAGGCCGCTCTCCAAGCGCTTCCCTCGCTAAGCATTCGGCTGACTTTACGAACAGGACCACTCCCAGCGACCATACAGTAGCAGATTTCCCATGAGAGACCAAGAGGTGTAGGATGAGCAGGCTAGAGAAAAGATCATTTTTAGGATTGTTAGATGAAAGCGTTATACAGTTTACATCCCCATTTCAGAATCTGTAAAATGTTATTTTATCAAAACAAGACGGACCATACATAATGTGTTATTCTTCATTTAGCACAGACCTCAATAAGATACTTTACATAAAAGATGTTTGCATGTAGTTCCTGAGAAATAGTTGAATTTATAAAAAAATGACGCTGTTCAAAAGTTTACATCCCTTTGATTTTCATCCCTTGTTTGTTCTTCTTGTTTAAATACAAAGAATTTGTGGGACCTGAAGGATTTTTCTGAAGAACAGCACACAGTTGAACAGGACAAAAAAGACTCAAAACAATCACTGAACAACAAAAGCTGTGGATCATTCCAGTAGCAACATGGTATTCAGAAACAAGTGAATGTAAACTTTCAAACAAGGTCATTTTTGTAAATTAAACTGTTATTTTCTCTTGTGGACTATATGTAAACCTTTTTTATGTGAAACATCTTTTTCACGTTCAGTGCTTAATAAATAACACGCATTTTGTACGATCCCTCTTATTTTGATAAAATCATTAACATTTTGCAGATTCTGAGAGGGAGATTTGAACTTTTGACATCAACTGTAGTAAATATAGATTCAGTTCAGTCTTCGACATACTGTTATGGAAAAGGTAGCCTACTTACAGTGTTGATTCACTCCATGTTCTTCGTCTTCTTGACAAATTGTATTGCCACCTGTTCAAAAACAACAAAGTGGTTCAAATTTCCATTTAAACATGTGGACATGTGATCCAACAGGACTTGAAATGCACAGGACGATACCTCAAGGCCGCTCTCCAAGCGCTTCCCTCGCTAAGCATTCGGCTGACTTTATATCGAGTCAATATGTTCTGCTGATTGGAACGAGGATCCTGAAGACCATCGTCTGCTACAGCACAGTTCACGTCCCGCAAAAGACTTTGGTCTAAAAAATTGAACAAATTTGGCTGGTGGTAATAACTGCCTGCTTGGTTTCATCTGTGTTTAAAATTTTGAATAAAAATCAGTTTGTCACCTCAATGTGGATTTTAGCTTTTGGTAATTTATTTCACATCATTCTAATTTCTAATAAAGTCCTTATTAATGGTAACCCATATTTACTGTGTGCTGTAGAGATCTTGATGCTCAGAGTTGAAGAGTTGATTGATTCACCATCAGCGCTTCTCTCGTCTTCTGGTGCCATAGTTTGGTCCTGCACTTGCTGAGCCTGACCTGCGCTGCCTTTCGTCTCAAAACTACTCTTCCTGCTCTTTTTCTCCTGACTATCATTTCCCTCACTAACACTGGTGGACTGCACAAAAAACAGAAATCATCCACATACAAAATACTTAAGACAAGATTTGGCTTTTTGAGATTTCTTTCAATGTCACATGTATACAAACAAGAGCACAAAAATATGTAAACATCT
>NC_133362.1:52236454-52258009 GCF_049309525.1 Garra rufa
AAAAGAGAAACCTTTCATCATGTGGTCAAAAAAAAAAAATTGTGCAGCTAGCTAACTAGCCTAGAAAATAGGTCAGATAACTGTTACTGTTATAACGATCCTTACATATTGAGATATATTTTATTTTCTTTCTTTTTTTGACAATATTTAAAATTTAAGTGAAGTGTGAATTATTATTATATAACTAATTATATAGGGCATTGGTTGTTTAACAAGTTATTCTTCACTGCATGCAAGTTCCAACATTTAAAAGCTGAAATATTTTAGGGTATTTACTGTGTGCATTTTGATTTCTCTTTTTCTATTTCTTTTAGTGAAGAACACCAGAGGTATTGTGGCAAGGTACACACTGGCACTAGAGGCTTTCAAAAAGGGGAGCTCTATGAAAGCTGCCTTTGAAAGCGTGGGACTGGACCGAGCTACCATTGCCCGCACAGCAGTAGTTGCTGAATTGAAATTAGCTGCTCCTGAGGCCTTTGACGCTATCACTCCATGGAATGAGCGTGTGGAGAAGCTCTCCACATTCCTGGAAAGATGTCGTGGCATCAGCAGTGACATCAAAGAAAAATTTTCCAAAATGAAAATAGATGGAGAACTTTTGCCAATAGCCAACACTTTCTGAGATTTAGGCTCAATCCCAATTCTACCCCTTACCCCTACACTTAGCCTTACCCCTCCGTTTGGCGCGTTCACGTGAAGGGGTAGGGGTGTCTCATTTCTCTTTTGGTTGGAGGGGTAGGGGTAAGGGGAAGGGCCAGATAGCCCTCCAAACGAAGATTTTTCAAGACCTCACTTCAAACGAAGGGCTAAGAGAAATTTCCAACATGGCTGCTCACTCGAGCAAGCAGACTCGTAAATATAAGTAATTTTTGCCTTTAATAAGGATTTTGATGACAATGTTTCATTATATGTATATTACCTTCAATCTTGTGTTTGTGTTTATGGTGTTGTTTTGTAAATAAACGTTTGCAAAAAAATCGCTAAAGTTTGCTAGCAGATAGCACTGATTGCACGATATTACAAAATATATTTTTATGTCATATACACTTGACTGCATGTTAGAAACATGAAAGACCAGTGGCACGGCAATTTGCAACGGTGGTGTAGTGGAGGGTGTACGCAGGTATACGGTGTAGACACACTTCCACTTTTTAAATCCCCTCTGATGCGCATTATTCAGTAGTGTCCTGCATTCGCCAAAATCATGGCAGTCCACCACATCCAGTCATGTGAATAAATGTAAATATTCGCTCAAAACACCCAATAAAGGCAGTGATGATGCAGTCAGGAGCGTGGAGCCGGCTTGCTTTGAAATTTATTTGATGATTGCGCCTAATGCACCTGCGCCCGCTCACCGCACCAGTAATTTAAATCAGTACATAATAATAAAAACGATACCTTACAAATAAAAAGAAGCTGATTTTTACGATCAGAAATTTCTTAAACCAGTGAACCCCTGTAAACATTTTAGTCCAAGGATCCAGAAAACGAATGCGTTCAAATAGAAAGTTCAAAACGAAATTCACAAATGAAGCATATATACTTCTCCAGGCACCACTACACTGATTAGCAATTTGCCGCGCATGTGATAATGCGTTGTTTGTTTTGCTTACGGCCACATGTGAATGAACGGTGTGTACACCGTACATTTGTACTTTTTGAAACATGACAACATTTTGACATCTTGGAATGAGTGATAAACATCTGCGCATGTCCTCTGACGTAACATTAGGAACTAGCGACAACCTATGATGACGTATCACAGTGTTGTAGTGGTGTCCCATTTCTTAGGGGAAATATTTTAGCCCTTCCCCTTTACACTTTGTTGCAAGGGACAAGGAGAAGGGGGTGAGGGGTAGGCGAAGGGGTAGAAAATAGAATTGGGATTGGGCCTTAGTGTGTAGTGTGTCAGAGACTTGTTCTCAATGTTCTTGTTCATTTCTGGCATTTCTTTTTGGAATTTATTTGTCAAGCACTTGTTTCAAAATAAATGTTGACATGGTAAAATCTATATCTCCTCAGCCATATGCAATATTGCATATTGTTGTTTAATGCAATACTTAAAAAAATAATGTTGCTGTGTCTCTCATGTAAATAGCAACTGTTTGTATTAAAAGGATTTCGGATGTTTTTTTTTCCATTATTTTGCTACATGCATTATTGTTGAATAGCTAATTGTGCAAATTAGGGCTGCACGATATATTGAAAAATTAACGTTATCGCGATAACAGTATACGCGATATTGGTATCGCAGAGAGTTGCGATAAATGACATTTAATTGGTTTCATTTCTTTACAAAACTTTTCACAGACTGCTGTGAGCTGATGCAGTGACAGGTTCGCTGTTCTCTCCAACATTACAACCATTTAAACTTAATATTTATAATATTACCTTTAATGAAGATGTGAGATATTAGCCGTCAGTCACTCCCTGTCACGGACACTGCGTTCCGGTCAACTAGAAACCGGCCGTTTTTGTTTTTTTTTGTTTGTTTTTCTCAACCAAAATCTGTTCCGGATCTGCACAAACTGCATTTCAATTAGGGGTGTGTGATATGACGATTTTTTATTGTGGACAGTTATAAGGTCTCCACAATCGGCTTTTGAAGAAATATGCTATATTTCGTCTTACAGCGCGCACATTCTGTTTATTCTGGCGCCTCAGTCTCAATATAGGCTACTGTACAACGCTGCATACATTCACATCAGATGATAACTCAGCGGCAGAGTTGCACTCACGCAGGGGTGTAATGTAGCCTACTTCGAAAATGAAACTATTTAAATCTGTATAAAGGCAAGACAAACTAAATCACAACATGAACAATCTGTATTTTTCTTGTAATCAAGAACATTTCTTTTGACAAAATTACCTAATTAATGCCGAATGATGTTTGACAGTGAACGCATCTCCACCGCATAGCCACATATAATCGCTGCTGTCAGTCGCAAATATTAAACATGCGGGTCAGGAAGCGGGTCGTGTACAATATTTTCTTTTTCTTTTTTTGCGGTCCGAGTTGCGGGCGGGTTAGTTGAAAACGTCGGTCGGGTTTATACATTGACCCGCGCATCACTGGCGGCTACCGAAGGAGTCCGTGTAGACATTGCAGTTTTTGTGAGCTTTTTTTTCTTTTGTTTTTTTTATTCGGCAGCATTTGTTAAATCATGACTCGCCAATCATTTATGTGTTGTGTAGTGGAGTGACTGAGTCATTAGTTTTTTTCTCCTTTCCGATTGTCAAAGTCTAAAATCTTGTCCAGTCGATTAGAATGTTTCAGTCGGTAGTGTGTCCCCAGCTTAATTTTACCGTTACATCCCAGAAAAACATCTCTCTGCGGACAACATTTCACACACACACGCCGGTCAGGCGACATCTGCTGTCTCACCTGGAAAGCTAACACCATTAATTTTCGTTTGTCGTGTCTGCGCCTGGGTTATATCTATATTTTTGTTCTTTTTCCTATATTTGTTATTTGATTTTATAGACCTTTTTCCTGAGTAAACGATGAGCGCCGCCATTACGAATTCTAACGTCAGATTGAATGCTTTTCTGTTCCGGTTTCCATAGGAACCCATTCAAATAGCGTCCATGTGTTTTTAATGTAGCTACCTTCCGCTGCTTCGTGTCATCTACACACTCATTAAAGTGAGGCACTGACAAATGACGGTCATTGCGACATTGCCAAGTGATGGCGCTATTGAGCCATGTGCTTTTTAAAAACATTTTAATAGGTTTAACTTTTAATTAGTTTATTAGCTCAGAATATACCCTAATTTGACTAGAAACAATGCAGACCGGAAATGCAAAGCATTCTTTCAGTTAAGAGTCGGACTTACTTCCGTGTTCAGGAAAAAGGTCTATAGGATTTATTTTTGTTAAAACTAATTTTAAAATTGTAGTTCTAAATATTTCCCAGAATTTTAATGTCCTGTGTAAATGCATTTATGCCGCTTCAGAGCCACATTAAAAAGTCTGTGTAAATGCACATTTCCGTGTTTTTATGCCGCTTCAGATTCGGTTTCTGTGCTGCCTTTGCTGTGTAAAGATGCCATTAGTCTCTTGTTGGAGCTGGCTATCTGCTTGGACAGTCTAATGGCAATGCCCTGTCCATCTGAAGTTAGAAAACAGAGAAATTAATTTATTAGTTTGTATTATGGTCCTTTTTAAAATTTAATTTAATTATTGTCTTGTTGTATCTTCTTATCCACAGCACTTTACCAGGATATTTTATTTTTCAAATGGAGGAGGACTACCATATTCCTTGATTAGCATCTTTATTCCTTGGTCAGCATCTTTAAGGGTAGACTGGACGTCTGTATCAGATTCTCCCAATGCTGTGTTTTCTCTCCATGTTCAGCCTAGAGTCCTCAATTCTACAATGCTCAGCAAACCTATAATTGGCCAGGTTCCTATGCATTTTGATATGGTGGTAAAATATGTAAAGCGTTCACACAGATAACTTACAGTGTTTGCACACAAATTGCATGACCATTGACTTTTGACAGTTGATTACCACTAAATGGGGGCTTATTGAATAACCATCAAATCTGAATGGCACATGGCTGTTAAAGCATAATGTTAATGGCTATTCTGTTAACTAAAGATATAAGTGGCTGCTGATTTACTTGTAATGTATTAATAGTAGACTTATATTACATTGGTTAATAACCTTTCTGCTAATTTAGTTGATTTAGTTTACTAGTTTCCACAGTTATGATTATGACTTCCAGAACAGGGCTCCAAAGACACCTCCAATGTTCCAGATCACATAATTTAGACCACTGACTTGAAGAAAAAAAATAAAGAAACAAGATGCGCTTTAAAATACTAATAATCAAAGGGTGTTGCTTAACTTTTGTCTCAGTACTTTTACTGCCAAGGTTAAGTTAACAAAGACTCTTGTTTAGCTGAAGACCCAGAGGAGAAACTTTATTCAGCCTTTGATGTCATGTTAAAAATACTATAAAAAAACAGGCACATTAATTACAGTAATTTTCCTTAATTCAAAAAAAAAAAATCTGTATTGTATGTAGCTTTTAATATTCAATAAGGAACTTTACTTAAATATTGTGTAAAGTTATGTAAAAACCATGAAATTATCAATTTTGAACACTGTTTTAAGGCTGGTTATTTGAATTAAAAACAGTGTTTTAATAATTTATTCACATATCTGCAAGAAAATAACATCTCAACTGCAAAAATAAATCAATATAGGTTGTTCAGAACTGCAGATTACCTATATTCTTTGTTCAAAACTACAACAATATACCAGCATAAAGATTATAGCATAACTACAATATAGAAACTGTTTGTTCATAACTGTAGTATAACAATAAAACCTTTGATCACAACAATATTTCAATTATTTGTTTATAACTGCAATAGTATAATTTTTTTTAAATGATCATAACAGCAACAATATTCAAATCAAAAAATAGTCCAAAAGTTAAAATGAGATCACAACTGCAACAACATAACAATTCAAAACAGCAACAGTATAAAATTATTTTTTAAAAATATAACTGCAGCAATAAACAATAAAAGGAATTGTTCAAAACTGTGACAATGTAGCAGTTTGGTAAACAAATAACAATAATTAAATTGTCCTTAAAACTGAACCACCTGTGAACAGATTAAATCATTCAATTGCCAAGAATTTCTGCTAGGCAGTGTTGGAAGGATCTGACACTCAAAGTTTTTACTCCTTCCATTTATAGTCCGCAATCTTAAATTAATCAATTAGTTAAGTTTATCAGTGAAGAAACCTTTGGACTGACTGCTGATTGCTTTCTCGATGTGGTCTTCTACACTTTTGATCCCTTCTTGGGGTTCATCTTAAAAAGGCATCTGTTGAATGAAAAAATAAAGTACTAAAACATGAACTGTAACATATGCTCTAAATATATTAAAAATAAAAGCAGAGTCATAAGAATTTGCACAGGGCATGCTTGTGGTGGATGTTTGCTATAAAGACATGAATGTGAGAGGACATTGTGTGTGAGACAGACTGAGAAGATTGTAAGAGAGTGTGTTGTGTGAGGATGTGAGTGTGCTTATGTGAGTATTTGCGTGTATTAGAGTGTATGTATTAGTGTGTGTGAGGATGCGTGTGTGTTTATATGAGAGTGAATCTGTGTGCTAGCACAAACTCTAGCATTGCTCCTTGGGTATGAAATGTTCAAGCAGTAGTATGAGGCAAACATTAACTTCAGAGCATTGCTGAAGATGGTGATGTGGCTGTTAACTATGACTTGGTCAACAGAAAACAAAATTCTCTGCCATCCAAAGGGGAACTTCCTGTTGTTATGCATAAGGAAAAGAAGGGATCAGTAAAACTGTGACAAACTTAAATTCCTGCAAATATTAAATGGTTTTCCTTTAAAAAATATTTAAACATACCACAGACAATTATGCAGAGTGTACGCGGAAGTTTGGCACAGTCCACTTCAAAGAGCAAGGTTGTCTGATCCACTTTATGGAACATCTGGTCCTCAGGTTACACACTGAAGGCAAAAACGCTTTTTTTTCATGCACCAGTTTTAAAATGTAAAATTTTAAGGTCTAACGAAAAGTCAATGAGTTTAAAAAAACAACAACAACTTTTCACTGATTAAATACTTCCGTAACCCCTTGGACAGATGTAAAGGTAACCAAATAAATAATTTATTAAGACATGAGCAGAGATAATAACGTTATGGTCCACAGAGAGAAGAATACCAAGTGCCAAGAAATGCCTATGCAAACACCCAGGCCTCCCTGCATATGCTGGTTAGGTAGGTTTTCATGCTGAGATGCTGGTCCTTTGCTAGTTTATACTGGTCCTTAGCTGGTTATCTGGTCATTTAGAGTCTTGCACAATGACGATCATTATGTAATTGTAAGAAAAAATGTTTTATTTCCAAGGACAATAATTTAAAAAGAAAATTAGCTTACCTGGGTGGTACAAGGCCTGGAGAAACGGAACTGGCTGCTTGAGAACTGCCGCTTGTGCTGAGAACAAACCCATGGACCTCATAGTGGGCCTTGTCTCTGAGGTCTAATGAGCTAAAGTGGCCATCTGCTCTAGGAAACACTACCACATTGGCATCATCTGTGAGGTACAGGCTCCGGCTGTTTACCTAAAAAAAAAAAAAAAAGTAAGGTTTTCTTAAGGATGCAGAAGCACAACCATCATGGAATTTATTGTAGCCTTGATTATTTCGATTGATATAGGCAATCACTACAATCAGATGGTAGATTTTGGTTCACTGAGGATGTAGGAAGATGCAGTTTGTGGCGTTATCAAACTGTATTGCACAGAAGAGTGTTTCTGTCAGAGCCTAAATTAGCTGATCTAAATGGTGTAGACAAAATGATAGAAAGCTTTCAGTACAACACAATCGAGTTCAACAACATCAGTAGCGTAACTGCAACCGCAGGACTGCATCAAACATTACAAACAAAAATAATTCCTAGCAAAATGTTTAGAGAGCATTAGCTTTAACTTGGCAGACCTAATAAACTACAGTGATTGGGGATAAGGGGAGGAAAACTGTTGGCATCCCATAACTGAATGATTCTAACAGATCAGTAACTTATGGACTAACACGGTTATGAATAGTAGTTGTCTATAATTATCTTAAGAACATGTACCTTTTTTAATAACAAAGGTGGAGTAAAGTGAATCATGGATTTTGGCGTATTTATTGCCTTTTGTATACACAGTACAGTGACTTTTTTGTAGGAAGGATACACTCAATGTCACACATTCAAAAAATTTAATGTCTGTGTGATTCGCTGGCCTACCTGGAATATTTTAGAAAAATTTTCCACCATTATGTCCTCCTCCCTCAATGTGACTCTTTTGGCTGAGGTGAAAAGCACAAATGATAATGATAAATGATCCATTTCGTCACAATATGTTGCCTCTGAGTCCAAACGTAGGTAGGTAGTTCATGGCCAGGTAGTCCAATCTGTTTTTGTATAGCAATCAGCTTCTCACGGTTTATTAGAGGTGTTGAAAAATATGTAAACACATTCTAGGAAGTCACAAAAATCAGCTGCTTCTTGAAGCTCCCTGCATGTGTAACACAATACGAGGTTTAGTTCATGTGCGTAGCAGTTTATGTAAATGGCTTCCGGGGGATCACAGACGCACCGTCATATGTCTGAGCTACACGTCATCATGTCTTGCCAGAAATCCTGTTATTGCAAATGTGACGAAGGTATTCACGCCTTTATTAGATTTCATTTATACTGGAGCAGTTGGCATGCATATGCTCTTTAGAATATTTTATTTTTGCTTTTGAACTGTTACATAAACAAAAGTAAAAAAACACAAACAAAAATCTTACACAACTTGTTGCACAAGACAAAACAGAGAGAAAAAAAAGGATATCGTAAAAATTCTAGTATAAAACCTCACTCGAAAAGACAACCCATCCGGTCTATTGAAGTTTCTTCTATATAGGGTTGCCAAATTTTATTAAATACTTTTTTCTTAACCAGTATGTTAATTTTATCGGTTATTAACCTGATACCTGATTCCACTTAATTGCAATTCACTTCTTAGCAATTATTAGCAAAATTTAAAAACTTATGGCATAATCTTGTGTAATATTGGAGTTGGTGTAATTTCATGGAAGCAGATTCGACTCAATAATTCACGCAAAAGACACGATGCACATGAAACCGAGCGACACTCAAAGAGCACCCTATATTCCAACTACGCCACAGAGGTTTAACACAGACGGATATAATTTAACACAGCAACACAAGTACCTTGCTAAAAAAGGGGAACAGAGATGTGACTTTCAAGTTTAACCATTTTATTAATAAACATCATAAAAATCTCCACTTATGCAAGATCAACTTTATTATATGCTGGTATTTCTTTAAAAGGATGTCACAACTTTAAGAGATATGAGCTTTAGGCCGAATATTAAAATAGCCCACCGTTTCCTAGAATATCAGGATTACCAAGCCTGCAGAAAGGGAGAGAGGAAAGTCACAGGGCCACAGACCCCTCAGCCTGAAGACACACACCACATGTGCACTGATATACAAATCTGCAATAACATAAAAAGGTGTAGTGAATAGTGTAAATGATTCTACACTCAAATCAATACTCATGTAGTGCAGAAAATCTCACACCACCACGCAGTGAGAAGGCCCGGACGACCCCAAAAGGAAAGCACTCCTATGCAGGCTGGTTCCTGTAAAGGCCGGGACACACCAATCTGACGATCGGCCGTCTGGCCTCGTCGGGCAGTTGCTGGGCGTCGGTGAAGCGCGTCGGTTCGGTGTGTTCCGCACGTCGGGCTCACGTCGGCCAAAGTTTTCCCGATTCGACATGTTGAATCGGCGTCGGGCCGTCTGGGAAAGAGAGCGCTCTGATTGGCTGTTCAGACATCGAATCAGAGCGCGTGGAAGACTTGAACATGAAGTGACGTAACAAGCAAAGGAACGAGTCAAGAGGGAACCGGCTCGCTGTCATCATTTCGCAATTCACACAATTCGAAACGAACTATGTCTGTGTGGAACGAAGCTATTGAAGGCGAGCTGATCAATTTGATCCAAGACAGGCCAGCGCTGTACGACATAACGGAAAACGCTATGCAAACCGTGCGGCAGTTCTTCCGGGTTCTCTTCTTGGAATGAAAATACAGACTACTGCCATCTGCAGGTACGCCACGGTATATCTCCTTATGCATGCGCAGAAAGCACCTTCTAGTTTGTGGTTGGGTTTCGTCAGTTGGGTGTGTTCGAGCTCAGTTTAATTGCACAGATGCCCGCAGACGCAGCCGACTAGAGGCGACAAGACGATCGGCTTTCGTCGGCGCTAGTTGGTTGGCGTTTGGTTGGTGTGTCCCGGCCTTAACACAGAAAACTGGATTAAAACTTGGGTTTACAAAACACAAAACCCAGCGGTTGGCATAAAGTAAGCTCTGTCTGTTACAAAAATAAACAAAAATTACAATTATACAAAAACCCGAAATATCAAAATAAACTTGAAAAACCAAAACAAATCATAAACAAAACAGCAGGGCCTAGACATCAGAAGTCCTTATGCATAGAGCTCCACAAAGAACGATCTGCCAAATAGAAACAATCATGAATTCAAATCTCTTTAACAAATCTAAATCAATATAAATACAAACATTACGAATCAAACACTTGCTAAAAATACACATGACAATTCACATCAATATTTCTGTAACAAATAGAACTCTACCGCACAAATACCTCGGCCGTAATCCAAGAATGGAATGTGACTTTTAATAAAGTGGAATAAAACTGCTGCGTAGCATGGCTCGTTGCTCTAAACAGTCATAGTATACACCCTAAATGAACAGTGCACAAGGGTTAAATATATCACCTTTGATTATAAACACTTACCCACAATGAAGCTACTTCTCCCTGTTCCCCAAGCAGAGAACATAAGGCAGGCCACATCTACATTCTCCCCTCCATGATCGCCCCGAACCCTGGCAAAAATTATGTTGATTACAAATAATGTGTCAGCATACAATGTTTACATAACCTTCCAGGGTTATATGTATTTATGTTTACATCAGCTCAGTACTTTAAACCTATATTCCACTTATTAACAAAAGAGTCAATTTTTACCTCAGTGGAAATCCAAACTTCTGAATTGCCTCATGGAAGAAAGACAGTTTTGTAGAAGCCAGATTGTTGTTTGACACACCAAGATACATTATCTACATTAATAAACATATCTTTAAAAAAACATCATACCTGTTTTCCATTTTCATTTACATTGTTAGAAAGTATTATGATAAGTACAAAAAAATTGTTGCCTAAAAGGCAAGTTATTTCAATGCTTCTTTTGTTGGTATGTGTTTTAAGAAGTTTATGAATCAAAATAACTACCATTCACTAATTCATCACTCTTCTAGTTTAATTAAGCAGTCTCTTTATCTTTACCTTCCTGGAGAAGCCATCGATACCTCCAAATATCACGATGTTACACCCTGAAAAAGTACATTTCAGTCACAAATACTGAATTGCGCAAACAGTATATAATAAATGCAATGTTTATGTTTAACTTACCGTATCAGCTTGTGGTTTGTGTCAATGTGCATCAGGGACTTTGGGCTGGGGACAGAGTATGTCCTCCTAACCACACATCCTAACTGTGACATCCTGAACACAATGCTTGCAGTGTCAACTCGATGCATCGAAGAGCAAACTCTGTCCCATTGTACCCGATGACCTTGTGCTCTCAGCAGACCCGTCATCATTCTGTAACCTGCATTCGGATTGCTTGTGTGGATTGTTGCTACGAGTGAGTCTAGCTCTGCATCTGTTATGTTGCTGTAGGTTGCCTTCACAGACAATCCCCATTCCACCATGCGTCTATGAATTGTGAACTTGGACACCCCTAGCAACCTTAGTCCTTAGAATTCACAATCCGTGGACGACCATTGTTTCCTTTCTCCTGGAAATCCATGACGTGTGCATCCATGTTAGTGCTGTTTGCAACCATCTGGTGTACCTGACAAAGTGCATCATACAGTTCACGTGGAATGGGTACCTGATTTGAGATGGCACAAAAAATTACCAGCTCCTGAGAACATGTAAATTCCAAGAAGTCAAGGTCAAGAGGAACACGTTCCAGCCAAAGTGACAGACGGGTATAAAGAACAGTTCCTGAAAGATAATAATATTAAGATTATTACATTACATTACAATTATTTTACATTTCAATAATATTAAAGTTATGCATACATTTTAACTATACATCTAAAACAATTTGTTTATTATTAAGCTTAAGTTAATTATTAAGCTGTAGTATTTTAAACAGGTAAAGGTATGGGATGTCCCTTTAAAAAACAGCATATGCTGGCTAGGTAGATTTTGAAGTATGGTTTAAACTGGTAATGTGCTGGTCCTGAGCAGGAGCTAGTTGCTTAGGGCCATCTTAGGACCAGCACATGGCCAGTTTAAAACAGCTAAGGACCAGCACATGAGCATCCTAAACCATCTTATTACCAGCATAAACCAGGTTTCAAAACCTACCTAACCAGCATATGCAGTTTTTTTTTCTCAACAATGGTGGTAGCTAGTAAAAGGATAACAATCACATCGTGGCACCTTGGAATACTTAATTATGATGTGTAATAAACAGGCTACTGTACAGTAAATCCGCCATTTATGTGATAACACCATGAGGTAAAACTTGGCTTTGGAGCTAAAAACCTTGTTGATTATTTAAAAATTTTCACTGTACAGTACATTGTATATTGAATATTTTATATTATCAGAGAAAATGCCTAGAATGATGAATTATGTTGAGCATTTAGAACTGCCTGTGGCAAAACGTTAACTTTAAGTGGGGTCCCACTTTACATTAGGTGGCCTTAACTACTATGTATGTAGATTTAAATTAATCATTTTGTACAATGTACTTATTGTGTACTTACATGTTTTTACATTGTACTTATCTTTTTTTTTTTTTTAAACTATATGTAATTATATTTGTAATTAATTTCTGTAATTACCACTGTTGACCATCCCTTACACACTAACCCACCCTCAAACCTACCCATACCACTAAAGTGGTATTCATTAGTAGCCTAATATACAGAATGTCACTCAAGGAACATGTAAATGTAAAATAAGTATTTAATTCTTTAAAACGGTTATAAAAATTTTTTAAAAGATAAAATTACCCTCGGATTGTTCGATTCAGCCATCGCGATCGATCTACAACGACGACGACCACCACCAAAACGGTGCGAGCTGCTCTGTGTAGTGACGTCATCGCGCACAAAACGTCCCACTTCATTGGCTGGCTCCAACCAATTAAACGACATTGCTGCGCTTTTACTGATATATAAAAAACCAGTAAAACTAATGATATTTGATAAAAAATATTTTCCAAGCGTTTAAATGTGGCCTGGTTTGTAAACTAGGTTTTGGCATCAGGTTTCAAAATGGTTCGTGGCCCCTTTAAGAGATCGTATTTCTCTGCTCGTGAGTTTTCCTGTAGGCGTGCAGGTGACTAGAACAGCCATTTTTGATGATAATTCCATGACGCAGATGAGTGCCAGGTTGTCGTGTCGGCATCGGGGAGATTTATTCAGAAATAAGGCTATCTATCTGGGTAAATATTACTGTAAAACTTTTCTTTGATGTTGGTGAGAATTCGTGACCCATGTGTGTGAATTGTTGATTTATAATTCTTAGAGGAGGTTGGATTTGGAGCTAATCTGCATAAACCTCGTGTCGGGTGATAGTGGAAATTCCCAGTGTAAGTTCGATATTTCTTGTTCTATTCATGTATTAAATCTGGAAGTATACAAATGCTATCATTCCTGTTAAACTTGTGTTTATGTGAAATTGTGTGACAGCACAGTTGAGATGACTATTAATGTGTTTCATTTATCTCTTCCTTGTACCATAGCACTACCGTATTCTTTACTTATGTGTCAATATCTTTCTCTGTACCGTGTTCGTATAAGGATTAGTATTTTTGATGAAACCAAAAACCGGGGTTTCTTTGGTACTTTGTACGACCTGCTTAAGAGTGCAGACAACCTTTTTTTTTTTAGTGCTCACTCCAGAGTAATTTATCAAGGAGTTTGTGCCTCGTACTGTTTTTCTTACCAGTGTTTATCCAATAGGAATCACTGTCTAAAATTACATTTTGTCACATCTGAATTGGAGTAGTATGGCATTGTTATTTGTGATTATTCTGTAAATTTTAGGTGGGATTACACTGTGAATTCCTTATAGAGTAACTTAAATTTACATTGGTAACTTTGTGTTTTTTTCGGCTATTGTCTCATTTATTATTATTATTGTTTGTGATCTGAGGTGTTCCCATCGACCGCTGTAACCATTTTTTTTTAAATACAAACCAGCAGTCAGATAAAACCCCTTTACAAATTAATCTGTTGCCGTGCGTGTTTTTTTCCTTTCCACCCGGTTACATAAAAAATAGAGAACATATGCATACAAAGTTTTGCATTGTGGCAGGCGTTGTTCATTGGTGAGGCATCGACCAATAAAATGACTTCTTTCCCACCCCAGCCCCGCCCCCAGCTCTGCTCTCTCAAGTCTGCATTTACAAGTGCACGAGTGAGTTTTGCTACAGGAATATCGCAAAAAGAGTAGCAAAAGTCAAAGCGCTAGGATTTGAAGTTGTACTGCCAGATCTGAGAGGTTGTGAGTGCCGACTTGTGGTTGTACAGCGGAACTCAAGTAAAGGGCAAAGATAAATGTGTAGTACACAATTGTGCCTGTCATTTTGTTTATGTGAATGACACTTTACACATTTGTAACTATTAATCTGCAACTTCGAATTCAAAACACAGGTGTTCTGATTATTGTCTGTGTGCGCAAATCGATAGATGCAGCTTTTCACATCAGAGCTGTAAATATAAATTTCAACTTACAAATACAAATATTAATATTAATTTTACAAGTTCTCACATTTAAATTAGCAAGCTCTCGAGTTTTGCTTCTGTTTTACCTCCATAGTTAATCAGTGTAAACTGTCACAATTAAGGAAATGTATGCTCTTCATAATTTTTTGTGTTCATTTGCTTTTTGTAACAAATAGATCAACTCTATACGTTCGAAATAAGGTTTATAGTAGGTGTAAACAGTGATTGACAACTATTAATGTGAAGGGCAGGGTCTGATGGGGTTGCTATAAATCATTAATACTCATTTGATTGACCCTGAATCTGCACAAGAGTCATTCAGAAGCTTCAACTGAAGATCAAGGATTCTGAACATTATATTTATGTTAATGATTCTGTCATTGTGACATCATACTGTGCATTTCAGTCTGGCAGTGTTTTCTTCATGAGCAGTAAGTAAAGCAAACACATTTCACAGTAGTAATTTACCTCGGACACCACAAATTGAAATCACTATTTGTCCCCCCTGCCGGGCTGTTGTGAGTGGATGCAGGGGGCCCTTACAGCACCCTAAATGCTGGATGTTGTGAGCCAGAGCTGATAATCGTGTCGATCAGATAACATTAAACATTAAAATGAAGGATGCCATACATGTTAAGGCATCAGTATAAACAGTTTCAAATATTGATGTTTACTGCTAAGTCTAACTAAATTAGTTTGGTTTTCTTCACAAAACTTGTGTTTGTCTATTGACAATAATGCAGGTGGAAATTCCTTTATGCTACTAATCGGAGTACAGGTACCTAAGTACGATTTTGTTGTTGTTGGAATATATTAAGGTACAATATTGTCCCAATAAAAGGTACTGCCCAAATGACAATGGCTTGTGCATTCTTTAGTACAAAATTGTACCTTTTTTTCTGAGAGTGCTAGTCAATGTGTTATTGTAATAAAGAGCCATAAATAAATGTGATATGAGACTACAAAAAAAATTGCAATTGCTATTTACACTAAACAGTAATCTAAATAGTAAACACTTTCTCATCACATACACAAATCTCAACGTTGACCTAATTTGATCTAAAAAAGGTGAGTTTTCACTGAAAGGAGAGGAGTTTGCATTTATGCATAATAATGATATTAATAATAATAATAAATTATCCTTTGTCAATGTTTAGCATTTTTTATGTACTGAAGTATCATTTTTTGCACTAACATTTTCCATTTTTTTCAAAGTTTTTTCCTCCATCATGGATGTGTTGTTTCACCCCTTCAGTGTCTGTTTTTTCTGCATCGAATCTGATATTTTTGACAAATTATGCAACAGAAGTCAGTATCTTTATAGTCTCCCATTAATGGGGTGATTCTCAGGGTAATGGGTGTGTGACCAAGGAGCGTTCCACATTGTGGATGAGTGGAAGGGTTGCCCCTTCATTATTGTGTATTTTGTGTTCTGCATTGTGGTGAATTTAGTGATTTTACTGGACAAAATCTAAAGAGAAAGTATTAATTTTATCGTTTCCCTGTTCATTTCAATGTGTGTCTATCTGAGACCCCAAACATTCTGAGTGTGACTTTTTTCCCACATGTTTAGGTTTAAGTTTATGGAAAGATTCAGTTTAGGTATTATTAAAATCAAGGGAACAACACAAGGATGATTTAGCCTAAGTCCTGTGAGTTTATTATACTTTGTAAACCAGTGTACTGTCATAATTTTAAGGAAATGTATGCTCTTTATTATTTTTTCTTTCTTATTTTTAATTATATTATTTTCTATGTTCAGTCCTGAGTGTGACTTTTTCTCACACTAACATACAACGATATTAATCCAAATTCATTTTTTAGTTGTAGATCTAGCAAGTGTTGACAATGGTACAAAGTCTTATGGCTTTTCTATAAAGATAACATATTTTTGTCATTTTCATTTCATTGTCAACAGTTTTAAAGGGTTAAACAAAGAACGGTAACAAGGTCTCACATTTGCACACCCTTTCACATGTTTCTGTAAGTGTGATGGTAAAAATATTTTAATACACTGACCATAACTTAACTGTCTTCCAGAATGAATGTGCAGATGATTGTAGAAATCACTCCCTTTTCTAAACCTCTAGCCACTCAAGCAGCAAGCTCAGAAACTGAAAGTTCTCCCCAGAATGATTTCAGTTTTGTTTTTTTGACATGTGAAACTCTCAAAGGTTTCTATCCATTGTGAACTTTCATGTGAATCTGAAGGGTTATTTTCTGACTGAAACTCTTTCCACACTGTTCGCAGGTGGAAGGTTTCTCTCCAGTGTGAATTCTCAGGTGAACCTTGAGGTGTCCTTCTTTTAAACAACTCTTTCCACAGTGATGGCACATGAAAGGGCTTTTTCCAATATGAATTTTCACATGATTCTTCAGATGTTCCCTCTCTGTGAAACTCATTTCACACTGATTACATTCATAACTCTTCTCTCTTGAGTTTGCATTATTTCTGAAACTCTTTCCACACTGATCACATGTAAATGGCTTCTCTCCACTGTGAACTCTCATGTGAGTCTTTAGGTTTCCTTTAATCGTGAAACCCTTTCCACACAGTTTGCAGGTGAAAGGTTTCTTATGGCGTCATTTTTTAGTCAAAAGTAATGAGCGTGTAAGACATGCTCACGAGCACATTATGTTATTTCACACGCGCAAAAATGAACCTTCAGCTGGCAAGATAAAAGTACTGGCGCACAAATTCAACAACCGAGAGGTGTACAGGCAGCTGCGCGCGAGCGCCTGGCATACTCTCATAGGTTAACTCTGCTTGTACAGTGGAATCCTGCTCGCGGAGTGCTGTTTTGCTCGCGCAGTGGATTTCTCCTCGCTCAGCTGATTTCTGCTCCCTCGAGTCTACATGACTTTTGACAATTTGGGGGCGGAAACCAAGGAGGGCACTGACTCTCTTATGATTGGTCACTTTCATCGTAATCACACCCACAGGGACATCCTTGTACCTTGATTGACAGCTCTCATTACAGGAAGCACGGAGTCAAAGTATCTGACGGAGTTCAGTCATTCAGTTAACACTGCACAGTGGACGGAATGGCGGCGACACCTGAAGATGTAGGCGTAAGTGATATTGATATATGATGGGGGATGTGTGTTTGACAATGTAGCAATTTAATCTGAAATTTGTTTGGAACATGTAAGTAGCTGACATAAGCTAATCAACCTTAACTAGCAAGTTTTAGGCTAGCAAACTCAGCAGGGGCTAACGTTAGGTGTCTCTCAGCAAACTAGCGTTTTAGTCAGTGCTGCATGTGTAAAACAAAACGTAAAGTATGGCCAGTGGTTCCCAAACTTTTCATGGCAAGTGTTTTAGTTGAACTAGTGACCATGTACAGTACCAGTCAAAAGTTTGGAAACATTACTATTTTTAATGTTTTTGAAAGAAGTCTCTTATGCTCATCTGATTTATGATCAATGTTGGAAACAGTTAATATTTTTATTATTAGTTAATATTACTGCTTAATATTTTTTTTTATAACCTGAGATACTTTTTTCAGGATTATTTGATGAATAAAAAGTTAAAAAGAACTGTATTTATTTAGAATAGAAATCTTTTGTAACAATATACACTACCGTTCAAAAGTTTGGGAACAATAACTATTTTTTTTTTAAAGAAATTAGTACTTTAATTCAACAAGGATGCGTTAAATTGATAAAAGGTGATGGTAACGATGTATATTGTTAGAAATGTTTTTATTTTGAATAAATGCTGTTTTTATGAATAAATGCTGTTAACGTTTTACTCATCAATGAATCCTGAAAAAAGTATTCCAAAAATATATATTAAACAGCACAACTGTTTCCATCATTGATAATAACTGAGTATCAAATCAGCATATTAGAATGATTTCTGAAGGATCATAAGACACCAAAGACTGGAGTACTTGCTGATGAAAATTCAGCTTTGCATCACAAAAATAAATTACATTTTAAAATATATTAAAAAAAAAGAACCATTATTTTAAATTGTAATAATATTTCATAATATTACTTTTTTTTTAACTGCAGGCTTGATAAGCATAAGAGACTTCTTTCAAAAATATTAAAAATAGTAATGTTTCCAAACTTTTGACTGGTACTGTATGTTACTATAACATACAGCGCTTTCAAGAACACCTCTTGACTTGGACTTCTTACAGTTTGCATGTCGGCAGGAGCCTGTACCTATGGGAAGCACTGTCAAGGCATGTAAATGTCCCTCCAGATATTGTACAGTGTTAATTTCATGTTGTTTTCCACTTCAACAGGACATAGTCAGACGTGAGATTACGTCCAGGCTGATCATTAAATTAGAGTCAGCGCTTTCAAGAACGCCTCTTGACTTGGACTACTTACAGTTTGCATGTCGGCAGGAGCTGTATCTCTGGGAAGCACTGTCAAGGCATGTAAATATCCCCCCAGGTATTGTACAGGCCTTAAGAGATTTCCTCCATCTGGTCATGGACCACATTGAAAATGCTGAAGTTACCAGCAGTACTGTTGAAACTGTAGCTGGAGAGATGGGGCGTCCCAGGTACAATTTAGAGAAGGAGAGACTTGTTGAGCTTTTGGAGATAAATCTGTCTGTGGACTGCATCGCAAAGTTAATGTGCGTTTCAGCCAGTACAGTCAACAGACGGATGAGGGAGTTTGGTCTCTCTGCCAGACAGAACTACAGCAATGCTACTGACCAGGAGCTTAATAATGCAGTCCAACGCATCAAAAATGAAATGCCCACAGCAGGCTATCGGATGGTCAAAGGGAGGCTAAAGTCCATGGGAATCCACGTTCAGTGGAGGAGAGTTACTGCATCAATGCATCGAGTGGACTCGCTTGGGATTCTTTCTAGACTGACTGGACTGGGCTGCATTGTGCGAAGAACTTACTCTGTCAGGGGGCCCCTTTCACTGTGGCATGTCGACACTAACCACAAACTTATCAGGTCAGTACTGTACTGTACAGATTATTCATTATTTATTTATTTTGTTAAATATAATGATGCAGACACTGATAGATCTCAAAGCATAAGTATGTTGCCATGACATTTCTACAATAAAAATCCAGGTTGAAACTGGTAATGTAGGTCTTTATTTTGTTCCTATCAGGTACAACATTGTACTTTTTGGTGCAGTGGACGGCTACTCCAGGAAGGTAAGATTTCATTTCATTGGGTCTTTTCATGTGTTGGCCTTCTGTGTAAGCAAATTTGCTATGATGTACACCAAATAATTACATGTTGCATTCAGATGGCTGAAATACTACCCTGTTGACGTGGGAGAAAAAGTTATTATATAGGGTGCCGCATGGTAGTAAGAGTCATTAAGGTGTGTTAAAATATCAGATTCCCTGAGACATGAAGGGACCAGAGTGTAATCCAATTGTACATGTAAGATATTGACAAATAGTAAATGTACATTTATGAAATGTCTCATAACACAGGTGATGTGCTTGAATGCTGCAACAAACAATCGTGCATCAACCGCATTCACTGCCTTCAAACAAGCTACTGAGAGGCATGGAATACCCTCAAGGTAAGTTTTTACAGGCTTCAAGGTACAGACACAAACATGATGGATGTTATATTTTAAGAAATAATTTACTGTAAACTCAGGGTTCTCAAGGATTATAATTTTAAATGTTTCCTCACAACACTCTACTTCCTTATACTCTCCCAGTCATAGCCATAGGCTATGCTTACCCCTCCACGCTGAACACGTTTATTCTGACACAATGTAGCACTTTATTTCTGTGTATTGTACATCACTGACAGATTTTAACACACTGGTCATCTGTGTGTGCACTTCAGGGTGAGAGGTGATCAGGGAGTGGAGAGTGTTAAAATAGCCCGATATATGTTCACTGTCCGTGGAACTGATCGAGGAAGCTTCATGTCAGGAAAAAGCGTCCATAATCAAAGGTTTTTCTTTTTTGTATTTTGGATGCTTTTACCAAGCTAATAAAGAGGTCTATTGTGTGTAAAATCACAACATACTAACATTTTATCATGTCCTTGATTGTTAAAATAATAATTTCTAAATCCGTAGGATTGAACGTTTGTGGCGGGATGTTAGAACATGTGTGATATCAAAATATTACAACGCACTCCACAGCCTAGAGATGGATCACCTTCTTGATGTGTCCTCCAGAGGTAAGGGTTTGTCTCATCATATTGTGCTATTTGTCATCTACTTTCTGTAGATTGTTGTATGTCTTGTGTATTTCAACACAATTGGATTGGTTAACAGATGTCTGGAGCACTTTAATAAACATTAATGGAAAAAAACATAAATCAATGAGATGTATTTACGAAAGTCAATTCAATGATTAATGTTATGTTTTCAAAGCTCACCTGTGAAAAGTAATATACTCCTACCCTGTCCCTTTATAGAAGATCTTTTGACAGTCCACCTGACATTCCTTCCTAAACTGAAGGCAGACCTGGAGGCTTTTGTGGAAGGTTGGAACAACCACCCACTGAGAACAGAAGGGAATAAAACTCCTGAGCAGATTTGGCACTCAGGAATGATGCTTCGACCGATTGACCAGCCAGAGAATCTTGAGGTTCTTTTTTTTTTCCTTTTAAAACAACTAAGTTGCTACAGTAAATTTTATATCCAAAATAAGCTGTTAATGTAACCTTGAAATGGCCCACCAGGCTCTAAGCAGTCTAACACATCTTCAGCTGGTGAAACAATCACAACTGATGCAAATGTTGGTAATACAGTTCATATGCACTCAGTAACCTCTTCATTAGGTACACTTGTACTGTTTAACACCAATATGAATATTTAAGCACCTGATCAAATCAATTTGTTGCATAGTTATACAAACCCTAAATGTTTATCTTCAGCTAATGTTGAAAAGCCAAACAATTGGGATGAACAGATTACATTAGATGCTGTAAACATGGGATGACTAATGATAGCGGTATTTTTCTGTCTTGTTCAAATGTCAGGATATTGAAGAGCCGGACATTGACTGGGATGTTGCCGCTGACTATGTGGATGTGGATGGTGTGATAGTAGTCCCTGAATTTGAATGTCCACTGAATGAACAGCAGCTAGTACACAGCAAAATCCCCGGTGTTAATTTAACACTCTCAGTGTTAATTTGTGGACTCATATATACACTGCTTCAGTGTTAACTTCAACACTGCTTCAGTGTTAACTTT
>NC_133362.1:52258509-52295894 GCF_049309525.1 Garra rufa
GTAAATGTATTTTCCTGCCACTCCAGGGATGGCCGTATGGATATGTTGGCTGTGTGGTCCCTGTTTAAGGACTATGTGGCAGAATCTGCACAGGCGGCCTGCTCGAGAACAGCTCCAGCTGCTCATGCCATGGTCATGCTTAGGCAGAAGAACAAGAACGGGTGGCTGAGCTGAGGGAACTAGGAATTAAAAAGAAGTTTAAGATTTAAGAAAGACAAAAAAAAAAAAATGGACAGGGTAAAAATAATTAATTACATGGTTAATATAAATTGCAGAGTTAATATGGAAATGATGGAAATAAATAAAATGACTAAAGCAGAGTTAAGACAACATCTTAGTGTCAGAGAAGTTTACAAAATGGAGGGGTTGTCTACATGTTGTTCATTCGTACCATTTTCACCACTGTACTCAAAGGCAAGTGCTTTGTGTGAAGCGGTGCCAGCAGCACTTGTGCAAAGTTCTGAAACAAAGTACAGTCTTTATGTTTTGCATTTGAACAGGTTATTAGCATCATAGTACGATGACAAATTTTGGTTGTGTTTGTGATAACGATACTAAACTAAATCTGACAGGGTTTCTGCTGGTATCATCAAATCAAATGTAATACTTTTTATAATGCATTTAATTTTTTTACTGCCACGCACGACCCATATATAAATATTTAACATAAATATATAATAAAAAGGTGATTCTTAACTTATAGGTACTTTTTTTGTTCTTTGGTCATTTTTTTTTTTTTTTGACAAATTCCTCTTCCTTTGTTAAGCTAAAATTAAAACCACCTTAAATTTTTTTTTACTACTTTACTATTATGATTTTTCCATACTTTTCAACCTCCTTTTAGGTCTCCTTGTTGCACACCCAGACTTTTAAACTTCAACAATGAAAATACAGTTTATAAATATTACTTATCTGGTAACTATTAATGTGCCTGAATTAAGCACTAATAAAATAATAATAATATTATCTCTCACTGAAAAATAATATGTTTCAATCCAGTCATGTTCCAGCATTGGTATGAAGCTTCCCTACAATTATGTTAATTTCATGTCATTTCCACACTCTAAAAAATCGCACTGTAAAATAACAGTAATCTACTGGCAGCTGTGGTTGCCAGCATTATACTGTTATTTTATAGCTCTCTACCGTTAATTTACAGCTCTTCATTTTTACAGTATGTTACCGTTATTATACCATGTGGTAACTCATTTTATTTTGGAAACCAATTGCTTCAAACCAATTCAGTTTAAAAAAAAAAAAAAACGATTGTTTATATGGTGTTAGTACAGTGAACTTTTTTAATTTGAGTCCACTAAGAAGAAATGTTTCTTAATATAAACCCACAAACACTTAAAGTGTAATAAGGAAGCAACCGACTTTTACTCAAATCTTTATAAATTGTCATTAACTAACAAAAGTACAAATTTGTGCAACAAAGTGCTTAGTAAAGAGATATCACTATATCAGCAATTCCACAATTACTGTCTTTAAATAAAGCAGCAAAACCTCAGTGCTTGCGGCTCATCATTGCCTGAAGCACAAGCTCTACTCTCCAGCACAATGGTCACCCACAAAACTAAATTAAACTAACAGATCTCTCTTGTACAAAAACACACCAGTTAGGCACAATTAAATATTTACTCTCCTTACCAGTTTATGACTTTGCATAATTGTTTTTCTATGAACATTCACTAATATTTTAGAGAAAATAACTTGATTTGCTTAGTAAATCTGACTGTTGTGTTTTACAGTATATTACTGTTTTTTCTTTAATTAACAGTAATCTACTGGCAGCTCTGGTTGCCAGCATGTTACTGTTTTTCTACAGCGTGTTGCCGTAAATTAATTACAGTTTATTACTGTTAAATTACATTTCATGCTGTTTTTTTTTTTCATCGTGCATCTTTAACCCTTTAAAAGCCACAGCAAAATCCTCAGTTTTAAATGAACACTTATAATGTGTCAACACTACAGAGTGTTTGAGTTAATGAGATAATTATATGATTGATCACGTTCTGATTGAGCATTAGTGATGAACACCAGCTGTT
Source organism: Garra rufa (assembly GCF_049309525.1). Taxonomy (NCBI): domain Eukaryota; kingdom Metazoa; phylum Chordata; class Actinopteri; order Cypriniformes; family Cyprinidae; genus Garra; species Garra rufa. Next base: position 52,260,558 of record NC_133362.1, read on the forward strand.
AACAATCAAAATCGCTGCAGAAAAACACAAAAACAACTGACTTCAGCCACAGCCTTAAATGAAATCAACTGAAATAAAAGAAGACATTAAATCTCTCAAGATCTGATTAAACTCCTAAAACAGCATTACCAGCTTCACTTATTACCACACTGAATTTATTTCTGCCAGATGTCTACAGAAGAGAGTTGCAGAGGTTTAGATGTTTTTTTTTTTTCACTACCACGGTGGCGATCAGTGTTTACTTTAGTTGGGCTCTTGAACCTTGACATTTTTAACCTTTTTTTTTTGTTGTTGTTGTAATTATGTGTGTTTGCAACATGCTGGTTATGGTAAAAAAAAATGAAAAACAAGAAAAAATCTAGAGTTGTCTATGGTTTGGTAATGACACAGGTTTTATCCAGTGTCTTTATTTCATTGAATATTGATGCTAGATTAAAAAATAAAAAAAAACTGAGCATCCAGTTATGAAAACACCACTCATTTAAAAAAAAAACAACAACTTTGGTATAGTTTAGATACACACATCAAGAATCACATATGCATCTCAACAATGATGAGGATTTGTGCTGATACCCAGCATGCATTGCAGCATGAAGCTTTCGAATTGTCACCATTGTTGAGATTCATGTGCTGATTCTTCATGTCTCTATTTGAGTACAAATGCTATAGTAGTTTAAAATATTATCAATTGAATTCTTTTTTCCTGATTGCCACGGTGCCAAAAATCTGCTGCACAGCAAAATCCCCAGTGTTAATTTAACACTCTGAGTGTAGACACATATAGACACTGAAGCAGTGTTGAAGTTAATGAGATAATTAGGTGATTAACAAAGTGGTGATTGATCATTATTGAAGACACCTGATGCTAATAAACAGAATCACCAAAGGAGAAAACCAACATTTTTAAGCAACCATTATAGAGGTTGATGTTTGCATTAGTTAGGCTCTTGACCCTTAGATCTACAATATTAGGTCTTGTTTGACGGCAATTACTGAGTTATAACATCCAGACAGGCCAAGAGCAAAAGTCATCAGGTGGCATTGACTGTGCTTCACATAATCATCATATAGTGACTTGAGTATTTGATGTAGGATTTCCTTACAGACAAGAAACGTTGAACAAAAGCACAATCAATTTTGGCATAATCAGACAGATGATGAAAAAAAGAGCTTGTTTAACTTTAAACACACAGACATGAAGAATCAGCGTGAGAACCACAACAACGGTGACCATCAAAAAGCGTGTTGTAACCAATCAAAACTCATCCATAACTCCCATCATGCATTGCGGCATGAATAAATGATGAGAGTTCATGTTGATCTGTTTATCTGAATATGCCGTTTGTCACCATTGTTGAGATTCATGGGCTGGTTCTTGATGTCTATGTGAAATTTTTTTTTTTTTTAAACCGGTTGTAAAAAAAAAATATATCCAAAGAGTATAGGAAGTGCTGGATCTTCTATATCTTGTAAAGGCTATTACAAGAAGCAAAAAAAAAAAATCGAATAGATCATACACTAGGTGATTCACGTCAAACAATGAATATGTTAAAACATAATCATCACCTGATGACATGAGCTTATATCTGGCTGTTTTAACAGAAATACAGCAGTCAAACAAGACCTAATATTGAAGATTTAAGGGTCAAGAGCCCAACTAATGCAAACATTGACCACTATAATGGTTGCTTAAAACTTTTGGTTTTCTCCTTTGGTGATTCTGCTTATTAACATCAGGTGTCTTCAATAATGATCAATCATCACTTTGTTAATCAATTAATTATCTCGTCAACTTCAACACCTTCAGTGTCTATATGTGTCCACACTCAGAGTGTTAAATTAACACTGGGGATTTTGCTGTGCTGTAACACACTTGGTGGAATAAAAACAACATATAGATCATGTTCATGCTCAACTAAAAATAGCCAGCATCAACTGACCATCATTACTGTCAATAATGCATCATAAAAACCCAATTACAGCAAAAATATCTATGTTTAAATAGCTAGAGTCAGGAGCCCAATTCAATTAAAGCAAACACTGATCTCCACAATGGTATCATCAAACAAAACAAAACATCATCATCTAAACATCTGTTCATTCTCAATAAGATCTTCTATAGACATCTGACAGAAATCAAATCTGTCCGGTTAGAAATGCGTGGAGTTGGTAAAGCTGTGTGTTGAGTTGTTTAAATTTTCAGTTGATTTCATCTAAGGCTGTGGCTGAAGTCAGTTATATAGTTCTTGTGTTTGTCTTGTTTCTCTGTCAATCAGTGATTCTGCTCATTAACAGCTGTTGTTCATCAGTGTCTGAAGTCACTCATTAGTTTTCATTATCTCTGTAAGGTGGACTAAATTAGTAAACTCATGTAGGAAATAGGCACAGCAAAATCCCCGGTGTTAATTTAACACTCTCAGTGTTAATTTGTGGACTCATATATACACTGCTTCAGTGTTAACTTCAACACTGCTTCAGTGTTAACTTTAACACTGAAGCAGTGTTGAAGTTAACACTGAAGCCAGTGTATATATGAGTCCACAAATTAACACTGGGAGTGTTAAATTAACACCGGGATTTTTGCTGTGGGGAATGAGGGTGTAGAGTGTGATTTTAAACACAGTCTCTGAGTGTCGATTTTGAACGCTGTTAATTCACGATACATAGCAACAGGCTACTTTTCGAAATTAACAAATAATACCCAGAATGCACTGTTTTAATGGAAAACAGCATGTTACTGTCAAAATTTGGCCGTTTTTTTACAGCAATTTTTAACAGTGCACCAACACACACATTTTTTTTTAAATATTTCAAAAGGTCTCATCACTCATTAAACATTCATCCACAATTTATGAGATCATGCTCTACTTAATATTAAAATTCAATATTCATTATCTAATAAGATCTTACCCAAACCAATGTTTAGTTTCAGAGTGTGACAGGTGTACAGTTCATGATTTGGACCTTAGGGCAGTTAATTTGTCTCGTTGACAACTGTATAAATATTTTACAATCTGAAAAATAATGGTAAAACTAGTTACAAAAATGATCTTAAGACAATTCCTGAGTGACATAAGTTATTCTATTTTTAAACAACAGCTGTATATTGTGATGTGGTGGAAATTACAGTTGTTCATTGCAAAAAAAAAAATAGTAAAATATAAACAATTTCTCTTGTAATCTAAGTTTCAGACCTTAAAACTTAACAAACTATTTGGGTCTGTGTAATGTGACTTTCGCATATATTTATTTTCCTCAGCTTAGTTGAAGAAACGCGCATAAATATATAAATGGTCAAAGGTTTTTAATGTTTAAAAACAATTCTGTTCTGCTCACCAAGGCTAAAAAAAAAAAAAAATTTCTATGCTAGTATCTGTTAAAATGTAGTTCATTGTTGTGATAAAAGCTGAATATTCAGCATCATTACTCCAGTCTTCAGTGTTACATGATCTACAGAAATCATTCTAATATACTGATTTGCTGCTCTGTTATGATTATTGGTGCTCAAACATTATCCATGGTTCTTCTTATTAATATTGAACACATTTTTTTCCCTTTAATTTTCAATTTTTGTGGAAATCATGATACATTTTTTTTATTATTATTTGATGAATAGAAAGTTAAAAAATAACAGCATTCATTTGAAATAAAATATTTTTTAACATAAAAAATGTCTTTTCACTTTTGATCAAGTTAATTTTTCCTTGGGAAATATTATATATTACTTTCTATTAATCAAATAATTCAGAAAAATAAAATGTATCATGATTTCAACAAAATTGTGAAGCAAAAACATATGCGTGTGTATATATTGATCATTAGAAATGTTGCAAATCAGCATTTTAGTGTGACTTTACTAAGGATTGGCATTATGAAGCTATAATTCAAATTGAATCACATAATACAATCACATATAATATAAGTTATATTTTAAAATGCATTCACATAAAAGGTGTCATAAATTGAAATTATATATTATATTATATACTATACTATATATATTACATATTATATAATATAGACTATTCAAAAACATTAAACAATCTTAATGATCCCAAACTTTGACCGGTTATATGTTTTAAATTAAGTGCCATTGATTTTGACAATGCAAAGATGATAGTCTTGGATGTGAGAAAATCTATATAATTTAAACTGCATCCCTTCTAACCAGTGCGGTAAAGTTGGTTTTATGTTGGACATTCGTTTGACATTCGGCTTGGAAATTTAGGGAGCGTCTCTAAAGTGTGAACAAAAAACAAACAAAAAAAAAACACACACACACGGCAATAAAACATACGTAGCATTATACAAATGTACTATTAAACATTTTAACAAAAAAAAAAATTTGGTACAAAAACACATTAGCTTACACAACGATTTTTTTAAATGTCTTCATACTTCATACTTCTTTACTTGATACTTCTTAATGCTTCTTCACCACGGTACACAACCATCAGCAAAAAATTCACATGTGTCACACCTTATATAGCTTTGTGAACATTTTTTTAATATTTATTTTATGGGACATTGTAAATAGGCAAATGTCTCTTCTAAAGAGAAAAAAAATTATCTTCATTGACCAGACAGAAGCTGGAATCGAACCGAGGTTACTGTAATGTCTATAGTTCACAGGCAAATGCTCCACCGCAACACCACCTAAGCTTTTTTGTTTAACTTTGTAGTATCATATGTGACCCTGGACCACAAAACCAGTCTTAAGTCGCTGGGGTATATTTGTAGCAATAGCCAAAAATACATTGTATGGGTCAAAATTATTGTTTTTTCTTTTATGCCAAAAATCATTAGGAAATTAAGTAAAGATCATGTTCCATGAAGATTTTTTGTAAAATTCCTACTATAAATATATCAAAATGTAATTTTTGATTAGTAATATGCATTGTTAAGAGCTTAATTTGGACAACATTAAAGGTAATTTTCTCAGTATTTTGACTGTTTTGCACCCTCAGATTCCAGATTTTCAAACAGATGTATCTCGGCCAAATATTGTCCTATCCTAACAAACCATACACCTATAGAAAGCTTATTTATTGAGCGTTCATATGATGTATACATATCAGTTTTGTAAAATTTTACCTTATGACTGGTTTTGTCATCCAGGGTCACATATGTACTAAAATGTTTCAGAACATATGCCCTGAAGTTTATTGTAATTGTAACACAAACTGTTTGTTTGTGTTAAAAACGTAATAAAGCTGCTGGTAATAAAACCTCATTATTTCACAACTGTTGCAATGTCTTCACATTTCTTTTCATGCACGACTCAGCAATTTATCTAACAGAAAAATGTATAAAAGGTCCTCGTCATATGACCTGATGACGTTGTAAATTGTACTTTGACCTGACATAAGCAGGAACCGAACTCAGGTTCTTGTGATGTGGTCTATTTACTGGCAAACACTCTACCACAACACCACTTCTGCTTGTTTGTGTAACATCATATGTACATTTGCTGATTATGTGCCCTGAAGCTAATTGTAATTGTAGCAAACCATTTTTTTGTTAAGTCATGTGACGTGATGACATCATACACGAGTCGGATTCTCAAAAGACCAATTGCTTTATTTTTAATGAATTTTTCCATCAAACAACTCTATTATACTTCCTGGTCATGTGACTTGATGACATCACAACTGCTCTACTTTGTTTTCACTCATTTCCTGTCCATCATACACGAGTCGGATTCTCAAAAGAACAATTGCTGTATTTTTAATGAATTTTTCCGTCAAACAACTCTATTATACTTCCTGGTCATGTGACTTGATGACATCACAACTGCTCTACTTTGTTTTCACTCATTTCCTGTCCATCATACACGAGTCGGATTCTCAAAAGAACAATTGCTGTATTTTTAATGAATTTTTCCGTCAAACAACTCTATTATACTTCCTGGTCATGTGACTTGATGACATCACAACTGGTCTACTTTGTTTTCACTCATTTCCTGTCCATCATACACGAGTCGGATTCTCAAAAGAACAATTGCTGTATTTTTAATGAATTTTTCCGTCATTCAACTCTATTATACTTCCTGGTCATGTGACTTGATGACATCACAACTGCTCTACTTTGTTTAGACGCATTTCCTGTCCATCATACACGAGTCGGATTCTCAAAAGACCAATTGCTTTATTTTTAATGAATTTTTCCATCAAACAACTCTATTATACTTCCTGGTCATGTGACTTGATGACATCACAACTGCTCTACTTTGTTTAGATGCATTTCCTGTCCATCATACACGAGTCGGATTCTCAAAAGAACAATTGCTGTATTTTTAATGAATTTTTCTGTCAAACAACTCTATTATACTTCCTGGTCATGTGACTTGATGACATCACAACTGCTCTACTTTGTTTTCACTCATTTCCTGTCCATCATACACGAGTCGGATTCTCAAAAGAACAATTGCTGTATTTTTAATGAATTTTTCCGTCAAACAACTCTATTATACTTCCTGGTCATGTGACTTGATGACATCACAACTGGTCTACTTTGTTTTCACTCATTTCCTGTCCATCATACACGAGTCGGATTCTCAAAAGAACAATTGCTGTATTTTTAATGAATTTTTCCGTCATTCAACTCTATTATACTTCCTGGTCATGTGACTTGATGACATCACAACTGCTCTACTTTGTTTTCACTCATTTCCTGTCCATCATACACGAGTCGGATTCTCAAAAGAACAATTGCTGTATTTTTAATGAATTTTTCCGTCAAACAACTCTATTATACTTCCTGGTCATGTGACTTGATGACATCACAACTGGTCTACTTTGTTTTCACTCATTTCCTGTCCATCATACACGAGTCGGATTCTCAAAAGAACAATTGCTGTATTTTTAATGAATTTTTCCGTCATTCAACTCTATTATACTTCCTGGTCATGTGACTTGATGACATCACAACTGCTCTACTTTGTTTTCACTCATTTCCTGTCCATCATACACGAGTCGGATTCTCAAAAGAACAATTGCTGTATTTTTAATGAATTTTTCCGTCAAACAACTCTATTATACTTCCTGGTCATGTGACTTGATGACATCACAACTGGTCTACTTTGTTTTCACTCATTTCCTGTCCATCATACACGAGTCGGATTCTCAAAAGAACAATTGCTGTATTTTTAATGAATTTTTCCGTCATTCAACTCTATTATACTTCCTGGTCATGTGACTTGATGACATCACAACTGCTCTACTTTGTTTAGACGCATTTCCTGTCCATCATACACGAGTCGGATTCTCAAAAGAACAATTGCTGTATTTTTAATGAATTTTTCCGTCAAACAACTCTATTATACTTCCTGGTCATGTGACTTGATGACATCACAACTGCTCTACTTTGTTTTCACTCATTTCCTGTCCATCATACACGAGTCGGATTCTCAAAAGAACAATTGCTGTATTTTTAATGAATTTTTCCGTCAAACAACTCTATTATACTTCCTGGTCATGTGACTTGATGACATCACAACTGGTCTACTTTGTTTTCACTCATTTCCTGTCCATCATACACGAGTCGGATTCTCAAAAGAACAATTGCTGTATTTTTAATGAATTTTTCCATCATTCAACTCTATTATACTTCCTGGTCATGTGACTTGATGACATCACAACTGCTCTACTTTGTTTAGACGCATTTCCTGTCCATCATACACAAGTCGGATTCTCAAAAGAACAATTGCTGTATTTTTAATGAATTTTTCCATCATTCAACTCTATTATACTTCCTGGTCATGTGACTTGATGACATCACAACTGGTCTACTTTGTTTTCACTCATTTCCTGTCCATCATACACGAGTCGGATTCTCAAAAGAACAATTGCTGTATTTTTAATCAATTTTTCCATCATTCAACTCTATTATACTTCCTGGTCATGTGACTTGATGACATCACAACTGGTCTACTTTGTTTAGACGCATTTCCTGTCCATCATACACGAGTCGGATTCTCAAAAGAACAATTGCTGTATTTTTAATGAATTTTTCCGTCAAACAACTCTATTATACTTCCTGGTCATGTGACTTGATGACATCACAACTGCTCTACTTTGTTTTCACTCATTTCCTGTCCATCATACACGAGTCGGATTCTCAAAAGAACAATTGCTGTATTTTTAATGAATTTTTCCGTCAAACAACTCTATTATACTTCCTGGTCATGTGACTTGATGACATCACAACTGCTCTACTTTGTTTAGACGCATTTCCTGTCCATCATACACGAGTCGGATTCTCAAAAGAACAATTGCTGTATTTTTAATGAATTTTTCCGTCAAACAACTCTATTATACTTCCTGGTCATGTGACTTGATGACATCACAACTGGTCTACTTTGTTTTCACTCATTTCCTGTCCATCATACACGAGTCGGATTCTCAAAAGAACAATTGCTGTATTTTTAATGAATTTTTCCATCATTCAACTCTATTATACTTCCTGGTCATGTGACTTGATGACATCACAACTGCTCTACTTTGTTTAGACGCATTTCCTGTCCATCATACACGAGTCGGATTCTCAAAAGAACAATTGCTGTATTTTTAATGAATTTTTCCGTCAAACAACTCTATTATACTTCCTGGTCATGTGACTTGATGACATCACAACTGGTCTACTTTGTTTTCACTCATTTCCTGTCCATCATACACGAGTCGGATTCTCAAAAGAACAATTGCTGTATTTTTAATGAATTTTTCCATCATTCAACTCTATTATACTTCCTGGTCATGTGACTTGATGACATCACAACTGCTCTACTTTGTTTTCACTCATTTCCTGTCCATCATACACGAGTCGGATTCTCAAAAGAACAATTGCTGTATTTTTAATGAATTTTTCCGTCAAACAACTCTATTATACTTCCTGGTCATGTGACTTGATGACATCACAACTGGTCTACTTTGTTTTCACTCATTTCCTGTCCATCATACACGAGTCGGATTCTCAAAAGAACAATTGCTGTATTTTTAATCAATTTTTCCATCATTCAACTCTATTATACTTCCTGGTCATGTGACTTGATGACATCACAACTGGTCTACTTTGTTTTCACTCATTTCCTGTCCATCATACACGAGTCGGATTCTCAAAAGAACAATTGCTGTATTTTTAATCAATTTTTCCATCATTCAACTCTATTATACTTCCTGGTCATGTGACTTGATGACATCACAACTGGTCTACTTTGTTTTCACTCATTTCCTGTTCATCATACACGAGTCGGATTCTCAAAAGAACAATTGCTGTATTTTTAATCAATTTTTCCATCATTCAACTCTATTATACTTCCTGGTCATGTGACTTGATGACATCACAACTGGTCTACTTTGTTTTCACTCATTTCCTGTCCATCATACACGAGTCGGATTCTCAAAAGAACAATTGCTGTATTTTTAATGAACTTTTCCATCATTCAACTCTATTATACTTCCTGGTCATGTGACTTGATGACATCACAACTGGTCTACTTTGTTTTCACTCATTTCTTGTCCATCATACACGAGTCGGATTCTCAAAAGAACAATTGCTGTATTTTTAATGAATTTTTCCGTCAAACAACTCTATTATACTTCCTGGTCATGTGACTTGATGACATCACAACTGCTCTACTTTGTTTTCACTCATTTCCTGTCCATCATACACGAGTCGGATTCTCAAAAGAACAATTGCTGTATTTTTAATGAATTTTTCCGTCAAACAACTCTATTATACTTCCTGGTCATGTGACTTGATGACATCACAACTGCTCTACTTTGTTTTCACTCATTTCCTGTCCATCATACACGAGTCGGATTCTCAAAAGAACAATTGCTGTATTTTTAATGAATTTTTCCATCAAACAACTCTATTATACTTCCTGGTCATGTGACTTGATGACATCACAACTGGTCTACTTTGTTTAGACGCATTTCCTGTCCATCATACACGAGTCGGATTCTCAAAAGAACAATTGCTGTATTTTTAATGAATTTTTCCATCATTCAACTCTATTATACTTCCTGGTCATGTGACTTGATGACATCACAACTGGTCTACTTTGTTTTCACTCATTTTCTGTCCATCATACACGAGTCGGATTCTCAAAAGAACAATTGCTGTATTTTTAATCAATTTTTCCATCATTCAACTCTATTATACTTCCTGGTCATGTGACTTGATGACATCACAACTGGTCTACTTTGTTTTCACTCATTTCCTGTCCATCATACACGAGTCGGATTCTCAAAAGAACAATTGCTGTATTTTTAATCAATTTTTCCATCATTCAACTCTATTATACTTCCTGCTCATGTGACTTGATGACATCACAACTGGTCTACTTTGTTTTCACTCATTTCCTGTCCATCATACACGAGTCGGATTCTCAAAAGAACAATTGCTGTATTTTTAATGAATTTTTCCATCATTCAACTCTATTATACTTCCTGGTCATGTGACTTGATGACATCACAACTGGTCTACTTTGTTTTCACTCATTTCCTGTCCATCATACACGAGTCGGATTCTCAAAAGAACAATTGCTGTATTTTTAATCAATTTTTCCATCATTCAACTCTATTATACTTCCTGGTCATGTGACTTGATGACATCACAACTGGTCTACTTTGTTTAGACGCATTTCCTGTCCATCATACACGAGACGGATTCTCAAAAGAACAATTGCTGTATTTTTAATGAATTTTTCCGTCAAACAACTCTATTATACTTCCTGGTCATGTGACTTGATGACATCACAACTGCTCTACTTTGTTTTCACTCATTTCCTGTCCATCATACACGAGTCGGATTCTCAAAAGAACAATTGCTGTATTTTTAATGAATTTTTCCGTCAAACAACTCTATTATACTTCCTGGTCATGTGACTTGATGACATCACAACTGCTCTACTTTGTTTTCACTCATTTCCTGTCCATCATACACGAGTCGGATTCTCAAAAGAACAATTGCTGTATTTTTAATCAATTTTTCCATCATTCAACTCTATTATACTTCCTGGTCATGTGACTTGATGACATCACAACTGCTCTACTTTGTTTTCACTCATTTCCTGTCCATCATACACGAGTCGGATTCTCAAAAGAACAATTGCTGTATTTTTAATGAATTTTTCCGTCATTCAACTCTATTATACTTCCTGGTCATGTGACTTGATGACATCACAACTGCTCTACTTTGTTTTCACTCATTTCCTGTCCATCATACACGAGTCGGATTCTCAAAAGAACAATTGCTGTATTTTTAATGAATTTTTCCGTCAAACAACTCTATTATACTTCCTGGTCATGTGACTTGATGACATCACAACTGGTCTACTTTGTTTTCACTCATTTCCTGTCCATCATACACGAGTCGGATTCTCAAAAGAACAATTGCTGTATTTTTAATCAATTTTTCCATCATTCAACTCTATTATACTTCCTGGTCATGTGACTTGATGACATCACAACTGGTCTACTTTGTTTTCACTCATTTCCTGTCCATCATACACGAGTCGGATTCTCAAAAGAACAATTGCTGTATTTTTAATGAATTTTTCCGTCATTCAACTCTATTATACTTCCTGGTCATGTGACTTGATGACATCACAACTGCTCTACTTTGTTTTCACTCATTTCCTGTCCATCATACACGAGTCGGATTCTCAAAAGAACAATTGCTGTATTTTTAATGAATTTTTCCATCAAACAACTCTATTATACTTCCTGGTCATGTGACTTGATGACATCACAACTGGTCTACTTTGTTTTCACTCATTTCCTGTCCATCATACACGAGTCGGATTCTCAAAAGAACAATTGCTGTATTTTTAATGAATTTTTCCGTCATTCAACTCTATTATACTTCCTGGTCATGTGACTTGATGACATCACAACTGCTCTACTTTGTTTTCACTCATTTCCTGTCCATCATACACGAGTCGGATTCTCAAAAGAACAATTGCTGTATTTTTAATGAATTTTTCCATCAAACAACTCTATTATACTTCCTGGTCATGTGACTTGATGACATCACAACTGGTCTACTTTGTTTTCACTCATTTCCTGTCCATCATACACGAGTCGGATTCTCAAAAGAACAATTGCTGTATTTTTAATGAATTTTTCCGTCATTCAACTCTATTATACTTCCTGGTCATGTGACTTGATGACATCACAACTGCTCTACTTTGTTTTCACTCATTTCCTGTCCATCATACACGAGTCGGATTCTCAAAAGAACAATTGCTGTATTTTTAATGAATTTTTCCGTCAAACAACTCTATTATACAGGGTGGGCCATTTATATGGATACATCACACATCAAACTTATTGGGAATTTCACAAGAAAAACAATGGTGTGCTTGGTTTTAATGTAACTTTATTCTTTCTTGAGTTATTTACAAGTTTCTGACCACTTATAATGTGCCACAAACAGGACGTTAACATCACCCACCAATCCCATTTTATTAAGGTGTATCCATATAAATGGCCCACCCCGTACTTCCTGGTCATGTGACCTCATCTTGCATTACCCACTGTATTATAAATCTAAACATTTGCATCTTTAGTTATTTTAAAATCGTTTTTTTTTTTAATCATTTGTATATGTTTTAGCATTTGTATATATGTTATATATGGGTCATTGACGTATAAGGATTTTCAACAGGTCAGTTTTCTGTATCTGTATCTTGTAATTGTTCAAGCATTCAAGATGTTGTATACACATAAATTCATATAAAACTAAATTATTAAGTGATATTAGTGTTTTTTTTAATCTAAATTTATTGGCCATAGCCTTAAAAACATGTCATGTGGTATGACTATGATTTATAATAAAATTAACTCTTTTCCTTAACATGCTTAACATTTTATTTAGATATTCTCAATAATTAAAATCTTATTTTTTTTTCTTTTGAGTTTTTGTAAATAATGATCTTAGTTTTTTGTTCTACAACTTCAGATTTGCCTTCTTAAATGTAGTTATCAGTCTTATTTTGTCCTGTAAATTGTATAAAACTGATACAAATGTTTTAAAATGTTTTAAAAATACCATTCACTTTAGGATGCTGTAGCAGTTAGCCATGTTTCAACCACAGAAATTAGATATTTTATTTTTAATTTCATACAGTTATCGCTATTTTTGGTCGCATCACATGATGAGTTGGTTGCTCCAAAAGACAAAAGACCTTATATCATTGATTTTATCATTGCACAGATTTAACAAAAAACATCCGAAATTACTCAAAATGCATAAAAATCTATTCCAAATTATACTAAAATAAAGTATTTTTGTCTATAAACCATCAATGTGATAACCAAATGTGGTAATTACATACCAGCCGTTAAAAAGATTTATTTTTCCAAATTTAAAAGTGTTATAAATCTGCTTGATACTTACATGGTTCTTTGGCAAATTGGGATATGATGCAATGTCCTGTCTTTGAATGGATTTCAACATTAAAGAAAAAAAAATATATTTCCTGATGGACGTACCACATGATATCCAATAAGATGGACATCACCAAACAAAGTTTGTTTGTATATTATGATGGAAATATAAATACAAATACTTTGCAATTTTATCCAAGATTACAAAACACTTCGGAAATCATGCCAAATAGTGCAGAAAATTAATCTGAATAAATTTATGGTCATTTCAAAGACGTTTCCAAAACAAAAGTTATAGACGGATGATGGCATCACATGATATTTTGACACCTTGAATAACAGAAAAATTACAAATAACCTTTTTTTTTTTTTTAATGTTAAAGTGAGTAGATGGGAGAGCTACTTCATATATATGGTATATTTTTACACAATTAAACCAATTTGAAACAGAAAACATTAAATTGGACAGAAAATGTAGGCGTCACGTCAGTGACCCATAAATAGTGCCCAAAATTATTAGAACACTAATATTTTCACCAGATAAAAAAAAGTTTTAAGTCAGTTATTTCTACCTTTTGCTGTAGTGTGTAAGCAGGAAATATCAGTTTACATTTCCAAACATCAATTTTCCATTAAATGGACATCCATGAATGTGTAGTGGAGCTTTATTAAAAGTTGTCTATGACTTTTAGTATTTTAAAATCTCATGAAATTATACATATTGAACAAGATTTCACCTTGGCATAAATGGATTTTTGCTCACACAAACAAAAATATGACACCACTGATCATTCTACACTCTAAAAAATCGCACTGTAAAATAACAGTAATCTACTGGCAGCTGTGGTTGCCAGCAATATACTGTTATTTTATAGCTCTCTACCGTTAATTTACAGCTCTTCATTTTTACAGTATGTTACCGTTATTATACCATGTGGTAACTCATTTTATTTTGGAAACGAATTGCTTCAAACCATTTGAGTTAAAAAAAAACAACACTATAGTTTATATGGTGTAAGTACAGTGAATTTATTTAATTTGAGTCCACTAAGAAGAAATATTTCTTCATATAAACCCACAAACACTTAAAGTGTAATAAAGAAGCAATCGACTTTTACTCAAATCTTTATAAATTGTCATTAACTAACGAAAGCACAAATTTGTGTAATAAAGTGCTTAGTAAAGAGATTGTCACTATATCAGCAATTCCACAATTACTGTCTTTAAATAAAGCAGCAAAACCTCAGCGCTTGTGGCTCATCATTGCCTGAAGCACAAGCTCTACTCTCCAGCACAATGGTCACCCACAAAACTAAATTAAACTAACAGATCTCTCTTGTACAAAAACACACCAGTTAGGCACAATTAAATATTTACTCTCCTTACCAGTTAATGACTTTGCATAATTGTTTTTCTATGAACATTCACTAATATTCTAGAGAAAATAACTTGATTTGCTTAGTAAATCTGACTGTTACAGTATATTACTGTTTTTTTCTTGAATTAACAGTAATCTACTAGCAGCTCTGGTTGCCAGCATGTTACTGTTTTACTACAGTGTGTTGCCGTAAATTTATTACAGTTTATTACTGTTAAATTACTTTTCATGCTGTTTTTTTTTCATCGTGCATCTTTAACCCTTTAAAACCCACAGCAAAATCCTCAGTTTTAAATGAACACTTATAATGTGTCAACACTACAGAGTGTTTGAGTAATACTGAATTAGTGCTGAAGTTAATGAGATAATTATATGATTGATCATGTTCTGATTGAGCATTAGTGATGAACACCAGCTAACAGCCAGTTAACAATCAAAATCGCTGAAGAAAAACACAAAAACAACTGACTTCAGCCACAGCCTTAGATGAAATCAACTGCAATAAAAGAAGACATTAAATCTCTCAAGATCTGATTAAACTCCTAAAACTGCATTACCAGCTTCACTTATTACCACACTGAATTTATTTCTGTTAGACGTCTAGAGAAGAGAGTTGCAGAGGTTTAGATGTTTTTTTTTTTTCACTACCACGGTGGAGATCAGTGTTTACTTTAGTTGGGCTCTTGAACCTTGACATTTTAAATCTATTTTCTAAGTTGTTGTAATTATGTGTGTATGCAACAAAATTGTCATGGTGTTGAAAAAAAAAAAGACAAGAAAAAATCTAGAGTTGTTTATGGTTTGGTAGTGACACTGATTTTATCCGGTGTCTTTTCTTTCATTGAATATTGATGCTAGATTTAAAAAAAAAGAGCATTCAGGTATGAAAACACCACCCATTTAAAAAAAAAAAAAAAAACTTTAGATACACACATCAAGAATTATGTATGAATCTTAACAATGGTGAGGTTTTGTGCTGATACCCAGCATGCATTGCAGCATGAAGCTTACGAATTGTCACCATTGTTGAGATTCATGTGCTGATTCTTCATGTCTCCATTTGAGTATAAATGGTACAGTAGTTATAAATAATATATATTGAATCATTTTTTTTCTTATTGCCACATTACCAAAAAATCTCCTGCACAGCAAAATCCCCAGTGTTAAATTAACACTCTGAGTGTAGATACATATAGACACTGAAGCAGTGCTGAAGTTAATGAGATAATTAGGTGATTAACAAAGTGGTGATCGATTATTATTGAAGACACCTGATGCTAATAAGCAGAATCACCAAAGGAGAAAACCAACATTTTTAAGCAACCATTATAGCGGTCAGTGTTTGCATTTGTTGGGCTCTTGACCCTTAAATCTTCAATATTAGGTCTTGTTTGACTGCAATTGCTGAGTTATAACAGCCAGACAAGCAAAGAACAAAAGTCATCAGGTGGCATAGACTGTGCTTGACGTAGTCATTATATAGTGACTTGAGTATTTGACATAGGGTTCCCTTACAGACTACAAGAAACTGTGAACAAAAGAGCAAACAGTTTTGGCATAATCAGACAAATGATGAAAAAAAGAGTTTATTTTAATTTAGACACACAGACATGAAGAATCAGCGTGAGCATCACAACAACGGTGACCATCAAAAAGCGTGTTGTAACCAATCAGAACTCATCCATGACTCCCATCATGCATTGCGGCATGAATAAATTATGAGAGTTCAGAGTTGATTTGTTTATCTGAATATGCCGTTTGTCACCATTGCTGAGATTCATGGGCTGATTCTCGATGTCTGTGTGCCTAGGTGAAATACCTGTTTTATAAACAGGTTGTAAAAAAATATTTCCAAAATGTATAGGAAATGCTGGATCATCTGTGGATTGTCAAGGCTACTGCAATAAATAAATAAATAAAAAACTGAGATATTAGACACTAGGTGATTCATGTCAAACAATGAATATGTTAAAACATAATCATCACCTGATGACATGAGATTATGTCTGGCTGTTTTAACTCAAATACAGCAGCCAAATAAGCCCTATTATTGAAGATTTAAGGGTCAAGAGCCCAACTAATGCAAACACTGACCTCTATAATGGTTGCTTAAAACTTTTGGTTTTCTCCTTTGGTGATTCTGCTTATTAACATCAGGTCTTCAATAATGATCAATCATCACTTTGTTAATCACCTCATTATCTCATTAACTTCAACACTGCTTCAGTGTCCACACTCAGAGTGTTAAATTAACACTGGGGATTTTGCTGTGTGCTGTAACACACTTGGTGGAAAAACAACAACAACTATAGATCATCTTCATGCTCAACTAAAAATAGCCAACATCAACTGACCAGCATTACTGTAACCAATGCATCATTAAAAACCCAGTTGCAGCAACAACAAAAAAAAAACAAAAAAAAATCTATGTTTACTGTCAAGAGTCCAGAGCCCAATTCAATTAAACCAAACACTGATCTCCACAATGGTATCGTCAAACAAAACAAAACATTGTCATCTAAACATCTGTTCATTCTCAATAAGATCTTCTATAGACATCTGACAGAAATCAAATCTGTCCGGTTAGAAATGCGTGAAGTTGGTAAAGCTGTGTGTTGAGTTGTTTAAATTTTCAGTTGATTTCATCTAAGGCTGTGGCTGAAGTCAGTTATATAGTTCTTGTGTTTGTCTTGTTTCTCTGTCAATCAGTGATTCTGCTCATTAACAGCTGCTGTTCGTCAGTGTCTGAAGTCACTCACTAGTTTTCATTATCGGTCCGTGTACGTTTTGTTCATTTCATTTTCAAATTGAAACGAAATAACCAGAAGTAAGAAAACGGCTCATTTATTCGTTTTTTCATTTGTTCAGAAAACGAAAAAACGAGATTTTGGCTCGATTTTTCATTTTTTGTTTCACGGGTAGAAAACAGATAAACGACTTCAAAATTGGTTTTCCACATGTGGGCGGTCACGAGACGCCCCTCTACGCCGATTGGTCAACCAAATCTGGACCGGTGACGCCATTCATTGTTTGTTCAACAAAATAAAAGACCATTATTTATTTATTTTCATTCTTTTTTAATTGCAGTCTTTAAAACAACGAACATAAGGACAATAACATTAATTGCATCAAAATATAATAAAATAATACACTTAAAAATAATAAAATAGAAACAATAAGAAAATCACATGTTGGTTACAAAGTATTCAAACAAAACATCTTAAGCTTTCAAATAATTTAAAGCTTGTGCCACGTTGTTTATTGTAAGATGTAAAAATAAGATGATATATATATATATATATATATATATATATATTCAACAAAATGATGGCTTTCGTCTGTTCAACCCAACTCGTTTCACAGAAATATTTATTTCACAAATATTAGGCTATCTGCACCCAGCATGTTTTATTTTGCTGAATTATTTTTAATATAAGTATCTGCGGTACCCAGACAGCGCAAAGAATAACAGATCAGTGTTCAATCAAGTGTAAATGCACACAGCAGTCATAACTTTTCTTTTAGACATTATGCTCCGTTTTGGACAAGTGATGGTAAGTGCAAATATTATGCAAATAGGCATAGGTACAAGGTACCGTGGATAATTCAATTTTTACTGCACTGTATATCAGCCACAAACGTTTAATTTCGCCAGGATTTAAGTTAAGTATGCACAGCCTTGATGCTTAAGTAAAATGTTGATATCAGCTAGATAAAAAAAAAATAACGCTTGGGCTTGAAAAGTCGGTGTTACACGGTGTTCGGCCATCCACCGATTAAATTAATTATCCACCCCCCCCCCCCTTCCCCTTACTTTTTTATAGAAATGTTATAAAGAAATTTTTTTTATAGAAATAATATCACTGTAGTTATACAATACAATCGTCCGCTTAACAACAGCAAGAGATGAGTGATTCAGCGAGATGACTGACACGACGATAGATAGATAGATAGATAGTGAGCACATTATTGGCTTCTTCCAATACATTTGGTTGTCAAGTAAGGTTTTTTTTATTATAGATTAAAAAAATTTACTAGTTGGTGATCCGGTGTAAATATATAATACGTATAAAATGAGGGGGGGGGGGGGTTCTTTTTCTTTTTTTTACTTTTTTTTTCAAAAAAATTTTTTTTAACTCTAGCCTAATATTTTATTTCCCAGGGCTCACCCAGTAGGTGACCAATTAAGTGTCATTGATTATCTAGCTATTGATCAACATTTAAGCATGTAGGCTGTGCACATTTAAATCTCAGCAAAATAAAATGTTGTGGCTATATTGGTATATGTATATTACCTACAGGCACCTATATTTTTTCTTAATTAACAAAAGTTCACTTTGCGCTCTTGTGCTTCTGCCTCCGCTCTGGTCGTGTCAATCATCTTGTTGGATCACTCATATCGTGCTCGTGCTGTATAAGAAGCAGACAGTGGTCCCGCTGAACTACCTTGATATTATTTATATAAAAATTATTTCTATATAATATTTGAATAAAAAAAAGACGGTGGGGCGGTGGGCAAGTAATTTAATCGTTAAATGGCCAAAACCAATTTTGAAGTCGTTTATCCGTTTTCTCCCCATGAACCAAAAAAACTAAAAATCGAGCCAAAATCTCATTTTTTCGTTTTCTGAACAAATGAAAAAACGAATAAATGAGCCGGTTTCTTATTTCTGGTTATTTCGTTTCAAATTGAAAATTTTAAACACAGTCTCTGAGTGTCGATTTTGAACGCTGTTAATTCACAATACATAGCAGCAGGCTACTTTTCGAAATTGACAAATAATACCCAGAATGCAGTGTTTTAATGGAAAACAGCATGTTACTGTCAAAATATGGCCGTTTTTTTACAGCAATTTTTAACAGTGTATATAAATACTTTACACAGATCCAATCAGTGACAGAGACTGGAAAAAAAGACCTCTAAAAAAGCATGAGAACTCCATGTGGCACTGCATTAGCAACAATTGCAAACTCTTTTGGACTATCAGGAATTAAGAACTCAGACTTATTGCAGAATGATCCAATTTTGTTTGAAAGGTTGTGACGCAAAAATAATACCATTTTTAAATCAGTTACCAAAGAAAAGAGATGTGTGTTTATCAAATCAAACACACATCTCTTACAGATATGATGTGTGTCAGGATTATTTATTTATTTATTCAAATTAAAGAAGAATAATTGAACATTACAAAAATATTGAGATATGAATACAAATACACAGAATATAACAGAAATCTTACAGTGTATAACAGTGAATAAGAGGAGAAAAAACTGATAAACAAAATAAAGTACTACAAAATAAACTAATAAAATACCACATAGAGAAAAATAAATACAATAAAAAAATAAATCTAGAAACAACAATATATAAACAATAGTTCAAAATTTCTTCCTTTTCCCTGAAGACATATTCAAATGTTATAGCGGGGGAGCATAACCAGAAAAAAATCTTCCATGAAATGTAACATGCCATTCTTTTTGTTATTCATCTATATTAGAGACTTTTTCAAAACTTCCATTTCTGATAAAAATAAAATACACTTTTTGGTATGCATTTAGCAAATTTCTGTTTATGAACCTTGGGGCACGCCTCTTTGTTGAACCAAAAAATCTGATTTACTCCCATTTAATACTACACTGTTTTCTATTATGCAAGTATGAATTAAACCACCTAATTGCATTTTCAGATAAACCAATTGCATGAAGTTTGTCTAAAAGTAAATATCGATAAACTAAATCAAAAGCTTTAGATAAATCAAGAAAAATGGCACCTGTGAGTTTACAATCATCAGCAGCTGAAAACACATCATTAATAAACCTAAGCAGTGCAAAAGTTGTAGAAGGATTAGACCTGAAGCCAGATTGACATGGTGATAAAATATTATCAATACTTAAATAATCCAAAAGTTGAGACATATTAAGAACATATTATAGATATAGGTCTGTAATTATTAAGATCGAGTACATCACCTCCCTTATACAAAGGAGTAATACGTGCACATTTCCAAATAGCAGGCAACTCACATGTGAACAGAGACAAATTAAATAACTCAGCAAGTGTATGTAGAGTGTAAGTAAATGAGAAGATAATTTAAGAAACTTATTTTCAATACCATCCAGTTCAACACCACTAGCCCCACTTAATTCATTAATAGCATTCTGAACTTCAATAGATGAAATCATCCTAAATTCAAAAGAACTACTACATGATAAAGTATCATCTATAGAACCAGTATTCAAATATGAGTCAGATACTAAAGTAGAACAAACTGATGAAAAATGCTGATTAAATAATTGAGCAATCGATAAAGAATCATGTAATACCATATTGTTAACTCTAATTTGATTAATTGACTGTTTAGCTGAAACACTAAATAAGTTTTTAATTTTGATAAAAAAATTTTAGAATTCTTACAATGCTGAGAAAGACGTTCTTTATAGTAAGTAGATTTTGCATTTCGCACTTTTGTCTTACTTAGATTTCTCAACTGCCTATAAACTTGCCAATCAGCATTACTTCTTGTCTGACGAAATACTGACCATGTTTTTTCCCTTTGCCTAAATAGACTAAGAAGTTCAGAATTAATCCAAGGGAGATGATTACCTATAACCCTAATAGTTTTCCAGGGAGCATGCTTATCAACAACATTAATAAATTCTGTATAAAAGAAATCCCAAAAAGAAATCCCAAGCATCTTGAACATATATACATACACACACACATATATATATATATATATATATATATATATATATAGCTTGATTCTGAACTTTCTTTTAAATCACATATTAGCCATGTTCTACGTAAAATCAATTTTGCAATTAAAGCTGCAAGCAGCGATGAACGGGCCCTCGCTTTCTGCGCAGTCACCATCCCGGTAGCATCAGAAAAACTGTGGCCAATGGGCATATGCATTCACAGTAACCTTTAAACCACCCTCCCCTCTCCCTCTCCCTCCTTCTCTCTCTCTCTGTCTCTCCCCCTCATCCCCTGCCCCTGCACTCACTCTAACCCTCTACACACCCACACCCACACACACACACACACACACGCACACACACACACACACACACACACGCACACACACACACACACACACACACACACACACACACACACACACACACACACACACACACACACACACACACACGTTGGGTTTACATGTTTTATGGGGACATTCCATAGGCGTAATGGTTTTTATACTGTACAAACCGTACACCCTACACCTACCCTACACCTAAACCTAGCCCTCACAGGAGATTGTGCACACTTTTACTTCATCAAAAAAACTCATTGTGCATGATTTATAAGCCTGTTTCCTCATGGGGACCTGAGAAATGTCCCCACAAGGTCAAAATTCCTATCCTTGTGGGGACATTTGGTCCCCACAACGTGATGAATACCAGGTACACACACACACACACACACACACACACACACACACACACACACACACAAATAAAGGCAGAGTGAAAAAAGATGTCTGATAGTTTTTAAATTTTCTTTTATTCAGAGAGTTTTGTATATCTATGAAAATGAACCGTTTCCTTAGAATGACTCTCTGTATGAAACAAGTTTTAAAGAGTTTGGATGCTGCACTTTAAAGATATAAAATTACTGAAAATGGAAACTGAAATTGCAAGCATGTTATCTGCCTCAAAAACACAGAAAACAAATATTTTAATGTATGTTTTTTAAATGTGCCATGGCAATAGTATTTGATTCATCAGGGGCCCCTTTACAGATTCTCATCGGCCGTGTTTTGACATTATTCTGATGAAGCTTGAAGAAAATCGAGTAAAAATATATTGTTTATTGTTTGTTCATGTTTGTTAATGCATTAACTAATGTTAACAAAATAGATCCTATTTTAAATAGTTACCAATATGTTTTATGATATACAACCATTTTAAAATATTGTTTTAATGATCTATAAACATCAGTGAAATAATTATAAACAAATATATTAAAAATAAATACATATTAACTTAGTAGATGTATTTGTTTCTCATTCTAATTAAGTGAACTGAGCAATATAGTGTCATAATTATAAGATTTTTTATGCTGTTAGTGAGAGTTTATATATGTATATAAATCATATAATTTTTTCTTTAAAGATTAAAAAAAGATTTTAATGCTCTTTAAGCATTTATACAAAATAATTATGTAAAAGTACACTGACAGTACAGTCTATATCAACTGATTCTATGCATTATTGTCATTCTTATACACTGAGAATGAGCTAAATAGCGTTAGAGGTCAAACGATTCCTTATCTTATGAGGACCTCTAGTGTTCATCCCTGGTATTAGAGCTTTAATCTGACAAACATATATGACACTTTTAATGTTTTTGGGACCTCTGAGCATGATAATATTTTGAAACTACACATATTTTCTAAGAATTTCTTGTTATTTTTAAGTTTTGATGAGTCAGAATAATGCAATTTAAAAATATATGGAAATAACTCTTCATCTTTTTTACTGTTACTTTCATAAATCACCACATCAACACCGTTCAAGATATCCCAAAGCCATTCACAAATTAGCATCTTCAGTATCTTGGCATCATGTTGACAAAGTTTGGTGTGAACTGTCTGATTCTGCTATGAGTGATATGAATTTATTCACAGCTATTTTTCCAAAAATCCACATTCAAATCAAAATAGCCGACTTCCTGTTGGTCGTAGCTAATGGGTGTAAATTAGAAAGTTGTCCGGCTTGATGAGTCCAATATACCAACCGAGTTTGATGTCTGTAGCTACAACTAACCCTCCAACTTTTGTCAAAAGGTGGCGCTATAGAGTGTCTCCTCCACGCCCATTTATGAGCTTTTGCCAGTGTCTAACTATCATTAATATTGATGTGTGTGTTGAGTTTCATGAAATTCTAAGCATGTTATCTGCCTCAAAAACACAGGAAACAAATGTTAAAGTTTGACATGTTGCCACGGCAACAGCGTTTGATCTATCAAGGACCCCTTTACAGATTCTCATCGGCCGTGTTTTGATATTATTCTGATGAAGTTTGAAGCAAATTGAGTAAAATTAAGAGGCTGATTTAAAAGCGTTTTGTAAACAATACACTTCCTGCTGCCAGTTGGTGGCGCTATAACTTTGACTCATAATAGTCACATCTCTGTGATCTGCATCAGACGACAAACAAACAGCTGAAGTTTGGTCAAAATCAGGCAAAGTGTGTCAAATTTATTAGACACTTCCTGTTTCTCATTTCTCGCCATAATTTGTCGTCCCGCCACGGCCAAACCATTCAAGATATTGAAAATCCCCTGGCAATTTTGAGTCCCCAATGTCTTGAGATCATGCTGACCAAGTTTGGTGGCCATCGGTGGAAAGGCCTAGGAGGAGTATTTCAAATTTCTCTGCCTGATTTTTCCAAAAATCCACATTTAAATAAAAATGAAATTCTAAGCATTTTAAGTGGCTCAAAAACACAAAAAACTAAAGTTAAAGTTTGACACGTTGCCATGGCAACATGATAAAAGTTATCGATAAAGCCCTTCACAGATTCTCATCGGTCGTGTTTTGACATTATTGTGATGAAGTTTGAAGCAAATTGAGTAAAATTAAGAGGCTGATTTCAAAGCATTTTGAAAATGACACACTTCCTGCTGCCAGTTGGTGGCGCTATAACTTTGACTCATAATAGTCACGTAGATGTAATTGGCAGCACACAACGAACAATCTGGTGAAGTTTCATCAGAATCAGGCAATGTGTGCAACAGTTATTAGACACTTCCTGTTTCTCATTTCTCGCCATAACTTTGTCGCCTTGCCACGGCCAAACCGTTCGAGATATCAAAAATCCCCTCGCAATTTAGCATCCCCAATATCTTGGAGATCATGCTGACCGAGTTTGGTGACAATCCTATGGAAATTCTGGGAGGAGTATTTCAAATTCCAGAGCATGCGCTTTTTAGACTGCCCTAAATATCTCACTTCCTGTTGGGTGGAGCCCATGACAGAGTACAAAATTTGTTTGGCTCAGTGAGATCTATATGTGTATTGAGTTTCATATCAGTACGTTCAAGTATGTGTGCGCAGTACATCAAGTTTTCAAACTGTGTTCCAGGCCCGGGTCTCAGCCTCTGTGGCGTCCGGACGACGGCAGATTCCAACGTGTGTGCAAATTTTCAAGAGTTTTTGAGTATGTTAAGGCCCCCAAAAGTGACCGGAAGGTTGAAAAAGAAAAAAGAAAGAAAGAACCCTTAGAAGAACAATAGGGCCTTCGCCCTTTTGGCCTTGGGCCCTAATTAGCACATTACATCGATCTAGAAATTGTGTTCGTAAGAAAGTTGCTTCTCAAATTATACTTCCAATTTTTGATTATTGTGATGTTGTTTATCAATCTGCATTAAAATTTGATCTTGCTCCACTGAACACGGTATATAATAGACTGTAAATTTGTTTTGAGATGTTCTTTTTATACTCATCATTGTATGATGTATGACTCACTTCAGTGGCCGTCTTTGCACACTAGACGACATATTCATTGGCTTCAATTTCTTTTTAAATGTATTTATTTCAATTATCCTAGTTATTTACAAAAATATTTTGTACCTTTTTCTTCAAACTACCAAGTTAGGCATTCTCTTCAGACTTATTTTTTTGTTTCTCGTGTCAAAAAAAACTATTGGGAAAACTATTGGGAAAAGATCTTTTATGTATGTATGTATGTATGTGTGTATATATATATATATATATATTATATATTATTATTATTTTTTTTTTTTTTTAACTGATCAAGGTATTTTGTATTAGGTTTTGTTGTATATTTGTTACTAGCTATTGATGGCTAGATAACTTGTGGTGCAGGACGCAGAACACCAAGATTGGCAAATTCGCCACTGGCGCCCTGTGCTCTTCACAGATGAAAGTAGGTTCACACTGATCACATGACAGACGTGGCAGAGTCTGGAGTCGCCGTGGAGAATGTTCTGCTGCCTGCAACATCCCGCAGCATGACAAGTTTGGCAGTTGGTCAGTAATGGTGTGGGGTGGCATTTCTTTGGAGGGCCGCACAGCCCTCATGTGCTCGCCAGAGGTGGCCTGACTGCCATTAGGTACCGAGAGGAGATCCTCAGACCCCTTGTGAGACCATATGCCAGTGCGGTTGGCCCTGGGTTCCTCCTAATGCAAGACAATGCTAGACCTCATGTGGCTGGAGTGTGTCAGCAGTTCCTGCAAGACGAAGTCATTGATGCTATGGACTGTTCCCCAGACCTGAATCCAATTGAGCACATCTTGGACCTCATTTCTCGCTCCATCCACCAATGCCACGTTGCACCATAGACTGTCTAGGAGTTGGTGGATGCTTCAGTCCAGGTCTGGGAGGAGATCCCTCAGGAGACCATCTGCCACCTCATCAGGAGCATGCCCAGGCGTTGTAGAGAGGTCATACAGGCTCGTGGAGGCCAAACACACTGCTGAGCCTCATTTTGACTTGTTTTAAGAACATTACATCAAAGTTGGATCAAGCAGTAGTGTGTTTTTCCACTTCAGTTTTGAGTGTTACTCCAAATCCAGACCTCCATGGGTTAATAAATTAGATTTTCATTGATTATTTTTGTGTGATTTTGTTGTCAGCACATTCAACTATGTAAAGAACAAAGTATTTTATAAGAATATTTCATTCATTCAGATCTAGGATGTGTTATTTTAGTGTTCCCTTTATTTTTTGAGCAGTGTGTGTATATATATATATAT
This sequence comes from Garra rufa, assembly GCF_049309525.1. Taxonomy (NCBI): domain Eukaryota; kingdom Metazoa; phylum Chordata; class Actinopteri; order Cypriniformes; family Cyprinidae; genus Garra; species Garra rufa. The sequence continues at coordinate 52,287,058 of NC_133362.1, forward strand.
ATATATATATATATATATATATATATTATACACACACACACACACACACACACACTCATCTTCAGCATACCTTCAGCTCAGATACACCTAACCCTACCCAATACTTTATTTCAACTCAATAATTTTTGTTGAAAACATATGCCTTTCCGATGTGATATGAAAAGAAAAAAGGACACGATTTCGAAAACAATTTCACCAAAAAGGCGGACGCGAACTCGGGTCTCTCGCGTTAAAAAGTTACTCGTGTTATCACTTACGCCACTGAAAACTGTAATTAACAGTTGTCTTTTGTAGTATTTGTAAAGATGGCTTATTTGCACTGTGTAAAAAAAAAAAAAAAAAAAAATACACATTAAATAATCTTAATCTATAATTAGTCTATTTGTTAACAGAAACTACATACATAAAAGGATCACAGTTTAAGTATTTTTATGGAATAACGCACATATTATTAACCAAGATTATTGTGGATTTTGTACTTTTGAGACACTCCCTAATTTGACATGCGCAAGTGGGGATCGTTCTGAGGACTTTTTCCACTTCAGACGCTTAAAAGAATTACATCATCGAATAATATTATGAATATTTGTTATATTATGCTTTTAAATGTGATCTGAACGAGATACAGCATGATCCATGAATATTATGCGGTTACATATAAATTAATGCTGATGTAAAGATCGAATGTCTAACGAATGTCCAACATAAAACCAACTTTACCACACTCTTCTAACCTTACTTAAATCAGCATATTCGTGATATCTTCCCCTTAAATTGTTTTCTGCTGATTCATTCAAGAATCAATCAAGTTTCTGTCTTTATGAATGTATCAATGATTCATCGACTCAAAAAAAAAAAACCCGCTGATTTATTCCGTAACAAAACACTAATTATTACTTGTTTATTGAATGACAAATCTGCAATCGTGGTAATGTCCTGAAAACAGCATTCTCTTTTGGTCCGCTCACGTTGCTTAACTAGGCTACATCATATGTAATTTTCTTGACTTTCATACTTTTAATGCCCCGCGGAAACCCTGTCTGATCATCAGCCCTACACTAAAATGGAAACATACCTGGAGTTGACTCAGGCCTCTCTGCTGAGGTCTCCTTCACTAGGAACATCAGTTCCGCTGGAAGAGCCACAGGTGTCTTCCCCTTTAGGCCTGGAGAGGCTGGAGCTACACAAACGTAAATAGACCAATTATTATATTTATGTAACCAAAATTAACTCAACATTTGATTACATGATCTAGATTACAGTGTTTTTACCATCAGCTGGTGATGCCTTCAATCCAGCACTTGTATCAGCCCAGCAGGCACAGGACGTCAACATGACGTCAGATTGACGTTGTACCCCAACCACTATGACGTCTATCAGACGTTGCATTTTGGTTGGAAATGAAAATCGGGTTGACGTCAGAACCCAACGTCAGGCCGACGTCAATGTCCAACGTTGGCTCGACGTTGGATTTTGGTCACTTTCCAACGCACAGAGGTGTAAAATCCAGGTTCCATGAGTAAAAGTCCTCCCCAGTTTTTCAATCACCTGGATTTTCTAATTAGCACAGTATTTCAACCAGAAGGACTGAGATTGGACCAAGTCATTCCTTTTGAGTCTCAAGCAAGTCTGAAGTAAAATCCCAAGCCCCTAAAGAGTTAAAGTTAATGAGATAACTGAATGATGATTGTGTTAGTGATGAACACCTGCTGTTAACAAGCAGCATCATTGAAGAAAAGAGAAACACAAGAACTACAACTGACTTGAATCAACTGAACAAAACATTTCATCTCTCAAAATCTGATTAAACATCTCCACAAACAGCATCACCAGCTTCACTCATTACTAACCAGGTTGACTTTATTTCATGTCTGCAGAATCTCTTATTGAGAATTATAAGAGGTTTAGATGTTGATGTTTTATTGGTCAAGAAAAAAAAAAAAAAAAAAACACAATGTCACCATAATTGTGGTCAAGGGTTGCTTTAGTTTGTCTCTTGACTCTTGGAGTAACTTAGTAATTTCAGAAGTGAAGTAATTCCAATGCTGTTTTTCAGCGAACATTTGTGTGTTGAATTGAAAGCGTACAGCAGCAGATGAGTTCACACTTTCCCCATATATCTAATTTAGATGAGCATCTTGAAGTGGTCTCTCTCTTTGATTTATTGAGTTACATTTAGCTATTGTAGAACTGCAATAAAAAGAAACCTTATTAAACAAATGTCACTGCTTAAGTGTAGACAGAAAACCGCAACAGCTCAGGCTTTAAGACATGAACACTCATCATATGCTCCTCAACAGTGGTGACAATAATTATTCATACTGCAGTGCATGATGGGAGTGTTTACTATGCTTTTACCCAACATGCATTGCAGCATGAAGCGTTTTGTTGATTGTCACCATTGTTGAGATTCATATGCTGGTTCTTGATGTCTGTGTGTATCTAAGTGGTACAGATGTTAAAAAAATGTTTACGTTTTAAATTCGCTATAATTGTTAGAACAACACTAGAGGTGCATAACCTGCGGTAGTTTTGCAGATTTGGTAGTGCAAAACCTTAACATAAGAAGAAAAGAAAGTTATTTTGTGTGTGTTCAAATAAGCTCTTGATGATTATCTCATCATATAAAAACAGCTATTAGTTGCTCGCTGTACAGCTTTGATCTCACTGCTTTACAACACCAGATGCATTGTAACAGAGAGATATCTAATGCAAGAGTCAAGGGTCAGGAGCCCAACTAAAGCAAATACTGACCTCCACAATGGTCACATCATTTTAACCAATAAAACATCAACATCTGATACTCTATAATAACAACAGGTGTTCATCAATAATGCACAATCATCATTCAGTTATCTCAATAACTTTAACTCTTTGAGGACTTTTGCCTTGAGACTCAAAAGAAATGACTTGGTCCAATCTCTGTCCTCCTGGCTGAAAAACTGTGCTAATTAGCAAATCCAGGCGATTGGAACTAAATACTGGGGAGGACTTTTACTCACCGAACCTGGATTTTACACCTCTGACAACGCAACCTAAAAACAACCAAATATCAACGTCTAATGATGTTACAGCTTGACGTTGTGTGGACGTTACCACTATGACGTCTATCAGACGTTGGGTTTTGGTTGCCATACCTGAAGAATAAATGTCAGTATTTGACGTCAATATGACGTTGGTTTAAGATGTTGGCTCGACGTTGGATTTTGGTCACCTGACGTCACAACCTAAATCTAACCTAATATTAACGTCATATGACGTTGTGTGCCTGCTGGGTACTTGCTTTGCTATATTTAGTAAACTTTGTTTAACATAACAGCTATTAATGCACAAATTAGATGTGTTACATAAATGACTGATATGTAGTTTATGCAGCTTGGCTCTAAGAAATAAAGAAGAACTTACAAAGTCACGCAAGATAATCCGTCAAATCCTGCCACAAGAAAAACTTAACTTTGCCTGAATTAAATAATATACAGCCATGAATAGAGCCCTGCACGGACCTTAAATCTAAGCCCTGGCCCGGCCCTGGCCCGAGACGCACAGGCTATAGCCCTGCCCTTGTCCAACAGCTTATCAAAATTTTTGGTCCGAGTCCGACCCGAAGCCCGTCTTTTTATACTGTTTATAGCTTATACTGTTACAGCTATTAAAACAGACCAGATTTGTATTTGATAAAAAAAAACTGAATTAAAAAACATACACTTTCTATCAGAATAATTTAGAGAAATGTTTGGAGTTTTTTTGTTTGTTTTTTAAATGTAAGTTTTAGTTTTTTAAGTGACATCGATATCCAAGGGCATGACAAACAAACAAACAAACAAACAAACAAACAAAAAAACACTGGGAAAGAAAAACGGAAAATAAAAGCAGGGGAAAACACTGTGAAAACTGTTTTAGGTCGGTCTTTAACTGTTACGGGTGAGTGCTGGATTGACGAGACGAGAACACGATATGACAAACAAACAAAGTCTTTATATAAAATCCAAGGAGCAGACTGATCAGGAACATACAAATAATCCACACACGTAGCAGTAACACAAAGCAAAGACCGACAGAGAGTCCGCATGGCTAGGATTAGAATTGGTCTGATTCCTCATGTGAATGACACAATATATATGCCAAGGTGTAAGGGTATGTTTCAAATGAAAATTTTTACATAGTTTGAACAAAATTATATTTTAACTCTGATTCAGATATTGTGGGTTTTTTTATTTCTGTTTTTCTTTTTGCATTTTAATATATGGTTGACATTAAAACTTTCTACACCTAAACATTACAACTGTGACTTTTAGACAGAATCTTACACTCTCTCATGATTTCTTACTATTTTCAGCATATTATTCAGCATGCATTAATGCCAAGGTTCTCTCTCATGGGACTTTTTTACGTCATATACTGATTGGTCTGCGCAGCACAGAATAGAGTTGAGGATACCTAATAAGACCGTCATGGAAACTTTTTTATTTATAATTAAAAGTATGCTGCAATGAAGAGTAAACAAATTAGTACACACAGTGCATTGAATGAATTTTTTAAAATCTAAAATTATTTTAATAGCATGCATGTTTTTCATGCAACCTATCGCGAGACTAGTGCGTGAAACTGCCAAATCAGTTTAATGTGACAGTGTTCTGACTGTATTCTTAATGTCTATGCCCCTCCAGGCAGTAAATGCTCCTTTTTTAAGACTTTGATAGATCTAATAGCATCTGAATTGCAAGGCATCTTTATTTGCGGGGGGGATTTTAATGTTTTGTTAGACCCTAAATTAGATTCTTCGAACCCTTACACACAACTAGCGAGTCCATTAAAAAAAACAAATAAATACAATGTTAAAAGAAATAGGTCTGATAGATGTATGGAGAGACTTCCATCCAGGACAAAGAGACTATACATAATATGCATAACCGCATAAATTGATATATCTGATCATGCATTAATATAACTTTATTTATATTTAGAGAATAAACCAAAAAACACTCTCTGCAGACTAAACTCTGGCATCTTGAATAATAGGGGGATTAGGGATCAACTTGTAGTAGATATAAAACAATATGTGGTGCAAAAAAAAAAAAAAAATCAAACTCAAATTCAAATCCATTAACATATTTATTGACATATCACTTACTTATATAAAATTATAATTATATAATTATATATATATACTTATATATATTATAATATCTTCATTTTGAGAATTTTGTTATTGCACAATGCACATTTCTTAATATTATGCCTAATGTGTTTTAATACCACTATAAATAAAGACTGTATGATCTCTGTATAATAAATTTTGAATGTCTTTAAATGCAAGATATTTAAGTGTACCTGAAGTATACTTGCAATAGTTCGACTTTAACACAATCAAATATATAGTAGCTATCTTTAGTTGGACTTTAGCACTACTTTTGGTTTGCAGATGATGGTGAAGTTTCCTTACAGAGGAAAAGTTTCCACAGTTTCATACATATTTATTGACATCAATTTTGTTTTAAGTTATAATATAATATAATATAAATATATGTTTGTGTCCTGTTTCGGAGATTGTTTCTTTGAATGCAAATTATATTTACTTTTAATAATATTACATTCATGGTTTATAAGATCAATAAACAACATAGTAAAAGTGGTTTGTTGGCTGATTATTTATGTACTGGCATCATGATGTAGAGGTTAGGAGAACGTTCTCTGTTGGTTAGTCAGGAAAGTTTTCTTAACGTAAATTCCGGGAACCTTCTGGGAACATTCCCAGAACTTTGTGGGAACGTTCCCAATAGGTTCCTGGAACGTTCCCCATAACCTAATGGGAACATTCTGGGAACGTTCCCGGAATGTTCCTAGAAGGTTCCCAGAACGTTCCCCTAACCTAAAGGGAACGTTCTATTTACGTTAAGAAAACTTTCCTGGCTAACCAATAGTAAACGTGTTCTTAATTGTTCTTAAGCAGTTTTGTATATATGTGACCATGGACCACAAAACAAGTATTTTTGTTTTATTTGAAATAAGCTTTCCATTGATGTATGATTTGTTAGGACAATATTTGGTTAAGATAAAAAAAATTGTACAGAAAAATGTTGCCCCCTCAGATTTTGATATAAGGATAGCTTTCTTATGTGTTTGCCATTGCCAAACCAGTCAATATTTGAGAATTTTAAGATCTCAAACAAATAAATTTTTCATTGAAGAGTAGAAAAGTTAAATTTTATCCCAAGATACCAAGTAGGGAAGAGTGTTTCTAGACAATCAACAAAATTTGAAGATTTAAACATTTTACTCACCCATCACCCTTTATTAAAAGTAATATGAGGATATAATGTTAGCACGATGTTAGCTCTAAAGTACTGGATGATACAATTTTGTTAAAATTTCAAAGCTTACACCACACATGAATCTGATTATGTTCTTTGTTTTGAACTTGACTTTGTTCTGTAGATTTTAAATAGGCCTGTTTTATAAAATTTGGCCATTGACGTTTTTATAAAATTGTTTTTCCCTGCAACAATTATAAGTGGGATGTTGAGTACTATTAGCCCATTTCTGTAAGATCAGTTGCAGTCCGATTTTTTTTTAAATAGTTAAATTTCAGCTTTTTGTGCTGATTTTTTCAAAATAATTCAAAAAACGCCTTCAGAACTATGAACCGTATCTTTAAATAAGACTTTAAATAAGTCATCCATCCAATCTATTATACAAACCTATATGACGTTATTAGGGTCATGGGGAAATGGATCTTAAGTAGTATTTTTTTATTGAATTTCTCTTCTTTTGATATAGCATGAGGTGAAAATGTTTAGTTTTACTTCAGCATAATCAATAGCACAGTTTAACTCCATGTGGCACAACTTACCCTCTCCCTAGGCTCAATTTACCCCTCAGTGGGTGCAAGTTGTGCCAAGAGACCACTTTTTTTTTTTCATTATTATCATGTGCTCACTTTAAACCCAGCACAAGTAAAAACTGGCTCAACTTACGCTGCTCTCCCCTAAAAAGTGCCCATAAATGAAAAAAAAAAAAAAAAAAAAAAACTCTTCAATATGAGTTTTATAATATGTTTTTTTGCATTTCAGATGTTAGGGAAGTCATCCCTGTTGCTGATAATCAGCCTGAACAAGAAGACCTCCAACCTGCAGTCCTCGTCACACCAGTGCATTTATCCGTAGATGGTGGCTCTGACTCTTCGGTGCGTTTGTCTGTAGATGACCCTGCTGAGCCTTCAGTGCATTTAGTTGCAGATGACACCACTGAGTCTCCATTGCGTTTGCCTACAAATGACGATGCTTTGTCTGCAGATGACAGCCTTCACTCTGCAGTGAACCACTGCACACAATGCCATTGACTGTGCAGTGGTTCACATTACAGATAAGGGTATTACCTCTGCGGTGAGTCTTAGAGTATATCAGGAAATTAACTCTGCTGTGAGACCCAAAGAAGAGAGGGACATTGGCTGTGCAGTGCGTCCCAAAGCTGAGAGGGAAGTTGCCTCTGTGGTGCTTCCCAAAGTCGAGAGGGATATTGCCTCTGTAGTGCGTCCCAAAGCCGAAAGGGACGTTTCGTCTGCGGTGCGTCCCAAAGTCGAGAGAGACATTGCCTTTGTAGTGCGTCCCAAAGCCGAAAGGGACGTTGCATCTGCGGTGCGTCCCAAAGTCGAGATGGACATTGCCTCTGTTCTGCGTCCCAAAGCCAAAAGGGACACTCATCTGCTGTGCATCCCAAAGCCGAGAGGGACATTGCCTCTGCGATCCCACCCAGCACCAGACGTCATTTAGACGTCGTTTTTTGGGCTAAATCAAGTCGGCCCGTCATGGACTTCTTTTAGCCCAAAAATCGACGTTGAAAATTGGTCCTTGTTTAGTCCGTCGAATTAAGTCTAAATTTGGCCCAAAAATCGACGTTTAAAATTGGGATTTGTTTGGGCCATCTGATTTGATCCAAATTTAGTCCAAAAATTGACATTGAAAACTGGGCTTTGTTTGTTCCGTCTAATTCACGCCAAATTTTGCATGAGCACGTTTATTTCGGACATCATACCTCTGTTATAGCCACATAAATGAAGCAAGTATAGAAATAACCTATTGTAGAAATCATTTTAAGTTCTGTGTCACTGCAAAACCTGCACTTAAATTATTTGTTATTAAGCATCTACATTCGCAAACAATATAACATACTGTATATTTAGATTTATGGCAGAAATCGAGCAATAAGTGCCCTCTAGTGGGTTATATCTCGTTGAAAATGCTTGTGCTGTGCATTAGTACAGCTATTTATGAACATTTTTTTTAAAAATCACTACATTAAAATTACTATGTGCATAAATAAAAACATTATACATCACAGTAAAACATCATTATAAACCATAGCCCTTATATATAGCCTATTAAATTCGCATTAATTACACCCATACATGTAATATCTTCACATATATTTAAAGCAGTGTTAAATAAATTGAAATATATTTTGAAAACATATTTATTTTCATATACAAAAACATAAACTTAAAAATTGTTCATCATACATGTGTACATATTTGTACGAAAAACATATTTAATCCACGTTATTTTCAATGTTATTTCTACACCACTATATTATAAAGCTATATTATATTAATGCATTGCATTTCTAAAGCTATATTATATTATATTATATTATATTATATTATTATATTAACGTGAATTCTGGGTGATTTTACGTGCTGTAATGAGCGCGCGCTCTGAACAATCACGTAACATTTGAACCGGAACGGAGGGAGTTACCATGGAAACGGAGAGGAAACACAACAGTCAAGCAGGAGAAACCGTCTCTCTCCGTTGTTTTCACTAATCTCAGGTAAGTTTGGT
>NC_133362.1:52298894-52318087 GCF_049309525.1 Garra rufa
CAAAAAGTGTATTTTATTTTTATCAGAAATGGAAGTTTTGAAAAAGTCTCTAATATAGATGAATAACAAAAAGAATGGCATGTTACATTTCATGGAAGATTTTTTTCTGGTTATGCTCCCCCGCTATAACATTTGAATATGTCTTCAGGGAAAAGGAAGAAATTTTGAACTATTGTTTATATATTGTTGTTTCTAGATTTATTTTTTTATTGTATTTATTTTTCTCTATGTGGTATTTTATTAGTTTATTTTGTAGTACTTTATTTTGTTTATCAGTTTTTTCTCCTCTTATTCACTGTTATACACTGTAAGATTTCTGTTATATTCTGTGTATTTGTATTCATATCTCAATATTTTTGTAATGTTCAATTATTCTTCTTTAATTTTAATAAATAAATAAATAATCCTGACACACATCATATCTGTAAGAGATGTGTGTTTGATTTGATAAACACACATCTCTTTTCTTTGGTAACTGATTTAAAAATGGTATTATTTTTGCGTCACAACCTTTCAAACAAAATTGGATCATTCTGCAATAAGTCTGAGTTCTTAATTCCTGATAGTCCAAAAGAGTTTGCAATTGTTGCTAATGCAGTGCCACATGGAGTTCTCATGCTTTTTTAGAGGTCTTTTTTTCCAGTCTCTGTCACTGATTGGATCTGTGTAAAGTATTTATATACACTGTTAAAAATTGCTGTAAAAAAACGTCCATATTTTGACAGTAACATGCTGTTTTCCATTAAAACACTGCATTCTGGGTATTATTTGTCAATTTCGAAAAGTAGGCTGCTGCTATGTATTGTGAATTAACAGCGTTCAAAATCGACACTCAGAGACTGTGTTTAAAATCAAACTCTACACCCTCATTCACTATTCCCTACATGAGTTTACTAATATAGTCCACCTTACAGAGATAATGGTCCATGTATGTTTTGTTCATTTCATTTTCAATTTGAAACGAAATAACCAGAAATAAGAAACCGGCTCATTTATTCGTTTTTTCATTTGTTCAGAAAACGAAAAAATGAGATTTTGGCTCGATTTTTCGTTTTTTTGGTTCATGGGGAGAAAACGGATAAACGACTTCAAAATTGGTTTTGGCCATTTAACGATTAAATTACTTGCCCACCGCCCCACCGTCTTTTTTTTTTCAAATATTATATAGAAATAATTTTTATATAAATAATATCAAGGTAGTTCAGCGGGACCACTGTCTGCTTCTTATACAGCACGAGCACGATATGAGTGATCCAACAAGATGATTGACACGACCAGAGCGGAGGCAGAAGCACAAGAGCGCAAAGTGAACTTTTGTTAATTAAGAAAAAATATAGGTGCCTGTAGGTAATATACATATACCAATATAGCCACAACATTTTATTTTGCTGAGATTTAAATGTGCACAGCCTACATGCTTAAATGTTGATCAATAGCTAGATAATCAATGACACTTATTTGGTCACCTACTGGGTGGGCCCTGGGAAATAAAATATTAGGCTAGAGTTAAAAAAAAAATTTGAAAAAAAAAAGTAAAAAAAAGAAAAAGAACCCCCCCCCTCATTTTATACGTATTATATATTTACACCGGATCACCAACTAGTAAATTTTTTTAATCTATAATAAAAAAAAAACTTACTTGACAACCAAATGTATTGGAAGAAGCCAATAATGTGCTCACCAGATATAGAGCTATATGTTATCTATCTATCTATCTATCTGTCTGTCTATCTATCTATCTATCTATCTATCGTCGTGTCAGTCATCTCGCTGAATCACTCATCTCTTGCTGTTGTTAAGCGGACGATTGTATTGTATAACTACAGTGATATTATTTCTATAAAAAAATTTCTTTATAACATTTCTATAAAAAAGTAAGGGGGAGGGGGGGGGGGGGGTGGACAATTAATTTAATCGGTGGATGGCCGAACACCGTGTAACACCGACTTTTCAAGCCCAAGCGTTATTTTTTTTTTTATCTAGCTGATATCAACATTTTACTTAAGCATCAAGGCTGTGCATACTTAACTTAAATCCTGGCGAAATTAAACGTTTGTGGCTGATATACAGTGCAGTAAAAATTTAATTATCCACGGTACCTTCAGCCTATTTGCATAATATTTGCACTTACCATCACTTGTCCAAAACGGAGCATAATGTCTAAAAGAAAAGTTATGACTGCTGTGTGCATTTACACTTGATTGAACACTGATCTGTTATTCTTTGCGCTGTCTGGGTACCGCAGATACTTATATTAAAAATAATTCAGCAAAATAAAACATGCTGGGTGCAGATAGCCTAATATTTGTGAAATAAATATTTCTGTGAAACGAGTTGGGTTGAACAGACGAAAGCCATCATTTTGTTGAATATATATATATATATATATATATATATATATATATATATATATATATATATATATCATCTTATTTTTACATCTTACAATAAACAACGTGGCACAAGCTTTAAATTATTTGAAAGCTTAAGATGTTTTGTTTGAATACTTTGTAACCAACAAGTGATTTTCTTATTGTTTCTATTTTATTATTTTTAAGTGTATTATTTTATTATATTTTGATGCAATTAATGTTATTGTCCTTATGTTCGTTGTTTTAAAGACTGCAATTAAAAAAGAATGAAAATAAATAAATAATGGTCTTTTATTTTGTTGAACGAACAGTGAATGGCGTCACCGGTCCAGATTTGGTTGACCAATCGGCGTAAAGGGGCGTCTCGTGACCGCCCACATGTGGAAAACCAATTTTGAAGTCGTTTATCTGTTTTCTACCCGTGAAACAAAAAATGAAAAATCGAGCCAAAATCTCGTTTTTTCGTTTTCTGAACAAATGAAAAAACGAATAAATGAGCCGTTTTCTTACTTCTGGTTATTTCGTTTCAATTTGAAAATGAAATGAACAAAACGTACACGGACCGATAATGAAAACTAATGAGTGACTTCAGACACTGACGAACAGCAGCTGTTAATGAGCAGAATCACTGATTGACAGAGAAACAAGACAAACACAAGAACTATAACTGACTTCAGCCACAGCCTTAGATGAAATCAACTGAAAATTTAAACAACTCAACACACAGCTTTACCAACTTCACGCATTTCTAACCGGACAGATTTGATTTCTGTCAGATGTCTATAGAAGATCTTATTGAGAATGAACAGATGTTTAGATGATGATGTTTTGTTTTGTTTGACGATACCATTGTGGAGATCAGCGTTTGGTTTAATTGAATTGGGCTCTGGACTCTTGACATTAAACATAGATTTTTTTTTTTTTTTTTTTTTTTTTTGTTGCTGCAACTGGGTTTTTAATGATGCATTGGTTACAGTAATGCTGGTCAGTTGATGTTGGCTATTTTTAGTTGAGCATGAAGATGATCTATAGTTGTTGTTGTTTTTCCACCAAGTGTGTTACAGCGCACAGCAAAATCCCCAGTGTTAATTTAACACTCTGAGTGTGGACACATATAGACACTGAAGCAGTGTTGAAGTTAATGAGATAATTAGGTGATTAACAAAGTGGTGATCGATTATTATTGAAGACACCTGATGCTAATAAGCAGAATCACCAAAGGAGAAAACCAAAAGTTTTAAGCAACCATTATAGTGGTCAGTGTTTGCATTAGTTGGGCTCTTGACCCTTAAATCTTCAATATTAGGGCTTATTTGGCTGCTGTATTTGAGTTAAAACAGCCAGACATAAGCTCATGTCATCAGGTGATGATTATGTTTTAACATATTCATTGTTTGACATGAATCACCTAGTGTCTAATATCTCAGTTTTTTATTTTTTTATTTATTGCAGTAGCCTTGACAATCCACAGATGATCCAGCATTTCCTATACATTTTGGAAATGTTTTTTTACAACCTGTTTATAAAACAGGTATTTCACCTAGGCACACAGACATCGAGAATCAGCCCATGAATCTCAGCAATGGTGACAAACGGCATATTCAGATAAACAAATCAACTCTGAACTCTTATAATTTATTCATGCCGCAATGCATGATGGGAGTCATGGATGAGTTCTGATTGGTTACAACACGCTTTTTGATGGTCACCGTTGTTGTGATGCTCACGCTGATTCTTCATGTCTGTGTGTCTAAATTAAAATAAACTCTTTTTTTCATCATTTGTCTGATTATGCCAAAACTGTTTGCTCTTTTGTTCACAGTTTCTTGTAGTCTGTAAGGGAACCCTATGTCAAATACTCAAGTCACTATATGATGATTATGTCAAACACAGTCAATGCCACCTGATGACTTTTGTTCTTTGCTTGTCTGGCTGTTATAACTCAGCAATTGCAGTCAAACAAGACCTAATATTGAAGATTTAAGGGTCAAGAGCCCAACAAATGCAAACACTGACCGCTATAATGGTTGCTTATAAATGTTGGTTTTCTCCTTTGGTGATTCTGCTTATTAGCATCAGGTGTCTTCAATAATAATCGATCACCACTTTGTTAATCACCTAATTATCTCGTTAACTTCAACACTGCTTCAGTGTCTATATTTGTCCACACTCAGTGTTAAATTAACACTGGGGATTTTGCTGTGCAGGAGATTTTTTGGTAATGTAGCAATAAGAAAAAAAATGATTCAATATATATTATTTATAACTACTGTACCATTTATACTCAAATGGAGACATGAAGAATCAGCACATGAATCTCAACAATGGTGACAATTCGTAAGCTTCATGCTGCAATGCATGCTGGGTATCAGCACAAAACCTCACCATTGTTGAGATTCATGCATGATTCTTGATGTGTGTATCTAAAGTTTTTTTTTTTTTAAATGAGTGGTGTTTTCATAACTGGATGCTCAGGTTTTTTTTTTTAATCTAGCATCAATATTCAATGAAAGAAAAGACACTGGATAAAATCAGTGTCATTACCAAACCATAAACAACTCTACATTTTCCTTGTCTTTTTTTTTTTCTTCACCATGACAAGCATGTTGCAAACACCCATAATTACAACAACTAAAAAAGAGATTTAAAATGTCAAGGTTCAAGAGCCCAACTAAAGTAAACACTGATCTCCACCGTGGTAGTGAAAAAAAAAAGACATCTAAACCTCTGCAACTCTCTTCTCTAGACGTCTAACAGAAATAAATTCAGTGTGGTAATAAGTGAAGCTGGTAATGCAGTTTTAGGAGTTTAATCAGATCTTGAGAGATTTAATGTCTTCTTTTATTGCAGTTGATTTCATCTAAGGCTGTGGCTGAAGTCAGTTGTTTTTGTGTTTTTCTTCAGCGATTTTGTTTGTTAACAGCTGGTGTTCATCACTAATGCTCAATCAGAACGTGATCAATCATATAATTATCTCATTAACTTCAGCACTAATTCAGTATTACTCAAACACTCTGTAGTGTTGACACATTATAAGTGTTCATTTAAAACTGAGGATTTTTCTGTGGGTTTTAAAGGGTTAAAATGCACGATGAAAAAAAAAACAGCATGAAATGTAATTTAACAGTAATAAACTGTAATTAATTTACGGCAACACACTGTAGAAAAACAGTAACATGCTGGCAACCACAGCTGCCAGTAGATTACTGTTATTTTACAGTGAGATTTTTTAGAGTGTAGAATGATCAGTGGTGTCATATTTTTGTTTGTGTGAGCAAAAATCCATTTATGCCAACATTAGGTGAAATCTTGTTCAATATGTATAATTTCATGAGATTTTAAAATACTAAAAGTCATAGACAACTTTTAATAAAGCTCCACTACACATTCATGGATGTCCATTTAATGGAAAATTGATGTTTGGAAATGTAAACTGATATTTCCTGCTTACACACTACAGCAAAAGGTAGAAATAACTGACTTAAAACTTTTTTTTATCTGGTGAAAATATTAGTGTTCTAATAATTTTGGGCACTATTTATGGGTCACTGACGTGACGCCTACATTTTCTGTCCAATTTAATGTTTTCTGTTTCAAATTGGTTTAATTGTGTAAAAATATACCATATATATGAAGTAGCTCTCCCATCTACTCACTTTAACATTAAAAAAAAAAAAAAGTTATTTGTAATTTTTCTGTTATTCAAGGTGTCAAAATATCATGTGATGCCACCATCCGTCTATAACTTTTGTTTTGGAAACGTCTTTGAAATGACCATAAATTTATTCAGATTAATTTTCTGCACTATTTGGCATGATTTCCGAAGTGTTTTGTAATCTTGGATAAAATTGCAAAGTATTTGTATTTATATTTCCATCATAATATACAAACAAACTTTGTTTGGTGATGTCCATCTTATTGGATATCATGTGGTACGTCCATCAGGAAATATATATTTTTTTCTTTAATGTTGAAATCCATTCAAAGACAGGACATTGCATCATATCCCAATTTGCCAAAGAACCATGTAAGTATCAAGCAGATTTATAACACTTTTAAATTTGGAAAAATAAATCTTTTTAACGGCTGGTATGTAATTACCACATTTGGTTATCACATTGATGGTTTATAGACAAAAATACTTTATTTTAGTATAATTTGGAACAGATTTTTATGCATTTTGAGTAATTTCGGACGTTTTTTGTTAAATCTGTGCAATGATAAAATCAATGATATAAGGTCTTTTGTCTTTTGGAGCAACCAACTCATCATGTGATGCGACCAAAAATAGCGATAACTGTATGAAATTAAAAATAAAATATCTAATTTCTGTGGTTGAAACATGGCTAACTGCTACAGCATCCTAAAGTGAATGGTATTTTTAAAACATTTTAAAACATTTGTATCAGTTTTATACAATTTACAGGACAAAATAAGACTGATAACTACATTTAAGAAGGCAAATCTGAAGTTGTAGAACAAAAAACTAAGATCATTATTTACAAAAACTCAAAAGAAAAAAAAAATAAGATTTTAATTATTGAGAACATCTAAATAAAATGTTAAGCATGTTAAGGAAAAGAGTTAATTTTATTATAAATCATAGTCATACCACATGACATGTTTTTAAGGCTATGGCCAATAAATTTAGATTAAAAAAACACTAATATCACTTAATAATTTAGTTTTATATGAATTTATGTGTATACAACATCTTGAATGCTTGAACAATTACAAGATACAGATACAGAAAACTGACCTGTTGAAAATCCTTATACGTCAATGACCCATATATAACATATATACAAATGCTAAAACATATACAAATGATTAAAAAAAAAAAAGATTTTAAAATAACTAAAGATGCAATGTTTAGATTTATAATACAGTGGGTAATGCAAGATGAGGTCACATGACCAGGAAGTACGGGGTGGGCCATATATATGGATACACCTTAATAAAATGGGATTGGTGGGTGATGTTAACGTCCTGTTTGTGGCACATTATAAGTGGTCAGAAACTTGTAAATAACTCAAGAAAGAATAAAGTTACATTAAAACCAAGCACACCATTGTTTTTCTTGTGAAATTCCCAATAAGTTTGATGTGTGATGTATCCATATAAATGGCCCACCCTGTATAATAGAGTTGTTTGACGGAAAAATTCATTAAAAATACAGCAATTGTTCTTTTGAGAATCCGACTCGTGTATGATGGACAGGAAATGAGTGAAAACAAAGTAGAGCAGTTGTGATGTCATCAAGTCACATGACCAGGAAGTATAATAGAGTTGAATGATGGAAAAATTCATTAAAAATACAGCAATTGTTCTTTTGAGAATCCGACTCATGTATGATGGACAGGAAATGAGTGAAAACAAAGTAGACCAGTTGTGATGTCATCAAGTCACATGACCAGGAAGTATAATAGAGTTGAATGATGGAAAAATTCATTAAAAATACAGCAATTGTTCTTTTGAGAATCCGACTCGTGTATGATGGACAGGAAATGAGTGAAAACAAAGTAGAGCAGTTGTGATGTCATCAAGTCACATGACCAGGAAGTATAATAGAGTTGTTTGACGGAAAAATTCATTAAAAATACAGCAATTGTTCTTTTGAGAATCCGACTCGTGTATGATGGACAGGAAATGCGTCTAAACAAAGTAGAGCAGTTGTGATGTCATCAAGTCACATGACCAGGAAGTATAATAGAGTTGAATGATGGAAAAATTCATTAAAAATACAGCAATTGTTCTTTTGAGAATCCGACTCATGTATGATGGACAGGAAATGAGTGAAAACAAAGTAGAGCAGTTGTGATGTCATCAAGTCACATGACCAGGAAGTATAATAGAGTTGAATGATGGAAAAATTCATTAAAAATACAGCAATTGTTCTTTTGAGAATCCGACTCGTGTATGATGGACAGGAAATGAGTGAAAACAAAGTAGAGCAGTTGTGATGTCATCAAGTCACATGACCAGGAAGTATAATAGAGTTGTTTGACGGAAAAATTCATTAAAAATACAGCAATTGTTCTTTTGAGAATCCGACTCGTGTATGATGGACAGGAAATGCGTCTAAACAAAGTAGAGCAGTTGTGATGTCATCAAGTCACATGACCAGGAAGTATAATAGAGTTGAATGACGGAAAAATTCATTAAAAATACAGCAATTGTTCTTTTGAGAATCCGACTCGTGTATGATGGACAGGAAATGAGTGAAAACAAAGTAGAGCAGTTGTGATGTCATCAAGTCACATGACCAGGAAGTATAATAGAGTTGAATGATGGAAAAATTCATTAAAAATACAGCAATTGTTCTTTTGAGAATCCGACTCGTGTATGATGGACAGGAAATGAGTGAAAACAAAGTAGAGCAGTTGTGATGTCATCAAGTCACATGACCAGGAAGTATAATAGAGTTGTTTGACGGAAAAATTCATTAAAAATACAGCAATTGTTCTTTTGAGAATCCGACTCGTGTATGATGGACAGGAAATGCGTCTAAACAAAGTAGAGCAGTTGTGATGTCATCAAGTCACATGACCAGGAAGTATAATAGAGTTGAATGACGGAAAAATTCATTAAAAATACAGCAATTGTTCTTTTGAGAATCCGACTCGTGTATGATGGACAGGAAATGAGTGAAAACAAAGTAGAGCAGTTGTGATGTCATCAAGTCACATGACCAGGAAGTATAATAGAGTTGAATGACGGAAAAATTCATTAAAAATACAGCAATTGTTCTTTTGAGAATCTGACTCGTGTATGATGGACAGGAAATGAGTGAAAACAAAGTAGAGCAGTTGTGATGTCATCAAGTCACATGACCAGGAAGTATAATAGAGTTGAATGACGGAAAAATTCATTAAAAATACAGCAATTGTTCTTTTGAGAATCCGACTCGTGTATGATGGACAGGAAATGAGTGAAAACAAAGTAGAGCAGTTGTGATGTCATCAAGTCACATGACCAGGAAGTATAATAGAGTTGAATGACGGAAAAATTCATTAAAAATACAGCAATTGTTCTTTTGAGAATCCGACTCGTGTATGATGGACAGGAAATGAGTGAAAACAAAGTAGAGCAGTTGTGATGTCATCAAGTCACATGACCAGGAAGTATAATAGAGTTGAATGACGGAAAAATTCATTAAAAATACAGCAATTGTTCTTTTGAGAATCCGACTCGTGTATGATGGACAGGAAATGAGTGAAAACAAAGTAGAGCAGTTGTGATGTCATCAAGTCACATGACCAGGAAGTATAATAGAGTTGTTTGACGGAAAAATTCATTAAAAATACAGCAATTGTTCTTTTGAGAATCCGACTCGTGTATGATGGACAGGAAATGCGTCTAAACAAAGTAGAGCAGTTGTGATGTCATCAAGTCACATGACCAGGAAGTATAATAGAGTTGAATGATGGAAAAATTCATTAAAAATACAGCAATTGTTCTTTTGAGAATCCGACTCGTGTATGATGGACAGGAAATGAGTGAAAACAAAGTAGAGCAGTTGTGATGTCATCAAGTCACATGACCAGGAAGTATAATAGAGTTGAATGACGGAAAAATTCATTAAAAATACAGCAATTGTTCTTTTGAGAATCCGACTCGTGTATGATGGACAGGAAATGAGTGAAAACAAAGTAGAGCAGTTGTGATGTCATCAAGTCACATGACCAGGAAGTATAATAGAGTTGAATGATGGAAAAATTCATTAAAAATACAGCAATTGTTCTTTTGAGAATCCGACTCGTGTATGATGGACAGGAAATGCGTCTAAACAAAGTAGAGCAGTTGTGATGTCATCAAGTCACATGACCAGGAAGTATAATAGAGTTGAATGACGGAAAAATTCATTAAAAATACAGCAACTGTTCTTTTGAGAATCCGACTCGTGTATGATGGACAGGAAATGCGTCTAAACAAAGTAGAGCAGTTGTGATGTCATCAAGTCACATGACCAGGAAGTATAATAGAGTTGAATGATGGAAAAATTCTTGAAAAATACAGCAATTGTTCTTTTGAGAATCCGACTCGTGTATGATGGACAGGAAATACGTCTAAACAAAGTAGACCAGTTGTGATGTAATCAAGTCACATGACCAGGAAGTATAATAGAGTTGTTTGACGGAAAAATTCATTAAAAATACAGCAATTGTTCTTTTGAGAATCCGACTCGTGTATGATGGACAGGAAATGAGTGAAAACAAAGTAGACCAGTTGTGATGTAATCAAGTCACATGACCAGGAAGTATAATAGAGTTGTTTGACGGAAAAATTCATTAAAAATACAGCAATTGTTCTTTTGAGAATCCGACTCGTGTATGATGGACAGGAAATGCGTCTAAACAAAGTAGACCAGTTGTGATATCATCAAGTCACATGACCAGGAAGTATAATAGAGTTGAATGATGGAAAAATTAATTAAAAATAAAGCAATTGGTCTTTTGAGAATCCGACTCGTGTATGATGTCATCACGTCACATGACTTAACAAAAAAATGGTTTGCTACAATTACAATTAGCTTCAGTGCACATAATCAGCAAATGTACATATGATGTTACACAAACAAGCAGAAGTGGTGTTGTGGTAGAGTGTTTGCCAGTGAATAGAACACATCACAAGAACCTGAGTTCGGTTCCTGCTTATGTCAGGTCAAAGTACAATTTACAACGTGATCAGGTCATAATATGAGGACCTTTTATACATTTTTCTGTTAGATAAATTGCTGAGTCGTGCATGAAAAGAAATGTGAAGACATTACAACAGTTGTGAAATAATGAGGTTTTATTACCAGCAGCTTTATTACGTTTTTAACACAAACAAACAGTTTGTGTTACAATTACAATTAACTTCAGGGCATATGTTCTGAAACATTTTAGTACATATGATACTACAAAGTTAAACAAAAAAGCTTAGGTGGTGTTGCGGTGGAGCATTTGCCCGTGAGCTATAGACATTACAGTAACCTCGGTTCGATTCCAGCTTCTGTCTGGTCAATGTAGATAATTTTTTTTTCTATCTCTTTAGAAGAGACATTTGCCTATTTACAATGTCCCATAAAATAAATATTAAAAAAATGTTCACAAAGCTATATAAGGTGTGACGCATGTGAATTTTTTGCTGATGTTTGTGTACCGTGGTGAAGAAGCATGAAGAAGTATCAAGTAAAGAAGTATGAAGTATGAAGACATTTAAAAAAATCGTTGTGTAAGCTAATGTATTTTTGTACCAAAACATTTTTTGTTAAAATGGTTAATAGTGCATTTGTATAATGCTACGTATGTTTTATAGCCGTGTGTGTGTGTTTTTTTTGTTTTTTGTTCACACTTTAGAGACGCTCCCTAAATTTCCAAGCCGAATGTCAAACGAATGTCCAACATAAAACCAACTTTACCGCACTGTGTGAACAATATAGGTTGTTGTTCTTCCTCTATGCCAGCATGCACTAGTCTGCCTAATTGTTTCAGACCCTCTGTTATGGGGGGAGGTATATCAAAGATTCGGGATGCTGCATCAATTAAGATGTACTCTTGATTACAAACATACTCCAAATAATCAAGGTCAATAGAAGACTGTTCATGGATCCACTGAAGTCTTGTCGTCAGACGTTCTAGTATGCTACGTAGGATTTCCTAAAAGACCAAGGAACACTGTTAAGTCTTTTTGAGCTACAATACACTAGCTTTGCTTTAAATGTGTAATTTAAATGCATTGTATTAAAATGTGACTTATAAGTTATAATTTCTGTAATGAATATGAAAACTGTTTCATTTAAATGATTGAAATGCATCAGTCCATAAACTAACTGGCTACTGCTGTTGCTAGTTTTACCTCTGCTGGCTGTTGGTTATTTGCCTAGGTCACTAGTTTTACACAAATGCCTATTAATGTCTTTTTAAAATGGCAGCTTTAGCCATTACAATTAAACACAAAACTCACTATTCAGTCGCATACGCATCAACATGTGATATTTGAAATATTTTAAACTTACGTTTTCTCCTGATTCCATGGCTTCAGTAAACCAGGTGAGCAGATGAGTCGCAATTCTTCTTCTATCTGTTGTTGGCAATTAACTCCAAAGTCGCAATTCTGAACTCTAGTGGCAGTTCTTAGTAAGGCAGTTTAATCGATCAGTGATCGTCTTGTCAAGCCTTAATCCATGACGTGTTTCCGGTTGGAAAAAATAATCGAGAGCGAGGAGAATTTTAAAACCGAGAGAGCGCAGATGATAACGCAAGCGAGCTGCCAATCTGAAAACAAGTTCGATCACACTGAGACATCGCTGCCACCTTCAAAACTGTGCTGGTTCACAATTTATACGCTTGTGATGACAGCTTTACTTGCCACAAGGTTATGTTTCATCTGTTCAGTTTCTGTTTTTAGGCTCTCGATTTCTGTTCCTGTGCTTGCTTATATTGTGTGTGCTCTCATAATAAAGACAGCTATCTGACGCCATATGATACTGATTAACATTACTGGGGAAAAGATTTACTCGCCATGTGGCGGATGGCGCTTCAAATTTAACTCGCCAGACAGAGAATTTGATAGCATTTTGCGAGTGGCGAGTGTTAATTTCGGACCCTGATTTCAATATGTAGCTATTGGGGAAAAACCAATAAAGAATAGCAGGCACAGCAGCGATTGTTCTCCAATGTTAAAAGTTTATAGCCTGCCCAACTTAGGAACTTGTGCATCAAAATGATCTGAGCTACCCAGTGATGAATACAGTTTAAGAGAATATTTATGTCCAAAATCGTTTTATAATTGTAACTAATAACAACAATTCTAATAGCACATGAAGGCAGTATTAGCCCTGAGTTTGATTCTCCTATGATTTTACTGTCAGGTGGTGGTGGGCGGCATAAGCTGTCTATAATTCCCACAAATAATGGGAAGAACATCCTTTTTGTAGTTCCACTACAAGAGCAGCTTTCTATTGAACCATTACCCTTTGATTCTGTAGAGTTTGCAAAGATGCCACAATCAAATTGTATGAAATGTGGCAGGAAAATTCCACTGCCGTTGCTACCCTTACACATTGAAGAGTGCAAAGTAACTGAAACGGTAGGTTTTAATTGTAAAGTTTTTTTTTTCTCTCTTTTCTTTTTAGACTTTCCATTGCAAACCCATTTCCTTTATTTTAAAAGTCTGTAACTTATGTGACTGTTCTTGATGATGAAGATGAAAATGTTAGCGGATCCACTGACCAGCCAAGCTCACATTCCTTGATATATGCAGATATGTGTTTTTGTTTAGCAAAATGTTCACAAGAATCTGTGGTTCCATGCAAATTGTTGTGCGAGGCTATTCTGGAATTTGATGAGTATGATCTGAAATTTTTGACTTTAGCATACATGGTATTCAACATTTATGTTGAAACAATTAAGTCAACAAATTTATTTGTTTTTGCTGGAAACCAAGGAGTAACATGTATGTGTGTTTATTTGTTTGTTTGTTTGTTTCTTTTTTTAACCATTTGCCAGATTTCTTTCCCAACAGATGTCTTACCTTATCATGCAAGCATGTGTGGTGAAGGGTTAGGTTATACTACAGTATGTAGAATTACATTTTACCTGTAGGCCCTAACTTTAATAAAAAAAAATGTTATTATTATATTTTTTTAAACATTCATTCTATAAAAGACAATGGACTGGTTTTACAGAGAGGGCTTAGATTAAGGGCCTTAGTTTACTTTTTTTAATAAACATGTCTTAGAAAAAAAAAACATTACTGGTGTGCAATCTTCAGACAGATTAATGGCACTGACATTTTCAGATATGTCAGTGCAAGTTGCGTTCAGTTAAATAGGCTCAAAAATGCATTTTAGTCTGGGACTAGGAATTAAAATCTTGTCTGTAAAACCGGACAAACGTCAATAGCTGTGAAGACAATTTATTTTGTCTGTGTAGAATCAATGTTACTTCATTTGTGCCGCCAAAAAAAAATGCGCAGAGCAGGGGTGCATCCAGGACATGTTTAAAAACCCATGGGTTAACCAGTGGTTTGCAATCCTGGTCCTGGGGACCCACTGATCTGCACATTTTGTATGTCTCCCTTATTTAACACCTGATGCACTCGTTGCATCGTAAAAAGAATGGCATCTACGCTAATATTAGTCTGTTTCATTCTTATTCCGAGGTCACCGTAGCCTCCAGACCCAGCCTGTATCCAGATCAGATGGTCACTCCAGTCCCCCGGATCCAGTCCGTACCCAGCTTAGATCATGGATCACCACCTAGAGATGACTTTAATAGCCATGGATGTCAACCAGATGAGCTCCAAGGCGGATCATCAATAAAGACCTCGCCAACCTTGACGGCCATCGGCACTACACCACAGGATCCTGATGAGTTCTCTACAATCAGACATTGGTACAAACTGTTGTTTCGTCTGGCCAGAGGAGAACTGGTCCCCCGACTGAGCCTGGTTTCTCCCAAGGTTTTTTTCTCCATCTCTGTCACCTGTGGAGTTTTGGTTCCTTGCCGCTGTCGCCTCTGGCTTGCTTAGTTGGGGACATTTTCCAGCGATATCGTATACTATTTGAACTGAACTGACGATGATATCACTGAATTCATTGATGAACTGCCTTTAACTGAAAATTGATTGTTACAATAATGCGTTACTTACACACTATTGTGCTGTTTAAATACTGTGCAGTTGCTTTGACACAATCTGTATTGTAAAAGGTGCTATATAAATAAAGGTGACTTAACACTCCTGGTTCAGATCATCAGCTCATTAGGGGAGACTGCAAGACCTGACTTGGATGTGTCTGATAATGGAGACATGCAAAATGTGCCAAGCAGTGGGTCTCCAAAACCACTAAGCTAAACTGGCAGGACACTGGCCCTCCAAGACCAAGTTTGAGCACCCCTGAGATAAACATACACAGTACTATGCAAAAGCTTTAGGCCACTAGTATTTTCACCAGCTAAAATTGTTTTAAGTCAGTAATTTCTATATTTTGCTGTAGTGCAGTGGTTCTCAATTCCAGTCCTGGAGAATTGGCTGGATTATGATGAGATTAGGGCCTGTATTCACAAAACATCTTAAGGTTAAAAGTAGATCATAATTTACTGATTAAGGAGAAAATCTGAAAAATAATGGGCTTGTCAATCCTAAATTTAGGACTTTACCTTGGCATAGTTAAATAATAACAGTTCAGTACATGGACATGACAAACACCATGGTTTCCTTCCTCTTATATAAATCTAGTGTTTGCAAAAGACCACCGAAAAATAGGTCAATTTCAACAAAACAGCCACTGTTACGAAAATTTCCCGAGATCGTTAATAGTTATGCCTCCAACATTTGCATCGCCCAATTACTAAGTTACTAAGACCAAATCATAAATGGTGTCAGAGCACTCTGCCTCAGAAAGTAAACATTTTAGAAATACGTTGCATTTATTTGCACAATTGTACACTTGTGACTATCCTAAGAAAGTAATCTATAATGAATACTATTAATGTAATGTATTAATGTATTGACCATCACAGCCCTACTTCACCACTGTGGTGGGAGGTACAGTCTTATGGAAGCCTAAAATCATTGTGCTTCTATTGTGAAACACTTGTGAACAGTGTATTGCACAATCACACTCGACACAGGAATACTGCCTAGGAAAACAATCACTGCATTTCACCACTGCCACCTTTGCCTTGCACACACAACACAGCTGTTCTTTGACATGGTCTGTTGCAAGCCTGTTGCAGATCAAAGTGGGTCTAGCCTCCCTCCATCTCTCTGATGAAGCTGCTGTCCTTGTGCCCCAATGCAGTGATGCAGTATGTAGTGTACTCTCCGAATCTAGGTTTGAATTAGCAGCTGTCAGAAGTTCTTGTAACTCATGCAGAAGTGAATCTGTCACACCACAGAGAAGACAAAAAAAAAACAACAACAACAATTATGCAAAACAGTCCCCTGCCTAATGATGATGCAGAGCTGCTCTTTAAGTTACCTTATTACAGAACATTTCAGGGTTCTTACACCTTTTCCAAAGTAAAATTCAAGCACTTTCAAGGTGCATTTTCAAGATTTTCCAGCACTGTGGTAAATTACATATTCACATACACGAGTTCTTAATTTTAAATCAGATGTGATGTCTAGATTGCATATAACATTGCTCCATATAAATAGTCAACATTACAAATTATATAATTTAAAATATATAATTAATATAATTTACTGAGTATCTGTAGTATTTAAAAAAAAATAATTTAAAGGCTTTTTAAGACCTGCACAAATATAAGTAATACTGTATGAGTGGAGTAGGGCAATGTCTATGGTAACATTAATGACTGCTATAAAATGACTGCAAAAAAATATGATAAACTAAAATTCTAAAAATTTGAATACTTTCTAAAACTTGAAGGATTTTCACAAATAAATTTCACATTTCAGCCTAAAAGTACTAAAAGGTAGTCAAAAAGACACTATAAAATTAATAATAAAATTTAACTGGCCCAAATGAAAAAGGACCATTTTTTAAACATTGAAAATATTTTTGATTGAGATTTAGACTCGAATCTGATTTTCTATTCACAGGTATTTTTTTCACTATTTACAGTGTATCTGCAGAATTTTATAATATCAATTTTAAGGCAATTCATGACCCTTTTTAAAAGCTGCACAAGTAAAATGAACACCGTAGTGGGGTTGAACAATGTACAGTAACATATTAAGCCATAAAATGACATGATTTATTATTTAGATTTTCACAAAAACAAAACATATTATACAATGACATTTCAGCCTTTATATTTTTAAAATGGTATAATTTATTATATTTATTTAAAACATAAATACTGCTGTCTTAATTGTTTAGAATTTTAGAAAGCACATAACTTCTTTTACATTTACAACTCTTATGTGTTTGCTATGGAAGCCCGTTTCCGCCACTGAATAAAAAAAATAAATAAAGTATTGCGACTTTTTTTCTCAGAATTGCGTGATAAAATCTCGCAATTCTGACTTTTTTTCTCAGAATTGCGAGTTATAAAGTCAGAATTGCGAGATATAAAGTCGCAGTTGCGAGATATAAAGTCAGAATTCTGAGATATAAAGTCGCAATTGCGAGTTATAAAGTCAGAATTCTGAGATATAAAGTCGCAATTGCGAGTTATAAAGTCAGAATTCTGACATATAAAGTCGCAATTGCGAGTTATAAAGTCAGAATTCTGAGATATAAAGTCGCAATTGCGAGAAAAAAAGTCAGAATTCTGACTTTTTTTCTCGCAATTGCGACTTTATATCTCGCAATTCTGACTTTTGTTTCTGTTCATTTGTGACACTTTCTGGCAAAGCACAATAGGAAACGGAGATCTTGTCTTTTTAAAACGACATATTATGTCATAAAAACGATATTATTTTGCCGTTTTAGAAAATATATGATTACATGTGAGCGAGCTATAGGCGATTGTCCGCGCGGCCTTCGCCACAGTCCTGACATAAAGGAGGATCTGCACGCTGCTAAAGTTATAGAAATACACTGTTTTAAGTATTTTAATGAAATGGTTTCAATTGTAGCAGCATGTTTATTAGGATTAATCTGTCTCCAATAACTGCACTCAGACCCAGAGGATATGACTAACAGCAAATCCAGATACTAACCGAAAGAAAAAAAAGAGAAATGACAAACGATTTGATTGTATTTTGATGATGATTTTGTTGTTTTAAAATGGGAACAAATTAAGCCAGAATTTTTTGTTAATTTTTCGTCTTTACTGTCTGTGCCATCATGCAGAGTAAATGTTCATCTGATGTACCGCTCTGCAAATTAGTCACAATAACGTTTCTTCATAATGGTTGGCTTTCTTGCAATACATCTCATATAATGCGCAACACTGCACTTCTCGGGTGGGCGGCTCAGGCTCGATAAATAAATATAAATATCTTCTTTATTTTATGTACTTCCACAATAACAACACAACGTTACAAAATGATTTTGTAAAAATACAAGGTGCGCTGTCGCAACTTATGTCTAATATAGACAGCTTTAAAGGTCTACTTCAATAAAACAAATAGAAAACATTGTGTTTATTGTGTGAGTTCATTATCTGTAACCTGTAACCTGTGCTTACACCCAGAGCGCAGCCCCTTTCCACAGTGTAAAGCCTGGAATTTAACCCAGATGAACAACCCAATGTGCTGCTTGATTCAGCTAAAGATATAATGTAATAATATACAATTTAAATATAATCAGACTAAGAATAATGGCCACCAAGGCATTTTAAACAAATATTAAAGCAATTTGTTTTACCCACGAACAAAAATACGAAAAATCAAGCAATTTTCATTTTCTGTTTCTCAAACAAAACAATATAAATAATAATAATAACAATAAACTATGATTATTAGACGTATTATAATTTTTATATAATATTTATTTAATTCATTTTTGCTCGTATTTCGATTTGCAGTTACATTAAAGTTATCCAAATAAATATCCCAAGCTTAGAGTGGATTACTCAGAAATGCTGATAATGAGATTTTATAATAATAATAATCCGCATAATAATCATAATAGTATTATGATTATTATTATTTTGTTTGTTTATGTCTATAGACATAAGTTGCGACAGAGCACCCTGTATTTTTACAAATGCATTTTGTAACGTTGTGTTGTTATTGTGGAAGTACATAAAATAAAGAAGATATTTATATTTATTTATCGAGCCTGCGCCGCCCACCCGAGAAGTGCGCATTATATGAGATGTATTGCAAGAAATATAGCCAACTATTATGAAGAAATTAACGTTATTGTGACTAATTTGCAGAGCGGCACATCAGACGAACATTTATTCTGCA
>NC_133362.1:52318587-52346376 GCF_049309525.1 Garra rufa
AAATAAAAGTCCTGGCGCGTTTCTCAATACCAAGTTCGCAAAGTCGGAACTTTTCTTGCAAGTTCACAGAACAGGAGCACACAAGTCCGGTAATCCTGCAATTGGAACAGCAGCATACTAGATAGCGTCGCTCAACATGCTTACTAAAATTAACTTAACTGTATGTTTTTATTTTTTTATTTTATTGTATTAATCATGTTACCTTGTACCTAATATGATATTAAACAACTGCCTCTTCTGTGGTTCAGGGATCATTTCACTACTCTGATTATATTTACATCGTTTTAAAATAAAATAAAATAAAATAAAATGTGAAACAACGGTCTGTTTGTTTTTTGTTTTTTTAAATAGCGGAAAAAAACGTTGGGAAGTTGATGGATGTTGTGAGGAAAAAATAGACACTAGACAAAAGAAAAGTGAAACAAGTAAATTAATTAATGAATTAATCAATCAAATGGTTTGACAGTTTGGGATTGCCATTGCAGTTGGTATACTTTACCGAGATGCTGAAGAGGAGGCTGCCGAACTGAAGAGAAGAGTACTTCAAAGAAGAGCCAGGATGCAGAAAAGACGTGCCTTATTCGCATGTCTCTCTAGCTTTGTACCTTTGTCTAATTATTGTTTCTTCATTATTTCATATATCTAAATAAGAAGTAATAATGTTTGAAAATATTATATTCTTATTAAATAACATTTCTAAGAGGTATCTAATATATATATATATATATATATATATATATATATATATATATATATATATATATATATATATATATATATATATATATATAAGATACCTCTTAGATGTTCAAACAGTGAATTTACACTGTTAAAGTGACTGACAACAAATATTCTTATTTATTATATATAACAAATAAGAATATTTGTTGTCAGTCACTTTAACAGTGTAAATTCACAGTTTGAACATTAACACTGCACATAAAGGTAAGTAACTGAAATAATGATTAAATTAAAATGTGTTGTGCTTAAAAGTTAAATACTGTACTGTAGTTAAATGTAAACAAGTTTTACTCAAGTAAAGATCAAGGTTTTAAGCCTAGTCCTAGACTCAAATGTAAATATGAGCTGTTTCAGCTGAAAGAAAAAATATATCAGTGCCTTTTTTTTCCTCAAGATGCATACCAGTAAAACATTTTTTTTCTAAGCATATCTATAAAAAAAAAAAACATGAATGTTCTAACTGAACTATGAACTAATCCAGGCTTAGTCCACGCCCTTTCTGTGAAACCAGGCCATAGTGTTTCAACATTAATTTATTTTCAATTTAGTGATACCTCTGCATACCAATAGCCGGAGTACCACTAGTGGTACTTATCCAGACTGATATAGAATACAACTTTTAGACTCTGGGACACCATTGTGCTAGGGCTTATCAATAAATGAATGAAACTGAAATAAAAATGTAAGCAAAATACCTCAACAGATGAAATGTTAGAGGAGAATTTTATTCTGTCAGACTTTAATTAATTTCAGACAATGTTTAAAATACAAGTGATTAAATATTAAATAAATATAGAAATAAATACATTAAATATAATAAAACATTTTTAAAAGCAAAAAAATATATAATAAATACACAAAAAAGCAACAGTAAAAACATTCTTAATTTATATATTATCTGTATATTTTCACAGGAACAAAGTCCCACACAAAGGTATTCACAAGTCAATGACCAAGTACCTATCCTGGTTAAGTTTTTTTCTAGAGAGGATTTAAAACCAGCCTTCATGCTCTCCAGGAACAGCATCAACATGCTAATCCGGATGCTGCCCCATCAAAAAGCCCATGGATGGAGCTATGAAATTGAAGTGCTGGTAACAGTTTATTGGCTTGCCTGTTGAGCGTCCTATAGGGTAATTTCAGACACCTTCAGCTCGCCACGTGCAACAGTCTGTAGGACAGTTCACAATGTTGTGGAGGAGATGATGACAATCCTCCACAAATTTATTCACTTCCCAAAGGCAGAAGAGATGGAGGAGGTGGGGGCCAGCTTTGCTCGCCTTGCTGGCCACGAGGCATTTCGCTGTGTCGCTGGTGCCATCCATGGGTGCCACGTCAGGATTCTTCCTCCTGCAGAGCCACAAAAAAGTGTTATATACATAAAAAGCTTTTTCCTTCCATCATTCTTCAGGGCACCTGTGATGCCAAGGGTGCATTTATAGATGTGTTCATTGGCAATCCAGGATCTGTCCATGATGCCCTTGTCCTGCGCAGATCACCCATGTATCAGCAGGCTCTGTATCCACCAGCTGGACACTGTCTCAAACTTTTCAGCTCACGACCCCCAAAATAACCATGCCAGTGACTCGTGACCCCCACTATCCTCGGAAGTGTTTAAAATATACAAACTTTGCGCGCAACGGCGCACATGGGCCAAAAGGCCTATCCAAACATCTGCATGTCAACACAAAAAAACACAACGGTCTAACAAGCTAGGGCTGGTCCGAATACCATTTTTTGAGCTTCGAAGCTTCAGTGGGAGGGGGGCTGAACATATTCTTCTCTCTAATAAAGGCAGGAATCTCTGTATGTCTTTCTGTTTGCATTTTTATTATGTCGAGAAGAGTTCATCCAAACGATTTTTGCTGTGGACCCAAGGGAGTGCAGTGTTGCATTTTGGTGCAATATGGACACACCACACGTTCAGAATTAATAAAGTGTAATAGAACATTGCTAGTTGGATGCGACGCGCCTCACGCAGGCAGAGCTTATGCTTCATGAACCCTTACACCGCGCGCTAGTTATACAAAACACACAGGGCTGCGTTTCCCAAAAGCATCGCAAGCCTAAGTTGTTCGTAAAAATGATCGTACGACTGATCTTAATATTACGGTTTGTTTCCCAAAAACATCGTAACTTAAGTAGCACTTGAAAATCTTCGTAGATCTACGAGTGCTCTGGAGTAATCGTAAAGCCTTAAGTGCATCGTAAGGAGACAGAGTTATGAGGGCACCTGCTGGACAACCGGCAAATTGCACCTACAATTTACTTCTCTTCAAAGTCATTTTTCATTTTATTTGTACGTATATTTTTATTCATTTATATTTTCTACACATTACACAATTCAATATAGAAATAATAACGTATAAAGAAAAAAATAAAAATGACAATAATTGTTAGAATGAAAAAAAAAAGTACACTGTTGTATATGGACATTTCGAGGGTAGTACATATGTTGTATTTAACAGAAAATATTTAATGTGCTTTATAGATGAGACAAATAAAGGAGGAACTCAAAAAAATGTGTCAATGACTTGCTGACGTGCATGAAACCCAGCCATGTATTGAACATGTCTTGGTTGATTATCATGAAGTCTCATCTCAACTTCATTCTCTTCCTCCACCTCTTCATCTTCCTCCCTGATGTCCAAGGGCACTCTTGCCCTCACTGCAATGTTGTGCAACATAGCTGTTACTGTTATTACAGCACAGCACTTTTGTGGCACAAACAGAGGACCACCACTGGACTTGTGAATAGCCCGAAAGCGTAGCTTCCACCTTCCTAAAGTGCGCTCCACAATACTTCGGGCAACACGGTGAGCCTCATTGAAATGTGCCTCACTGTTACTGACAGGATTAGCAACAGGGGTGAACAGATATGGCCTCAATGGATATCCGCTGTCACCAAGCAGCCTCCACTGTCCTTCTGAGTTTTGGGCCTCTTGACCCACAGATGAGTTGGTAAAGATATAGGAGTCATGTGTGCTCCCAGGCCACCTTGCAACAATGTCTATGATTAAACACTTAAGATCACAGATTACTTGGCAGTTGATTGCTGGATAACCTTTGCGGCATATATATGTATGGCCATCCACAGAAGGCATACCGATGGGAATTAAAGTACCATCAATGACTCCAATGACTTGTGGTATATGGTAATGTGTTAAAAAATACTCCTGAATGTCTGACATGACCTGTCTTGATGCTGGAAATTGGATGTGTTCAGCTGCAAGTGGAAGCAGTGCATAGGTGACTGCTTGTACAGCTCTGGACACAGATGGTTTACTTAGTCCAAGTCCATCTCCAAGTACCTGAAGAAAACTGCCTATTGCATAATATCTCAGAGCAGCTAAGAGTTGCACATCAGGGGACAAGGCAAAATTCCTCCTTGTAGCACGCATCAGCTGAGGCCCAATGACATTGAGCAGCTGGACTATTTCTCCTTGTGGCAGACGGTATCTGTCAATGACAGCCATATCATCAAGCATATCCAGAGGATTTTGATTCTGCCTGATGAAGGCATTTATAGTACATAGTGTACTCCTTGGTCATCTCTGTCTTTGTCTTTGCCTTTCTCTTTGCCTCACTCTCAGCTGGAAAACTCGCTGTAGTGCAGTCATGATTTCCTCTGCAAGACTACTGAAGTGTCAACTTTATATACTATCTTAAAATTGCTCATAGGAACCATATGATTAAAGTTTTTCAGGCTGTGATAATATTCACATGTCGCACACTGATTGTCATCTATTTCACTAATTGCAGAAGGCCCCACTTGAAGAAACTGAATCACTGGATTTTAGAAATTGCATTAATTACCTCTTCCCTGAATTTATTCTCTTGTTAGATTCATAATGGTCAAAGGTTGTGCTTTTATAAATGTATATGGAGAGTACATTTATATAAAACAGTGCTGATAAAGAATTTGCACATTAAACATTTTTCTGCACCTATATGGATAGGCTAATAGATAGGAAAGGAAAGGAAAGGAAAGGAAAGGAAAGGAAAGGAAAGGAAAGGAAAGGAAAGGAAAGGAAAGGAGGTGATGTGAGGCCAAGTATGGTGACCCATACTAGGAATTTGTGCTCTGCATTTAACCCATCCAAGTGCACACACACAGTAGTGAACACACACCGTGAACACACACCCGGAGCAGATAGGCCCTAATACTCACCCTCAAGACTCAAGCTGTAGTAAAATATATACCCCTCTTTTCACAGACAAGGCTTAAGCCTAGTCCAGACTAAAATGTAAGTCTGAGCTTTTTCAACTGAAGGACACTTGCACTGACTGATCCTAAAATATATCAGTCCCTTTGTTTTGTCTCAAGATGGACACCAGTGATGTTTTTTTCTAAGGCACATTTATAAAAAATTACTTAAATCTGATTGAACTATGGCCTAATCCTGGCCCTGTCTGTGAAACTAGCCCATAGGGCTTGCATGTTTTTTTATATATATATTTTTTTTAAAAGGTACTACAAGTTGCTATTTAAATTTGAAACACTTATAATAAGAATTCTTCTGCTTTATAGTATTTCACTGAGCCCTAGCCTTAACATGCATTTAAACAGTTTTTATTGATTCAAGTTTGTAGTTTGTTCCCCAGGATCTGCAAAAGACATTGCAAAATGCGATGAGTGTAAAAATAATAAAATAATATTTCATGTTGCACAACATATTATATTAAACATATAATTATTCATGATTAAACAACATTGAACAATGTTACCTGACTCATCTGGCAAGATAATTGGCACTGAAATGGAGGGTCTTGCAAATCTCATCTCCTCCAGTGAAAGTCTCCTCTCTTCCAAAGCCAGCTTGGCCTTCTTAAGTTCAATGATTTGCTTCTGAAAGTTGTTGTTCATCTCATTGGCCTCTTCAAGAGATTGTCTGATATCTTTTAGAACATCTAGTTTCTCTCGCTCCAGCTGTACTATGTCCTGACTACAACCACAGACATTCTCAAATCGCTGAGGTGTTGTGGCTGTAGCCTGAACAATTGAAGATGGAGGCTGGTCTGTTGGACTGTTGGGAGGACTGGGAGATGGTAGGTGTCTGTCAATAGGAGGCGAACCTGATTGCTCTTGTGAACATGATGGACCTGACTCAGGTTCAGGTTGACGCAACCCTACTCCTCCATGGAGGTCAATACCACCACAAATCCCATTTGAGGCAGTTGTTCCAAGAATTGACAGTGCCTTTTCTTCATCTGCTGTAAGAACGGGGGCGTCATTAGGCCCACCACCTGTTTTATTAATTGTTGTCCTCTGCAGTGCCCTCTTTCTTTTAGCTAGGCTTAAAAAGTCCTGCCACTTCTTCCTGACCTCCTTCACCTGATCTTTTAATCCCCCTTGTTGCAGTAAGTTTTGTAGCAATATCGTCCCACATTTTTTGTTTTTCTTTATTTGTATGACTGCCCTTAAACCTGCTGAAAATTATATGTTTTTGTAGCTCCACCTCCTCTAAAATAATATTAATTTCCTCTTTTTGAAAAATGTCTTTTCTTTGTTTTTTGGTTGCAGCCATTTTGCTAGTGTCTCCACCCCTAGGTATGTGCTTATTTATATTTTTGTCCTATTAGCAAATGCACATCAGGTGGAGATAATTAGGCTAAACTTTTCAAAAATAAATGTAAAAGCTTGTTTATTTATTTACTTATTTATTTTGAAGTGAGATAAGCAATTGTTGATAAAGAAATTGATAAATAATTCTACTTAAATAATTAAGGTTTCATATAAATATCGAAAATGATGCTGATGTCATTTCCGGCAAGGACTGTTGGAATTTGTTTTATGCGAGATTGGAGCAAGACAGTGTTTTTACAGTACAACATTTCCAGTTAATTTATGTTTTTAAACTTGCTCAAGAATAAATACAGGACTTTTTATGTTATTCGAGTTGAATATACATTCACACAAGTAGAAGAAGAAACGGAAATCAAAATATAGATGGATTGATAACAGCATGTGCAACAATAACAAGCCATTCTACAGCGTGACATTTCAGCACTTGACCACATTTGCTTCCCCTAGGGTCCATCTGTAGGAAGTATGGCATCTCGTTTCATTTTTATGCAGATGATTCTCAGCTTTATCTGCCTTTGAAATAGAAAGATGCAAAGTCCATAGCACCATTCTTGGACTGTTTTGAAGACATTAAACCTGGTTGGCTCTAAAAATGTTTTAAAGCTTAATGAAGAAAAGAAAAGTTGTGGTATTTGGATCTAGGGGTGCTCATGACTCTTCTCAGTTGGATCTTGGTGTTTTAAGATTATATGTGAAGCCCAATGCAAAAAATGTGGGTGTTATTATGGAGTGAAAACTGGATAAAAAGGGTAATTCAGTAATTAAAGCTAGTTGTTTCCAGTTGAGGCAATTATCCAAAGTGAAGTCTTTTCTATCTTTTAGTGAGTATGAAAGAGTTATACATATTTTTAGGTATTAACCAGGCTTCTCTCATACATTTGTAGTTGGTACAGAATGCTGCTGCTCGTATGTTGACAGGAACACAAATGAGAACATATTACACCAATTCTGGCAACTCTCCATTGGCTTCCTGTTCATTTTAGAATCGATTTTAATTGATTTTGGTTTTAGTGTTTAAATCACTAAATGGACTAGAATATTTTGACTTAATACAGCTATACACTCCAACAAGAGCACTTAGATCCACTGAGCATTTACTTTTGGTTGTTCCTGCCACAAGGTTAAAAACCGGGGGACCTAGTCTTAAAACTCATCTTTACACTTTGGCTTTTAACACAGTATGAGTGTTTAGTTTTTATGATTGTGTTGGACTCTTGTCTGTTTTACAGTGGTGTGAAAAAGTGTTGTTCTTTTAATGAAAGGAAAACAAAATCCAATCCCACATGTCCCTGTGTGGAAAAGTGTTAAAACATAACTGTGTTTTATCACACCTGAGTTCAGTTTCTCTGGCCACACCCAGGCCTGAATCACACCTGTTCGCAATCAACAAATCATAAATACGACCTGCCTGACTTAAGTAGACCAAAAGGTCCTCAAAAGCTACACATTTTGAGATCCAAAGAAATTCAGGAACAAATGAAAATGAAAGTAATTTAGACCAGTCAGTCTGGAAAAGATTATAAAGCCATTTCTAAAGCTTTGGGACTCCAGCGAGACATTATCCACAAATGGCGAAAACATGGAACAGTGGTGAACCTTCCCAGGAGTGGCCGGCCGACCAGAATTACCCCAAGAGTGCAGCGATGACTCATCCAAGAGATCACAAAAGACCCCACAACAAAATCAACTGCACAACTGCTTGAAAGAGACTGGGCAAAAATGGCCTGCATGGCAGAGTTCCAAGACAAAAACCACTGCTGAGCAAAAAGAACATAAAGGCTTGTCTCAGTTTTGCCAGAACACGTCTTGATGATCCCCAAGATTTTTGGGAAAATACTCTGATGAGGGACCGACGAGACAAAAGTTGAACTTTTTGGAAGGTGTGTGTCCTATTACATCTGGCGTAAAAGTAACACAGCATTTCAGAAAAAGAACATCATACCAACTGTAAAATATGGTGGTGGTAGTGTGATGGTCGGGGCTGTTTTGCTGCTTCTAGACCTGGGGTACGTTTCCCAAAAGC
Organism: Garra rufa; assembly: GCF_049309525.1. NCBI lineage: Eukaryota > Metazoa > Chordata > Actinopteri > Cypriniformes > Cyprinidae > Garra > Garra rufa. The sequence goes on from NC_133362.1 coordinate 52,326,939, forward strand.
ATCGTTAGCTAACTATGATCGTTAGTTCCATTGAACTATATTGGAAACGACGGAACTTTTGGGAAACGCACCCCTGCACGACTTGCTGTGATAAATGGAACCATGAATTCTGCTGTCTACCAGTAAATCCTGAAGGACAATGTCCGGCCATCTGTTCGTGACCTCATTGCAAGTTATCACAAACGCTTGATTGCAGTTGTTGCTGCTAAGGGTGGCCCAAACAGTTAAGTTTAGGGGGCAAACACTTTTTCACAGAGGGCCATGTGGGTTTTGATTTCCCTACATAATAAAAAAAGCTTCATTAAAAAACTATGTTGTGTTTACTTTGGTTATCTTTGATTAATATTTACATTTGTTTGATGATCTGAAACATTAAAGTGTGATGCATGCAAAAAAGAAGAAAAAAAAAATCAGGAAAGGGGCCAACACTTTTCCACACCACTGTATGTGTTTATTGTTTTAAATTTAGTATGCTTGTACAGCACTTTAATAAAAACTTGTTGTTTTTAAAAGTAATTTAAATTAGATAAATAAACTTTGACATTGACCTAGCAGGTCAGTGTAACAGCCCGTTTTTTGATTGGCTAACATAATTGCCCCATTAATAAAACCTCAGAAAGAATTGTGTGATGAATTTTTCATCTGACGGTTGAGTGGGAGGTTTATCCCCTTTTTTTTCTTTTCTCTTTCTAAATTTGTTGGATTCTATTCCCTAGGAGACAAAAATGGTACAGAAAAATTGAGATCAGTCTGTATATAGATTATATATATATATATATATATATATATATATATATATATATCCTAAACTCTGTCATTAGATTTTCTAGGTTTTTTATTAATTGTATAACGGCCAGCCTAAACTCTGTAGGGTACCGGCTGAGCAGGATCAGGTTTGGAGACCCTGGTATAGGATCTAGCATACATGCATTACATATCTACATGTTTTGATGTTAATTGTTTTGTGCCAATAAACTGAGGTTAACTTTTATTCCTTTTTTCCCACCTTAGACCTAACAGCACTGAAAAAGGAGAGAGAAGTACTGAATGAATCTGAAGAGAAAAATCAGTTTGAGAATCTTCATGCTTTTGTGTCTGGAGAAAAATCTTTTTGTTCATTAGAGTCTGAAAAGACTTCTAAACAAAAAAGAGCTCAAACTACAAACCTTGAAGTCCACCAGAAAATTCACACTACAGAGAACCCTTTTACCTGCCAACAGTGTGGAAAGAATTTCACTCGAAAAGGATGCCTTAACACACACATGATAATTCACACTGGAGAGAAGCCTTACACCTGCCAACATTGTGGAAAGAGTTTCAATCAAAGTGGAAACCTTGAAGTCCACCAGAAAATTCACACCATGGAGAGCCCTTTTACCTGCCAGTGGTGTGGAAAGAGTTTTAAACTAAAAGGATGCCTTAACACACACATGATAATTCACACTGGAGAGAAGCCTTACACCTGCAAACAGTGTGGAAAGAGTTTCAATCAAAGTGGAAACCTTGAAGTCCACCAGAAAATTCACACCATGGAGAGCCCTTTTACCTGCCAGTGGTGTGGAAAGAGTTTTAAACTAAAAGGAAGCCTTAACATTCACATGAGAGTCCACACTGGAGAGAAGCCTTACACATGCCAACAGTGTGGAAAGAGTTTTAATGAAAAAGGAGCCCTTAACAAGCACATGTTTGTTCATACTGGAGAGAGGCCTCACACATGCAAACAGTGTGGACACTGTTTCAGTCAAAAAGGAAGCCTTGACAGGCACATGAAAATTCATAATAGAGAGAAGCCTAACAGATCCCCTTAGTGTAGAGTGAGTTTCAAACTAAATGTATAGAATGGAACATTCTAATTATGTTTCTCATTATGTTTTGTCCATTGTACAGTTTAAGCTCAGTCCAACACAATATAGCTAGTTGACTCGGTAATGCATAAAAGCGCAAGGAATAATATTGATAATGGGCAATGTGTTCGCTCTGTCTACAGTGTAAGAACTTCACATTTGTATAACATGAATTGAAAAGAGATCTCACAGAAGGTGCAGTTTTTTGGTTGAAGCACGATAAAGGACATTGTTAGCATTTTTAACATCACCGTTTCGGGTTACAACTACAACCCTTGTTCCCTGAGAAAGGGAAGGAGACACGAGGACATACAGAGACAGGCTCCTCCTTGGGCTCTGTTCGTCATCCTCCTCCCGGATGTCCGTTCTTCTCCTCCTGTTGTTCCATCAGTGCAAGGATGCGCCTTCCAGAAGGGGGACGATATGCCAGGAATATGGACCTGTTTTTGTTTCTGTGTGCCCTTTTTTGGTCCCGTTCCTTTCCTTTAGTCCAGTTAGTCATTCTATGCACCTGTGTTCCCCAGTTACCCCTTATATTAAAATCAAAGTCTGTGCATTCTGTCTCTGTTGGGTCTCTATTGTCCAATACGTCTGTCTTCCCTATTTCCTTGTGTGGATTACCCTGTCTTTGGACTATAATAAACTCTGTTCCTTTTATCTACGTCTCCGTCGTTCCTCCCAGCACAGTATCGTGACATCAGTGTGTTCAAGTATTGGAGCAATTTTATTAATCACTGTCACACCCCCTGTCAACCACAACACACTACACCACATCCAGCATTTAGTGCACCATAGCAATGCAAGGGTGCCTAGTAATGAGTTCAATTTGTGGTGTCCGAGACAAATTACTACTGCTCATGAAGAACACACTGCCAGATTGAAATACAAAGTATGATGTCACAATGACAGAGTCATTAGCATAAAAAAGAATGTTTGAAATCTTTGATCTTCAATTGAAGCTTCTGAATGACTCTTGTGCAGATTTAAGCCTCAGATTTCTCTCTTAAACACTCACTCTAGTAAAAGTTTTCTTCCTACTAACGAGGAAGCGCTAGGGACCAGAAATAAATTCTAGGGCCGCCAAATTCTTTGGCTGTTTGGTGGGTTCAGGAGGCCCCTTTAGCGTCCTAAATGCTGTGTGTGGTGTGTTGTGTTTGGTGGAGGGTGTGACACAGTCATTGACAAAAAGAGGTGCGGAGCTGTATTCTTCCCAATCAAATGAACAGTAATGGTTTATAGCAGGGGTCCCCAAACTAAGGCCCGCGGGCCGAATGCGGCCCACCCCCACATTTGGACCGGCCCTGTGAACAATGCCAGAGACATATTTTGAAAATAAAAAATGAAAATTAGAGGTTGTAAATATGTTTTACTTTTATCATATCGGTATTTGATTATAAAGGTTGGTTTTCAAACTAAAATTTCCCTCAGTTATTATCATATAGCCTAATTATTTGTTAAATTCACCTACAGATTGGTACATTTAACAAACTGTGTCATCGCAATCGAACAGGTGATGCGTGAGGCAGCTAGAAAATTCAGAGCGATGACAAAATGACTCAATAGCATTTAAGGTGAAACTAGCACTGCTTGTGGGACAGGTGCGAAAGCAAGACTTCACTCATCTCCCAGTTACCCAAAGTTTTTCAGCTGAGAAACCAGTGGCCCCATTTCCAGTTGAAAAGTCTGTGGAAGTGCTGAAAATGATGAAGGCAGAGTTTGACATGTGATACAAAATACACAGTGGATTCTTGAATCGATTTTGCTTGACAAGCCTCTCAAGGCTGTGGCTCTCTTGGTTGGTTGTTCATCTTTTTCTTTTACACTTTTTCCTTCCACTCAACTTTCTGTGAACATGCTTGGATACAGCACTCTGTGAACAGCTAGCTTCTTTGGCAATGAATGTTTGTGGCTTACCCTCCTTTTGAAGGGTGTCAATGATTGTCTTCTGGACAACTGTCAGCTCAGTAGTCTTTCCCATGATTGTGTAGCCTAATGAACCAAACTGAGAGACCGTTTTGAAGGCTCAGGAAACCTTTGTGGGTGTTTTGAGTTTATTAGCTGATTGACATGTCACCATATTATAATTTGTTGAGATTTGTTGTGAATTGGTGGGTTTTTGTTAAATGTGAGCCAAATCATCACAATTAAAAGAACCAAAGACTTAAACTACTTCAGTCTGTGTGCATTAAATTTAATACACAAGTTTCACAATTTGAGTTGAATAACTGAAATAAATTAACTTTTTCATGACATTCTTATTTATTGAGATGCACCTGTATATCTTTTGAAAAGAAATGATCAGTTGTCTGTGTGGTGCATAACAAAATAAACTATTCAAGCATTAAAAGGTAGAATAAATACAGGTAAAATCATAATAAAATAATAATACTACTACTAGTAGTCAGTCCGGCCCATCTGTCTTTCTTTAATAAACCGACTGGCCCCCCATTAAAGAAAAGAAAAATATGTGGCCCTCTCAGAAAAAAGTTTGGGGACCCCTGCTCTGGCGTGATGTGTGGACAGCAGTATGCACATATTAAGATGTCCTGCAGAGTCTTGAAGAAGATGGCCTGCTGGATATCTCAAACACACTACACATCTTCCTCGTCCACTTTGTGTTTTTACCCCATCTCCGCAAAGACTTGCAGACATTTGTAGAGGACAGGAAACATCACTCCCTTCACACTGAGGGAAATATGAGCCCCCAGCAGGTTTAGGACGTGGGACTTCTACATAACAACATTCACAAGCCTGATAATGTAGAGGTAGGAATGATTTTCATTTCTCTCATTTATGAAGATACAGATAGTGTGCAAATGTAATTCGATATTTTCAATGATTAAATGCTTAATCCCTAGGATGTGGATGTTGACATAGACTGGGAGAGTGCCATCTTCCATGAGGAATCATTTACACAATGTGGAGTTGATTTTACTCATGACGTACTGCAATACTTAATCATTATTTCTGTCCTTAGAGTGGTGATATTTAGTATAACAGCACTGTTTGTCTGTTCATTACTACTCTCTTCATCGCTAATAGTTGATTTTTTTCAAACAATACTCTTACATTATTAATTTCAAATGAATTATTTTAGGTCATGGGACGGAGGGAGAAGCAGATTCATTAGATAAGACAAGGTTTAAAAGACAGGAGTCTTACGCATTATAAAAGAACGGCCTTGCTTGATTGATTTACTTTTTTTTTTTAATCTAGTGACAACACCTGGTGACATTTTGTGCTGCTAATTTGCATTTTGCAGAAGAGCAGACAAACTTCTTGCTAAAGTGGTGAGTAAATATTTCATAATCAAACATAATATCGCTTGAAAATACCATTTTACACATATAATGAATTGACAATCTGTCTGCTAATCTTCAACATTTTTTTACTGTAAACTATACTTATAAGGATCTAAAGTAGTCAGCATTTAAAGTGGATCAAAACCTTTCATCAAAGATGTCCTAAAACCAAAACAATACTCATTCTTGTCTTACGACGACTTTGATTAACTTTTTTGATTCCCTTTTAATGTTGAGTACTATATTGCAATGATATGATATCTTGTGGCACAAGATCTTGTGATTTCCAAGTGGTTCAATTTGGGCCTTGAAAAATAAAAAGAGGAAGCAACCAGATAATAACAAAGTGCAACTTTACACTGTAATTATATAAGTACGTGACAGATTTCACTGCCTGTAAATTTGGGCCTATGTTGACCAGTCATTGGCATGTCTACTCATTTGGCCCTTAGAAGAATAAAGTGCCTTATTAATAAAGTGCAGAATATCTCGTTAACTATGTGCCATACATCAATCGATTCTCTGCAATCACGCTTCCCTAAACAACCTCCACTTTAGGCTACAACATAAATCCCCCTTTGAAATGCTGGATATAACAATTGACAAATAACGATCAAACTAACTTATGCAACATACACAACCAAGGGAACCAACAAAAGGCAAAGTTACTTGTTAAAATTACTAGGGATGCACCGATATGGAAATTTTGGCCGATAACGATAGCCCTTTTATATTTGGAGGCCGATAGCCGATATATAGGCTGATAAATATTTCTTTCTGAGAATAATTGCAAAAACAACAGGCAAACACATACAGTGAACAACTGATTTTATTTTAAAACTCTAAGTTCAAAAAAGTTTGAATAGATCTCTGGTCTATAGTTACTATTCATTTCTATGGCCAACTTTATTTGACATAAAATTCATTGCTTGACAAAAAAACAAAACATAAATAAAGCAACAAAGTCACTGAACACCATTAGCTGCATAATCAAAATATGAATCAAACAAAAACATTTGCAATATCTAAATAAAATGTTAATTCTGATACAGCAGGACTTCAGGGCTCACAAAATTTCAAAATCTCTGGTGGCCCTTCGGCAGGTACTCTTCAGATTTTGGAAGCCCGAAAATTATTTTAACTTCAATACACAAATATCAACAAATATCAAGGAATGAATTCTGCAGAATTTTTAAATATCAATTTAAGGCGATGTTTGACCCTTGTAAAGAGCTGCACAAGTAAAATAAACAGTATGAGTGTGGTTGGACGATGTACGGAAATATTAAGCCATAAAATGACAAAAAAAAAAAAAAAAAACGTATACAATGGCATTTCAGCCTTTATACCATTAAAAGGGATTAATCAAGTTTCTAATGTATTATATTTATTTAAAACATAAATATAAATGTCTTAATTGTTTAGATTTTTAGAAAGCACATTAACTTCTTTCACATTACAGCTCTATATGTTTGCTGCATAAAAACATGGGTCGATATTTGACTAAAAACAGCTAAAAATTTGGACGTGCAAATCAATTCTTTGTCACACTTTAGGAGCGCTTACATTTTAGTATCGGCTGTACACAACGCAGCATTATCGCTGTTTTATCAGCATGAAATGAAAATGCCGACGACACGTTTCTGAGGACAGTCGGTTCCCTTCAGATACATTCATTTAAAGACATTAGTGCCGCGTTTTGACTTTAAAACGTGCAGCGTGCATATTTATTCAATGACATCATTGCCTCTTAAAAGTTTTATCCAGCCCTATCGCGATTCTTGTCTTTCTGTCTCCAAATGTAAGGCTTCTTAAAATTATAATTAGCCCTCTTCTTTTACTATTTAACCCTTACGCGGTCTTCGGGGTATTTTTTTTTTTTTTACCCCAAATGGCTTTTGCTAAAAATAAAAAAGTTATTTTTTGTCCAAGAGTTATAAGACTTTGTAAAACTGTCAACACTTTCTGGATCTACAAATAAAAAATAAAAAAGTTGGAATGATAGCATGATTTTATGTTGGTGTAAAAAAAAAAGTCACACTCATGGTCTTTGGGGTCTCTGCAACAAAATGCAATTTTGTAACAAAATAATAGTTAATTTTTTTTTCCTGTTTATAATGTTTTTAGGAGGATTTATGATATTTTTTAAATTTTATATAATTAATACATATTTTTATACACAATTTTTTGTATATATACTTTTTATTCAAAATTCACTTTATAAAAGACCCACGTCTAACTTTCATTCATGGGGATAACATGGATAATTTCACATGGTTTAGTTTAGGATTTTTGCACATCTTTTGGAAAATCCTGTTTTAAAGGGGAAAAAAAATTATTTTACCACTAGATGGCTGCAGTGCTTTATGCTATTTGACCAACTGAAAGGTATCTTTTCACAAGTTTTTTTCAGTTGAGATCATATCTTCATATTATGAAATACACAGGACACACACAAATACATTTGTGAGACCATCAAAACTGCTCTATTATAATTTTTTCAAATAAAAAAAAAACATTTGCTGTAGTTGCATTCTTATGTTCATATTGTGTACTGCTACTCAATATGTAATAGAACTTATTTGTTTCAGTGCAAAATAATGCTGAACTTTGACAAAAAATAAATTTCATAGTTAGAATTGTGACTTCATAATTTGTAGCTTTGAACTCAACTGAAACAATTTATGAAAAGATTTCTTTCTGGTGGGCAAATAGCAAATAGTGGAGCTCTGCAGCCATCTAGTGGTAAAAGTGATTATTATTTTTACTTTTAAAACTGTGATATGTCTCTTATTGTTCGGGGAGAGGGTTTTTTTCTTTTTCTCTCTCTCTATTATCTCACAGAGCCTGTGGTTGGATCGCGCTGTCGTCAATCATCAATCCTGAGTAACACCTGAAGGACCAATCAGACGTCAATGGGCGCGTATAAAGACATGGATGTGACGTGAGATCGGGAGGAGCGATTGCTTTTCATTTGTTTGCTCTCCCACGTTTGCTTGTCTTGCTCTCATTTTGTTATTTCTGCTGAATTTGAATTATCGTGTGTTTGAGTTTGCTCTTGTTAAACTTCACTCTTGTTTTGATTATCCATTTGGACGCGTTTGCGCTGTGACTCGACTCTCAGTCCTACCTCGACACATGGTGATGGGACCAGCTCAGCATGTCACGTGACTAACATCTTACTACACGCAGGGTAAAGTTGTCTAGACACACTAGTTATCGAGCGGATGCCCATCTTTGTATTTATGTTTGTGAGTCAGAGTAGTCAGTGGCGTTTTACGCTGAAGATGTTATTTTCTTTCATTTCTTTTGTTTAGTTTAGTCTTGATTTGGGGCTAGTTAGAGGATTTATGTTTTATTATTTTCTTTCTTTTAGCACCGCTCTTGTCCCTCACTTTTGTTGTCTTTCACTTGTATATAATTTGTAAATAGATTATCGTTGGATTTCTTGAAGGTATCTTGGGTTTATTGTTTATATGATTGATTGATATTATTCTTATTGAGAGCTATGTAAGTGTATAACAGAGAATCTCACTAAACGTAAAGTCTGAATCCGATTGTCTCTGTCTGTACTTTATTAGTTTCACACATCCACACTTCCAAAGCAGAGAAAAGTACTGAGCTTGATTGTTCTTTTTTATCTATTTAAATTTTACCTCCCAAAACCCTAGATGCCAAAATTAGGGAGTCGTAACAACTGTATTTTCCAAAAGATGGGCAAAAATCTTCACCAAACCATGTGAAATGTGGGTCTTTTATAAAGTGAATTTTACATAAAAAAAAAAAAAAACAGTTTTTGTATAAAACCCATTTAAAAATATATTTATCTATTATTTATATTATATATATTTAAAAAAATATAACTAACCTACTAAAAACTGCTAAAAACTTTAATAAACACAAAAATATTTTTATTTAAACTATTATTTTGGTACAAAATTAATTTTTGTTTACCGCGGTAAAAAAGAACCCCGAAATTCTCGAGTGTGATTTTAAAAAGAGGACAGGTTAACATATGAACAACTTTTTATGGCCTTAATTTGATATATTTGATTTTTTTTTTTTTGTCAACTACTGGCCTAAGCCAGTCTTTAAATCTTGTGTCCTCCAGCCAGAGGTTCGAAATTTGCATTTCCCCAAATTTAATTTGCGCACGCATGATATCCCTCAGGTCCTACCTCTCAACGCATAAATAAATAAATCCATGCAAATTTTAGAAGAAAGGCCTGCACTTAACACAAATTGACAATGTATCTAAAAAAATGGTGTCGAAAATTTTATCCCTCGTCAGATGACGTTTATTACTTTTTAATGCCCTTAATTTTGGCTCATTTCATTTACTACCTTTTACAACCCCGCAGACACCATGGCAAACAAAGTAACTAAATCGCTGTTATGGTCCATCAATCTGTTAATTGGAGGAGCGGAAGTCCTCAGAAATAGCGAACTTTTAACAATTAATTGCGCAGCTCTAATGTAAACACTGCAAAATGTTGCGAGGATATTGTTACGTTTCGCGAGATCTGGTGTCACGAAATCCCGCCACATCCCTAGATGGCATGTCATGACGTGCACAGAATGCGCTTTTGTGTTGTGTGTGTGTGTGTGTGTGTGTGTATATACATATATATATATATATTGAGACTTTAAATTTTTTCGGTAGTTACCAGCCCTACTTGTGACACAGAATGAGTTCGCAAATGATTTTTAAATTTTCTTTGATAGAAATAACTCTCTTTACACCAAAGACATTTGTAAGGTTTTTCTCCAGTGTGAGTTCTCATGTGGACTTGAAGGATTTGTTTTTTGGAATATCTCTTTTCACACAGTTCACACGGGAAAGGCTTCTCTCCAGTGTGAGTTCTCATGTGTTCTTTAAGACTTGCGTTTACGACAAAAGCCTTTCCACACTTCAAGCAAATGAAAGGCTTCTCTCCCGTGTGAGTTCTCATGTGGACTGGAACGCTTGATTTTTGAGCAAATCTCTTTCCACACAGTTTACAGGCGAAAGGCTTTACTTTGGTGTGAACTCTCACGTGAACCGTGAGGTGTCCTTGCTTCTTCCAATTCTTTCCACAGTAAAGGCACATGAAAGGCTTTGTTTTTCTGATGTGAGTTTTGACATGTTGCTTTAGCTGTTTCCAGTCTGGGAAAACCATTTTGCATCTTTCACTTTGACATACGATCTTTTTAGAGTGAACTCTCATGTGCTGATAAATGTGTTTTTTGCATCTGAAACTCTTTCCACACTGACCACATATGTAAGGCTCAAGACATCCTTGAGTGGCATTTCCTGAGGAAGTATTTTCAGTCTTTATGGACATCTCTTCTGCTGCATTCATTTCTTGACTCTCCTCTTTCAGTGCCGTCATGTCTAAAATGAAAAAGACAAACACAAATGAACTCCAGCTCAATAGTACAAACAACAGACATCAAAATAAGTTGAAGAATCAAAGCATTAGAATCTAGAAAATAGAACATTTTTGCTAGATCCTATATTAACCCGAAGGCAGTGTTAATTTCATTAACGAATCATTTGTGTCTAAATTTTTTCAACGAAAATGAAACAACTCGTTTTGAATAACAAAAACTATGATGGAAATCTATTGACATTTTCCTCAACAAATAAAAACGAGAACAACGTAAAATGTACAGTACCTCCCATAGATGTGGCATTAGAAACACCCTCGCATTAGCGTTAACTACCCTGGATAGCACACGTACATCACAGAGATGTCTATTTGACGTCTGCATTTACATCTTGAAGATGTATTTTTTAGATTGTTTGCTCATCTGCAATGCGCCTGTTGGACCTTTCTATCAGATGTCAAATAAACGTCTGTTAGATGTCTTTAAGATGTTTATGAATCAGAATGAATGTAAAACTGACAACTTACAGACATTGGCCAGACGTTTGCACACAGCAGATGCTTCCCAGATCAAGAGATCTTTTGTAACTTCATTGAAAGGTGATATAATAAAGTACCCAGATAGCACACGTACGTCTGCAAGTCTGTTAAAGATCTCTTGATCTGGAAAGCATCTGCTGTGTACAAACGTCTGGCAGATGTCTGTAAGATGTCAGTTTTATATTCATTCTGATTCATAAACATCTTAAATACATCTAATAGACGTCTATTTGACATCTGATAGGAAATGTCCAATAGACATATTGCAGATGAGCAAACTTTGTCTTGCAGATGTAAATGCAGACGTCAAATAGACATCTCTGAGACATATGTGTGCTATCAGGGAAGGATTTCTGATGATGATGATGACCGTTATCACACGTCATCACACTCTTGTGAAAAGGGTCCCTTAACATAAGGCTTCAACATTCAGTTAAATTTGATTCATCCATCCTCTATATTAATGTTCCAATGTGAGTACAGCATAATAAAATAATTTTTAACTGAACATCAAATTGTTTAATTAAGGTTTATACATGTTATTACAATTGTTTATACAAGTCGAAAGTAGGATCTTCTTAGGTGCATTTTCAAAAATGTTACTTCAGTTGTTTTTAATATATATTTTTTTTGTGTGTTAAAGGAGTAGTTCCCTTTCAGAACAAAAATTTACAGATAATGTACTCATCCCTTTGTCATCCAAGATGTTCATGTCTTTCTTTTTTCAGTCGTAAGGAAATTATCTTTTTTGTGGAAAACATTTCAGGATTTCTCTCCATATAGTGGACTTCTATGGTGCCCCGAATTTGAACTTCCAAAGTGCAGTTTAAATGTAGCTTCAAAGGACTTTAAACTATCACAGCCGAGGAAAAGAAGGGTCCTATCTAGCAAAAAAAAAAATTTAATAGCTATTTCTTAACCACATTTTAAATAATGTGTCAAAAGCCAAATATAACTGTATGCACACATTTTTTCTTAAATACAATTGACAGTTTAAAAAAAAAATTATAATTGTGATAAATTTCTGCACAACAGCATGTCCAGGTTGATTGTCCCAGATCACCAGTTAATTATACATACTGTAAATGGAGGACTCCTATTAAAGGAATGTTGTTGCAAAGAAGAAAATTAAACTATGTTACTAGAGTACATTCTTTGTCCATGATTTTTTTTAACCTTTTTATATGTTTAATCAGGCTCAGAGATGCCATGTGTGCAATCAAATTCATAAATTCATGTTGAGATTAATGTTTTAAATATAAAATTTTGAATACAGAGATCTGCCAGCAGGTGGCGGCAAGAGACTGATTTAATTACTGGATCATATTCATTTGATTTGTTCGAATGGATGGTTCATTCAGGAATAAAGCAAGTGACTCTTTATGAATAGGAAATGATACTGTCTACTTTCCCGAGTGTCTCGCACACTGGCTCCGGGCCATTGTCAAAATGAATGTCCTGTGAGTGTTTTATAATGGATGCTCACCCATAGATGTGGACCTTGTGTTTATGCACATATGAGCACCAGCATCAACAGATGTAGAATGTATTTGCTGTATTTTTCATTTGTATGTTTATTTTATAATGGATACAAACAGTCAGTCCAGTTCAAATGGACAGGTTTAGTGAGTGTTTTTTGTCATCTCCCTGTTGGCAGGTTCACTTACTTAAGAAAAAGTACTCTGAAGTTGTAAAGAAGAGCTTTGAATCCATGTATGTCTATTTATATGTTAAAAGCTAGAACCAAGCAGAGGGTTTTCTTTTACATTCAAAAGTATAGCTTTAATTTAAAGTTAGTTTGAATTTGGAGGGGGGTTTTTTTATAATGTGCAGTAGAAGAATGAAAAGGCAAAACAAATGTTTTGGTTAATAAATAAGGTTTAAAAATAAACACCTTTATTGGAAATGTCAGGCATCGGGGGGCCTTGCAAAATTGACCCGAGAAGGAGGTTGAGACCCCCTGATATAAACCACTTTAATTTGGACACTCGTAACATCTATAAACATATTCATTTCTGTAGAGCTGGACATTTTAATAAGGATCAAATGATTTAGTTCAGCTTGAGAATGAAAACCAACCTGTTTGTTCCTCAGTGTCTTCTTGTTTGATGCGAACTGTTTCTTGTATCCAGAAGTCTTCACTGTCCTCATCAACAAAAGCCATCTTGACAGCGTCGAGTCGATTTCAGCGAGTTCTCCAGGAGTTTTTCTCTGTTTTGGGTAGAAAGAAAAAGAAACACAAACTAAACCTCTGGGTGCGTTTTTAAATCGCTCCCTATTTCAGTAGTCAGCACACTGGAGTCAGTCAGAGAAACATAGAGAGATAAAAACAAACTAGCACTCAAATTAATGGAAAACACCAAATATAGAATTAATATTTCTATGTATGTTTTATGTTTACATATTTGCACGTTATATTTGATTACACTTTGATAAAATCATTTGTTGTCCTTACACATGCTAGTGCTCATTTTGAGCAGCAGGTTTCATCAGGAGATTCATAACAGTGAATCATTTTGAGAATGAATTGATTTAGTTGTATTTTACACCTCATGAGCCATGTTTTTTTACAGGTTTCTTAAATTAGACATACTTAATGACATATGCAGCCTTCAAATGCTCCCTTGAATTGAGAAGCAGCTCTCTTTCTCTATCACTAAGTTACTTTGCCAATGGTAGAACTAGTGTTTATGATAAACTGATTCAGAAAGTGAAAGAGATGCACAAAATAACCTTCGTTTATATCACTGGGTAAAACATATTAACGTTTCATTCGGTAATTTTATTATTTTAATTTTATATAAAATCGTCTAAACGAGTTGTGACGGCTTTAAATGATCAAAAACAACAAACCTTTCTTCTGCTGGACTGCAGTCCGTCGTCTTCTTCTTTTAATTTTATGGTGGGTTGCGAACCAACTTCAGAAGTGCATTGCGCCACCTACTGTGATGGAGTGCGAAGAGGATGCTCTAATTTCTTCCGAATCCTATAATATAACCCACAATTCTTAATAAATTTAATGACTGCATTTATTTGTTTCCTTGAATTTGGACCCTCATCATCCATTTGTTACAGTGAATTCCTGGCAATATATATATGTCCAACAAAGAAGCAACAGAAAACACAACTCCTTATCAAGAAGTGTTTTTCATTCTAAATTATGCTTCCTATTCCAAGAAAATATGTCCATATTCACATAAGCCAGAAATATGCTGTCCTACAATATACAAAAAAATAATTTAACCCACAATGCCCCATCACAGTCTACAGTTTAACTGAGTCCCTACAGGATGGACAAGTACAAAACATTTGTTTCTAACTTTAGATTGAACAGAAAAAATGTGTCTACCCTTGATTTCCTTTTCCCATCCTCTCTGCCATTCCTTTATTAAACTTGATTATGACCTTTTCAGCATCTTTAATTGACAAAAACCATGTCAACATATTCGGTTGTTACTACTCATCTTCCCTTTTTAACAGTGAACAGTTCACTTAATAAATACAAGATACAAAACCTGCTTTACTAGAAACTCAATCTCTAGAAGTACATTCATTTAAAAGTAAGAATGTTATATTAGTGTTATGACTTTAGTGACGTTTTGAAAACAAAATACCTACAATATCCAGTTAGGCCTGTAGTAAACTCAGAAGAGAAGATCAGGAGACTCTTGATTGAGATGTTTCTGTGTGTCGCTGCAGTCATCCAGACTGAATAAAACACTCAATCACTGGAGTTTTAAACAGATTTCAGGATCGTCATTAGAAGATAAAATATGCAAAGGATGTAAGCAGTTACAGGGATTTGCCCAGATTTTCAGCGACTCTAATCCAATCAGCAGAACTATAGACTCATTATCACAGAGATCAGGGAAAGTCTCACCTTCAGCCTCTGCATTCATATTTAACTCAGATATTGATCAGAAACAAAGACACCAATTAAAGAAATGAGGCAGAAACATCAACAGCCAATAAAGACAAAAGATGACACTTACCATCATTTCACATTCATATTCACACACTCCTAAAGCTAAATATTTTCATTTTAAAATGTAATGCCATTTATCTTTTCTGCTGAGTTTCGAATGCTCTTTTCTGAATGTCTTTTGCAGTAATTATTAATTAGACACATCTGTTTTAAATAACTATCAGCCTAATTCTGTGGTGGAAAATTTCAGTCAGGTTTTAAGTCTATTCATAGCACTGAGTCTGCTTTGCTGACTCTTCACTCCTGACTCTAATGATTTTACACAACTTAAAATCATGTAAATCCAAATAATGTAGAATATCAAGATGTAATAAACGTGCAAATAATCTAAATATCTTTCATTCATATTTTTCATAAATAGTGATCAAGTACTATGTATACTTACATTTGACTTAGTTTGAGTATAAATGAAGACATTATATGTATGCCTTTATGTATAAAGAATCTTGAAGAAAAAAGTTGTTTATGTAAAATACATAAAGTAATTTGTTAAGGCAAATTTATGATTGTATATTTACTACTTATTATAATTTCAATATCACTGTCATATATCACAACTCTAAGGAGCGGGAAACGAGAAGACAAGGAAACGCTAGCTTAAAACAGACAAACTGAAACACAACTCAGGAGTACAACAGGAAGAACATTTACTTGGATTATGCAAGACATCAGAGGAGAAAACCAGAAACAGAGCACTCTTAAATACTCAACTAAACGAAGGAAAGACAAGACACTCCTGAAATCAATGGAAACAGGAACAGGAAAACCAAATATAGCCATTAGAGAACATCAGCAAAAACAAGGAGAAGGAGCTCATGGGAACAAAAACAAACACAAGGACAGTCCATAGGTGTGACAATCATTACTGTTAAAGACACAATTATATTGGTTGAAATGAAATTATTGCCTAGGAAATTCAGCAAAAGGGTAAATGTTCAATTGTAAATGAATCTCTTTTGCTTCAGGTGTGTGTGAATACAAATCTGTGGTGCTCTCGATGTTCCTGCCTCTTTAATTGTTGTGATTGTTAATGCTAATGAACACTTGAGTTGTGTGTGAATGTGGTTTTCCCTGATCTCTGTGATCATGAGTGCTATAGTTAGAGTACAGTATAGAACTGATCACATCCCTTGAATACTGTGTTAAGCTTGTGATCTGAGAGCTTTGTCTTCATCTGTAAGAATGACCTCCTGAAATCTGAACAATAAACCATATTCCTTTACACTGAAAAAAATTATTTAAGACAAAATTGCTTACAGAAAAGAACATTACCACTGAAATAAGTAAGATCAATTACAGACCATAGTATCATTTATATCTAATATTTACAGAAGATTTGTTCATTTTCAGTGTGGATCTGATATTAATGACTTTTGTTTGTAAATACATTTCCAGCAACTGAAAACTCTTAATATATAAATCTTATATTATAATCATATTTTAGCACAGATTATATGCACATTTAAAAAAAAAAAAAAGATAATCTGGGGAAATGTAAATCATAATTCATTAACATTCACAATAAATAAACTTCTGTAGTGGTAAATAGAAACTGTGACACACACACAAAAAATCCCTGACAGTGTTTCAGTAACTTTCCAAAAGAGGAATAAATAAATAAATAAAAAACAAAATAGCCGGAGATTGATTACAATAGTCAAAAGAGTGATAGATCAAATTTGTCATCACACCCCCTTTGTAACAGTTACACAGCAGCATGAACTAGTTTAATGTGAATTTAATGGCAAGGTATATCAACATAAAACTGTTATAAATGTACATAAAATTGAGAATAATATTAATCGATTTACGAAGTTATTAACTTTAGAAATGCATCATCGTATGGGTACGAAATTCTATTCTATATACAACATTTCTATGATGTGTTTGTGATTCTAGAGAGCAGTGAACCAATGGGACTTTTATTTTGCTCTGGTGATGTGACGTCATAAAGATGCGCTGCGCTCCTCATCTGTTATGAGTCACCTGAAGAAAGGTTTGTGGTTTTAAAGTTTTTAATTCAATAGACATTGTTGCATCAATAAAGCGTTTTTACAAGCTATGTAAAATAAATGTAATACTTTATTTAGTGTTGCTGAAAACGTTAGCCTTTAGTAACAGAGAAGGTGCGTCTCATTTCTCTCTCTCTATCATGAATCAATCGTGTGATGATAAGAAGTGATGAGAGAAACTGAGAATCCGAATCATTTGAATCAAATCATTTGTGAAATGATTCAGTGATTCAATTCAGCGGCACGCGGACTACAAACGACAACAACAAACACAAACGAGTGAATCACAACCGAGAATGATTTATATGAGACATAATGTTTAAGTAATTGAATACCATATCTAAATCAAAAATAGCCTGCCTAAATATGAACCCTCTGGGTAATTCGTATTTTTTTTTTTTTTTTTACAAATGTATATATTAGTCTATTAACTCTGACTGTTTTACTAGTGCACTGACTAGTGAACTAGGAGCTGATTGAGACTCACCTAGAGATTTAGTTTACATTGATTTTTCTTTCTATTATTTATTCTCATCTTAAACAGGACAAAGTGTACAAACACAGAAAAACTCCTGCAGAATCAACTGAGATCCACGTGACACACTATTATAAAGATGGCGTTTATTAAAGAAGAGACTGAAGACATGAAGATTGAAGAAACTTTCAGAGTCAAACATGAAGATACTGAGGAACAAACAAAGACGGTGTTTATTAAAGAGGAGAGTGAAGACATGAGGATTGAAGAAACATTCAGAGTCAAACATGAAGATACTGAGGAACAAACAGGTTGTTTTTTATTCTTAAAGCTGAAAGGAAAGATATTAAATAATGTGTGTAGACATCATGCATCTGGTTCAGTTGTAACAATAGTATGGAATTAGCCTAAAAAAATATATATGTATATATATATATATATATATATATATATATATATATATATATATATATATATATATATATTTAAAAATAATATTTTTTTTGCACTAAGCTTGAAATGTGAGTAATCGTATTTGGCATGCTGTCCTCAAACAGTGCTGTAAATATAAAGCAAGTCTGACAATAAAAAAAGCCAAAACAAAACCACAAACAAGTTGCATTTAGTTGTAATTATGTGAGGTGTAAGATTGTAATGTATTAGTTGTACACTTCTATATCTTGTATGTATAAAAAGGAAAGTAGGAAAATAGGAAAAAGGGAAAGAAGAAGGAACAAAATATATATAAAAATAAAGAAGAAATTAAGAAAATAATTCAAATAATATTGATACAGTTAAGTAAATAAATAAATAGATGACGGCTGTTAGGGAGCATCAGAGTGGAGCAGTAGGTCATATTTATAAAGAAGGTTCTGTATTTTACCATGAGAACAGTATAAACCAGTGGTTCTCAAACTGATGGAGGGGTACGTGAACAAAATGCTGAGCTTAAAGTGCCCCAACTTAAAGTAACATTAAAGTAAGTATTTCTGACAAGCAAAATGTCACTTTTATTATAAAAACAGTTAAATGGTCAAATGACATTAAGTTACCTCATTTTTGTTGTGAAATCTGACTGGATCCACACCAGCAGCGTACGTATGATTGAATGCCCACAGAGTGCTGCTTTAGCAAATCATGCTGCTGTTCATTGTGTCTTTAAAGTAGATTTGAAGCACTTAATAGCATAAAGAACAAATGTCGACAGACTGTACATAGATATTGATTTAAGAAACTCTTCGATACAGAAACACGCTGTGAGCGTTATTGTTTTTCATGTTTAAAATATGAGCAAGAATCCAATTTTGTCTGAATATCCAAATTGTTTCAAATGTTGATTTTCTAAGTTAAACAAAAAGGTAATATTAAGTGAACATTTTACATTTTGAATGTAGCCGACATTTTAAACACAATATTGTCAGATTTTACAACAAAGAAATAATGTCCAACAAAACCACAACAAAACTGGTGTGAGTCTCCAAGAAACAGCTGTGTTTCATCACTGAATGAATCTGGAGCTTTCAAATTTTCAATGTCATTTTCATTTAGTCTGCATGTAATGCCTGATAAAGCTACCAGTCTCGGATGGAGCATTGTTCTCTTGATTTGAGAGCTAAGGTCTCTTCTCTGTGAGCTCTGTGCGCAGTCATATCAGGCTCTTAGGCCTTTTCCCCCTCCTTGTTAGGCTGCTTCTGTCTTTGAGCTTCACTCTAGAGCAGGAGAACGAACTCCGGTCCTGGAGAGCCACCGTCCTGCAGAATTCAGCTTCAGTCTGTTTTGAGATAAAATAACAAATCAATCTGGGTTAAAGTGGTTCCATAAATGACCATTTAAGGTCCCATAATCTCACTAATGTGATCCTGGTTCAGTGAGTGAAGGCAATTTGATGTGCACACTTGTTCTTAAGCAATC
>NC_133362.1:52346876-52395798 GCF_049309525.1 Garra rufa
CATACTGTACAAACCGTATTTTGGTCCCCACAACGTGATGAATACCAGGTACACACACACACACACACACACACACACACACACACACACACACACACACACACACACACACACACACACACATCTTCAGCATACCTTCAGCTCAGATACACCTAACCCTACCCAATACTTTATTTCAACTCAATAATTTTTATTGAAAACATATGCCTTTCCGATGTGATATGAAAAGAAAAAAGGACACGATTTAGAAAACAATTTCACCAAAAAGGCGGACGCGAACTCGGGTCTCTCGCGTTAATAAGTTACTCGTGTTATCACTTACGCCACCGAAAATGTTAATCAACAGTCGTCTTTTGTAGTATTTGTAAAGATGGCTTATTTGCACTGTGTAAAAAAAAAATACAAAAAAAAACACACATTAACTAAAAGACACCAGACTACAGAAAATGGTATATACTACAGTAATTTTGTATTTTCATGTATATATAAATACACTGCAGGTGATTTGAGCTCTTTCTATAAAACAACCAGAAAGTTAAATAAATGTATTTTCTTTCTGACATTCAGGTTACTTATTTAAAACAGATATATTAACCATTTAAGAGTTTAAATAATCTTAATCTATAATTAGTCTATTTGTTAACAGAAACTACATACATAAAAGGATCACAGTTTAAGTATTTTTATGGAATAACCCACATATTTTTAACCAAGATTATTGTGGATTTTGTACTTTTGAGACACTCCCTAACTTGACATGCGCAAGTGGGGACCGTTCTGAGGACTTTTTCCACTTCAGACGCTTAAAAGAATTACATCATCGAAAAATATTATGAATATTTGTTATATTATGCTTTTAAATGTGATCTGAACGAGATACAGCATGATCCATGAATATTATGCGGTTACATATAAATTAATGCTGATGTAAAGATCGAATGTCTAACGAATGTCCAACATAAAACCAACTTTACCACACTTGTTCACACTTGAGCAAGGGGAAAGGGGACGTCCAAAATGTGAGCTGTCCGCTGATTTTCTGACATATCTTTTTGAAATACCATTACCTGTTAAGTGTGTGGCCAATCTACTCGGTCTTAGTCAGAGCACAATTTTCAGAAGAATGAGAGAACTAGGGCTGTCCCCGACTAAGAATTTTCATAGTCGAATCAGAATTTTCGAATCTTTCTATAGTCGACCGATAGTCGAATCATCTAGGCTTATGTGTGTGTGTGAATGGGATAGGAGGGACACGACACTATAGTCAGCAGGAGGGTAAAACAATTTTTATTTTATTTTACACACTGCACACAGCAACAACTTTTAATAAAGCGACCAAAACTGCCTGCCTGACTGCAAAACTGACAGACAAACTTATTTAGGTTTAAATAAAAAGACAGAACGCGTCTTTTAGTTCTAAAAACGCAAGGCGCACAGCACTGCCTTTTTTGCTAAGCAACGACCAAAACAGCTGTCCTGTCAGTCAAATCAAAGGATTATAGCGCGAACGCTCTAAAATCTAGTTTTTTTCTGTTAATTAAACTGTCATATTAGCAGAAACCCTAAATAATACAGCCCCTGGTTTCCCATGATAGACACCAAAGGTTTCTCCTCTATTTCTTGCAGTCTCCGACTTTTTAAGCGACGGTAAACTTTCGAAGACCCGAAAGATTGGACAATGGGAAAGAACGCGAATAACGTTGGGCGTTTTTCCGCTCAGAGTTGATATTTTTTTTCAACTTCAGGCGCTCAGAGCGCTCCTGCAAAAACGCGAGGCGCCGGGGACGCATTAACGGAGCGCAGAACGCTCACTGCCAACAGAAAACCATTCAAAAGAGGCGCCTCCAACGGCAAAAACGCGTTCGGTGTGATCGCCGCCTAATCCCTGCCGTCCTCATCTCATCATGGATCAGGGCAAGTGAAAATTAAATCTGGCACAGGGGTGGTTGGATTTGTTCACAAACACGTTAAAAATATTTATTGAACGCTTCTTTCTTTTCACTTTTGTTTTTACTGCATTATCATAATCTAAGGCTGTTTATAACTTAATATGTCCGTACAAAATCTAGTAGTTCTGTGTGCAGTTAGACATTGAGCACCCCTATATTGCCAAAATGGTGTGATGCTCGTTTCACCCGCGAAGATTCGACTGTGAGATCGGTGGTCGAATCAGGCTCCGCATATCGATGCATCGAATCTTCGACTATTCGGGGACAGCCCTAGAGAGAACTTGGCATTTCAACAAAGACCTCATACAGCTCTATGTCAGATGAAGAACTGGACAACAAAGTTGCTGCTGTTAAAGCAAGAGTCCCGTATGCTGGATACAGATTTGTCAAAGGACTGTTACAGTCTGACGGCTATCGTGTTCAGTGGGACAGAATTAAAGCGTCCATGCACAGAAAAGACTCTGCTGGAGTTCTGTCCCGAATGACACGCATGGGGAGCACAGTAAGACGAACTTATTCTGTCCGGGGTCCACTGTCACTTGTCCACATCAACACCAATTATAAACTAATAAGGTTTGCATGATATGACACTAGTAGTACCAGTAGTTAGTTATGTGCTCATATTGGTTTGTATTGAAAGTGCCTTCTTCCCTTTAAAGCCAATGATTAACATAAAATGTTATATTTAATTTTTTTTTGAAACGCATGATTTTATATTCCTGTGGGTTAGGATGGTTAAAATAATATCTTCAAATTTCATATGACTTAATTTTAAAATTGTTTAACAGTGTGTTTTTTACTTGTGTAAGGTACAACATTGTGATATTTGGCAATGTGGATGGCTACTCAAGAAAGGTAAATATGATGTGTGCATTGGTCAGTCAGCTTGTGTGTTCCTGATAGGCTCTCAGACAGGATAACATTATTTTGTTGTTGTTAGGTCCTGTACCTGAATGCTGCAAATAATAACAAGTCAAGCACTGCTCTTGCTTTTTTCCTGGAATCTGTGCAGCGGTTTGGTTGGCCGTCAAGGTATGCTGCTTTACTCTTCCAAGGCTGCCCAGGCGAAAATAAAGTACATTTCCATAATGCTTTAAGTACAAAATTAGTGTGTGAAAATAAAGTACTAAAGAAGAATTTTTAGTATATTAAGAATTTTAAAGGGACAGTTCACCCAAAAACAAAAATTCTGTAATTTACTCAGTCTCATGTTGTTACAAATCTGTATAAATTTCTTTGTTCTGGTGAACACGAAGAAAGATATTTTGAGGAATGTTTGTAACCAAAGCGACCATGAGCCCCATTGACTTCCATAGTAGGAAAAAAGAATACTATGGAAGTGAATGAGGCTCACGAATGGTTTGGTTACAAACATTCCTCAAAATATCTTTCTTCGTGTTCACCAGAACAAAGAAATTTATACAGATTTGTAACAACATGAGAGTGAATAAATGATGACAGAATTTAATTTTTGTGTGAACTATCCCTTTAAGAACATCTAAGTGTACTTATCTGTGCTGTTTTGAGACACCATGAATATGAACTAAAATGTGCCAAAAATATATATAAAAAAATATTTGTATGAAAGATAGGTTCAAGTTTACTACATATTTTTGAAATATTGTATTTTTAAAATATAAGTGTACTGAATGATCCTTTGATCCTCACAAGCAGACTGTTTATGTTGTTGTTTTGATTTGTATGTTTTAATTCATTTATAATCATTAATTTACATAATTATTTATAATCATTTTATAATCATTAGTCATTTATATAATGTATTATTTGATTGTTTATTAATTTATCATTTTTCATTATTTGATTATTTGATTATCATTTATTATTGTATTTCTAATCATTTATCAATTTATTGTATTTCTATTTCTTATTATTTTTCTTTGCATATGCATTTTCATTATTGTTCAGTTTTATGATTGTGGGGTTTCATGAGTTATTTGGTCTGCATGAACGAGAAATAGATAAGAGGAGATGTTTATGGAAACCCAAGGTTTAATGGGATGTTGTTATGAATCAGTCAGTTTAATATATCATTATTTGCTGAACTGTGTTCCTCAGACGAAGTCTGAACATTGAGACATACGCAACTAAGATTGTTCAATAAACTCTGTTCTACCTTTTTACCATCATCACTTCGTCTCCTGCTTCTGCTCTTTTCTGGCCTTCATCAGTCAACTACTTGATTGACAGAGAACTGTTTTAACACTCGTTTTGGGTATTTTGGATACCAGACAAGACTTGCTGTTAACAGAGTTTGGGTACAGACAGCGCTGCGACTAGTTGTTCTGTTACCGGAATAACTGATATTTCCTGACAAGATCTGGTGTCCGGGGCTGGATCTTTTTTTATCTTGACGTGGGGACTCGATCTAACAGTACTTTTTCACCTGGGTGGTATCCCTATAGACATTTTTCTTGAATCAACACGGCAGCAGACTCCTATTATTTAATTCAAAAGACAAACAGTTTTCTTTGTCTCTAAATGCAGAGTAAGAGGCGATCAAGGGGTCGAGAACCTGGGCATAGCACGCTGCATGTTTACAGTGCGGGGGACTGGACAAGGCAGCTTTGTGTCAGGAAAGAGTGTACATAATCAGAGGTGTGTGTGATTTGTAATACATCCTTAGAAATTTACAATGCAAATTAATTACACTCTAAAATATAAACAATTTCAGAATCGAGCGTTTGTGGAGGGACGTATGGATGGCTGTGACCCAGGTCTACTACGAGGTTCTGCATGGTCTGGAAGAAGATGGCCTACTTGATCCTTCCAATAACATTCACATGTTTTGTGTTCACTACATCTTCCTACCTCGGCTGAATGACGACCTGGCAAAGTTCAGTGATGGTTGGGACAACCACCCACTACGCACGGAGCAAAACCTAACTCCAAACCAGCTGTGGGTCATGGGCCATATTCAACATTCCACCACTGAACCAGAACATCTAGAGCAGGTATACACACAATAACAGTATAAATTTAACAAATCCAAATTCTTGTAAAAACACTCTACGGTTTAAAAGTATAGCCAGTTCAGAACAGCTCCCCATAAATGTCTGCATTTGTGTTGTTGCAGCCTGCTGAAGACAACACCATTGACTGGGAAAATTTAGGGATCCCACACGCATCGCATTATGGAATTGAAGTACCAGAAATTTCCATCCCATTTAGTCCTGAAGAAATGGAACAGTTACAAACCACTGTAAACCCTAGAGGACCATCACAATGCTTTGGCAGAGACATTTATTTGAACATGGTACAGTACATACATGGAATTCTTGCCAACTCGAACAACAATGACTAACAAGGTCATGGTTAACATGCTGCATATACCAAAAATAACTGGTAACAATCATGGCACTCTCATTTTGCCATTTACATTGTAAAATCTTTTTTTACACAATGTTAAGGAAAATAAAATGTAAACTGTGCAAAAACATTATGCTGTACTTGTCATGATCTGGGCTGTGGGGCTCCCCTCAGCCACCTGAGGTCGCTGTTTTCCCTTCCCTGCACACACATCCCTAATTGTACACTCCTGTCTAGTTGTTATCACTGATTACACGCACACCTGTTCACAATCACATCTGGTCTATAAGAACACTCATTTCCCACTACTCATCCTGGCTGCATTGTCTTCGTATGTGTGTCTCTGTGTTTCTGGCTCCTGGATCTCCTGATCGTGTTTTCGGTTCTGTTACTTTCTTTTGGTTCTAGTCGTGTCTGTGCCGTGTTGGCCTTTTGTTTGCTTTGTTTGTTCTGTTTTATTGTGTTTTGTTTCATTAAAATCCTTCCCTGCATTTGGACCCAGATCTCCTTTTACTCCAACGTGACAGAATGCAGCCAGCACAAATGGGTCCAGCGGGGAAGATTTTTTTTTTTGAGGCGGCGGTCGGGGCGGCGACCATTCCCTCTGCTCCCAACACGGAGGGGATGTCCTTTGAGGCGGCGTCGGCAGCGCGCTTTGAATATATCTACGCCTGCCTGGCGATGGACGCCCGTGTCGCAGAGGATTTGCGAAGGCGCCCCTTCTTTGCGGTGGGGGTGGAGACGGAGTTTTGTGGGAAGGTGGCGGCTTCCACTCTCTCTGCTCCGGACGCGGCGGTGACCGCTCTCTCTGCTCCGGACGCGGCGGTGACCGCTCTCTCTGCTCCGGACGCGGCGGTGACCGCTCTCTCTGCTCCGGACGCGGCGGTGACCGCTCTCTCTGCTCCTGACGCGGCGTTGACCGCTCTCGCTGTTCCGGACGCGGCGGTGACCGCGCTCTCTGTTCCGGAGGCGGCGGTGACCGCTCTCTCTGCTCCGGACGCGGCGGTGACCGCTCTCTCTGCTCCTGACGCGGCGTTGACCGCTCTCTCTGCTCCGGACGCGGCGGTGACCGCTCTCTCTGCTCCGGACGCGGCGGTGACCGCTCTCTCTGCTCCGGACGCGGCGGTGACCGCTCTCCCTGCTCCGGACGCGGCGGTGACCGCTCTCTCTGCTCCTGACGCGGCGTTGACCGCTCTCTCTGCTCCTGACGCGGCGGTGACCGCTCTCTCTGCTCCAGACGCGGCGGTGACCGCTCTCTCTGCTCCTGACGCGGCGTTGACCGCTCTCTCTGCTCCTGACGCGGCGGTGACCGCTCTCTCTGCTCCAGACGCGGCGGTGACCGCTCTCTCTGCTCCTGACGCGGCGTTGACCGCTCTCTCTGCTCCTGACGCGGCGTTGACCGCTCTCTCTGCTCCGGACGCGGCGGTGACCGCTCTCTCTGCTCCTGACGTGGCGGTGACCGCTCTCTCTGCTCCTGACGCGGCGTTGACCGCTCTCTCTGCTCCTGACGCGGCGTTGACCGCTCTCTCTGCTCCGGACGCGGCGGTGACCGCTCTCTCTGCTCCTGACGTGGCGTTGACCGCTCTCTCTGCTCCGGACGCGGCAGTGAACGCTATCTCCGTGCCTGACGCGCCGGAGACCGCAATCTCTGTTCCTGACACTGCGGCGACCGTGCTTTCTGTTCCTGACGCGGCGGTGACTGCGCTGCACGGACCTGGCCCGCCGTCCCTCCCCCTGATTTGCCTTCCCCCGTTCCTCCACCCTCCAGACTTGTGGAACGTCTGGGAGCCGTTCCGTGGGGAGGGGGTAGTGTCATGATCTGGGCTGTGGGGCTCCCCTCAGCCACCTGAGGTCGCTGTTTTCCCTTCTCTGCACACACATCCCTAATTGTACACTCCTGTCTAGTTGTTATCACTGATTACACGCACACCTGTTCACAATCACATCTGGTCTATAAGAACACTCATTTCCCACTACTCATGTCTCTGTGTTTCTGGCTCCTGGATCTCCTGATCGTGTTTTCGGTTCTGTTACTTTCTTTTGGTTCTAGTCGTGTCTGTGCCGTGTTGGCCTTTTGTTTGCTTTGTTTGTTCTGTTTTATTGTGTTTTGTTTCATTAAAATCCTTCCCTGCATTTGGACCCAGATCTCCTTACTCGCACGTGACAGTACTTTATTGTCTTCATTGTCTTGGTGTTTGAAACCACTTCAGTGTCTGAGTCTTCGATTTCAGCAAAGTGCTCAGGAACTGCATCTAATAAAGTAAAATACTACATTTAATTTTCACTTACAAAAGCAACTCAAATCTGCACAATTAAAGCTTCGTACCAACATCCTCTAGTTCCTAAAGAAAATCTTGAAAGTATTTCAGAATACTTTGTTCAAGATTGTGTCTTGAGGTGCCTTTTTCACTCAAGTTTGCAGCTTGCCATAAGGAAGTTTGCATCGGGCTAATAAAGACAAAAGAATAATAATTATCACAGGATTTATGCCTACACTGTTAAAAATTGCTGTAAAAAAACGGCCAAATTTTGACAGTAACATGCTGTTTTCCATTAAAACAGTGCATTCTGGGTATTATTTGTCAATTTTGAAAAAGTAGCCTGCTGCTATGTATCGTGAATTAACAGCGTTCAAAATCGACACTCAGAGACTGTGTTTAAAATCAAACTCTACACCCTCATTCACTATTCCCTACATGTGTTTACTAATATAGTCCACCTTACAGAGATAATGAAAACTAATGAGTGACTTCAGACACTGACGAACAGCAGCTGTTAATGAGCAGAATCACTGATTGACAGAGAAACAAAACAAACACAAGAACTATATAACTGACTTCAGCCACAGCCTTAGATGAAATCAACTGAAAATTGAAACAACTCAACACACAGCTTTACCAACTTCACGCATTTCTAACCGGACAGATTTTATTTCTGTCAGCCCTGCTGAAAAAAAACAATAGAAACCATTACAGAAATCTTAATGGATTCCATTACAAAACCATTACAAACCATCAGCCATTAACCATTAAAACCATTACCAAATAGTTTCCATTACGTAGTGTGTTTTGGGCATATTCCATTAGAATTTATTGGTTTGTATTGGTTTGTATTTAGTTCCATTACGTAATGTGTTTTGGGCATATTCCATTAAAATGTATTGGTTTGTACTGGTTTCCATTACGTAGTGTGTTTTGGGTATATTCCATTAGAATGTATTGGTTTGTATTGGTTTCCATTACGTAGTGTGTTTTGGGTATATTCCAATAGAATGTATTGGTTTGTACTGGTTTCCATTACGTAGTGTGTTTTGGGCATATTCCTATAGGATTTACTGGTTTGTATTGGTTTCCATTACAAATACCATTACAACCATCAAGTTTTAACCAATAAAACCATTACCAAATAGTTTCAGTTACGTAGTGTGTTTTGGGCATATTCCATTAGAATGTATTGGTTTGTACTAGTTTCCATTACGTAGTGTGTTTTGGGCATATTCCATTAGAATTTATTGGTTTGTATTGGTTTCCATTACGTAGTGTGTTTTGGGCATATTCCATTAGAATGTAATGGTTTGTACTGGTTTCCATTACGTAGTGTGTTTTGGGCATATTCCTATAGGATTTACTGGTTTGTATTGGTTTCCATTACAAATTTGTATTGGTCTTGATTTGCACATAATGGTTTCCATTGCAGATTTCTATTGGTTTTGATGGTTCCATTAAAAAACAATAAAAACCATCACAAAAATGTTAATGGTTTCCATTACAAATACCATTACAAACCATCAAGTTTTAACCAATAAAACCATTACCAAATGGTTTCCATTACGTAGTGTGTATTGGGCATATTCCAATAGGATTTAATGGTTTGTATTGGTTTCCATTACAAATTTGTATTGGTCTTGATTTGCACATAATGGTTTCCATTGCAGTTTTGTATTGGTTCTGATCGTTCCATTAAAAAACATTGGAAACCATCACAGAAATTACAACCAATAAAACCATTACCAAATGGTTTCCATGTGTTTTAGGCATATGCCATTAACATTTTGCGGTTTGTATTGGTTTTGATTTACACATTTTTAATGATTTCCATTAGAGATTTGTATTGGTTTTAACTTGCACATTTTAATGGTTTCCATTACAGTTTTGTGTTGGTTCTGATGGTTCAGTTAAAAAAACAATAGAAACCATAACCGAAATTGTAATGGTTTCCACTACAAATACCATTACAAACTGCACACCATTGCAGTCAGGTGCACAGGCAGCCATTAAAACCTGCTGGTCATATTAATTAAAACATTACATTTATGAATTGTTTTTATCCTTATTGTGAAAGAAACACCATCAAGAACATATATTTTAAATTGTTGCCAAAACAACACTAGAAACTGTAACCTAAAATCATAACCAGGTAATATTGCAAAGATTTGCTTTACCTTTTTGCCTTTTTACCTTAGGTTGTGTTTTTCCAAAGTAAATTCATCGACCATGCACATGAAATCAAAATAATAATAACTTGATTCTTAACTCAGAGAGAAATAAACATCAAGCACAAAAAGTTAACATTTTATTTTATTTAAAAATAATGAAATATGAATGTGTTTTCAGGTTTTCACCTGGAAAAGAAATAAGCAAGCTTCATTAAAGGTTGTATCAGCGATTTCTAGCCTAAAACATAAAGTGTCAATTTCAGCTGACCTTTCTTCACGATCCGCTCGCTGCCTGCCCCATAAATTGTCTGTGAAAAAACCGCGTCTCTCTGGTCAGCCTAGGGTCCGAGATATGCCAAAAAAACAATCGGCACTACCAACCTTTCCACACAAAAACAAACAGTGTTCCAACCAATCAGCGTCAGGGGTTTGGTGATGTGGACTTTCGCTCCGCCTCCCTCACATCCCAGCACCAGTAGGAAAGTCCACAACACCAAACCCCAGACGCTGATTGGTTGGAACACTGTTTGGTTATCTGTGGTGTGTTGATAGCGCCGATTGTTTTTTTTGGCATATCTCGGACCCTAGGCTGACCAGAGAGATGCGGTTTTTTCACAGACAATTTATGGGGCAGGCAGCGAGCGGATCGTGAAGAAAGGTCAGCTGAAATTGACACTTTATGTTTTAGGCTAGAAATCGCTGATACAACCTTTAAAATGTTAAAATTAGCTACATATAGAGATTGTAAACTTAACAGCCCATCTCTACGGCTACATTTACACTGCAGGTCTTGATGCTCAATTCTGATTTGTTGATTTTATCTGTAGTGCTTAACTGTCCATTTAAATTGTACAGTGTTTGGCTATGAAAATACTCACCACTGACAGTCTTTGCATGGTTTATGTCACTGATCTTCTCAGCCCGGTATTTGTGAACCCTGAAGAGATGCTTTCGTATGTCCTCTGAGATGTGAACTCCTTCCTCAAGGCTTTGAGACATATACTCTTGTTTGGCATACCGAATACACAAACAAACACAGAAACTGAATCTCAAGTATTGATGGCCAGTGTCTATCACATAATTTGTAAATACAAAGTTTGTATGAATAACATAGCATGCTAAAGTACACATAAATGAGTAAAGTGGGGGCAGAGTTTAAAAAAGGAAATTCTCAGACAAATGTGCATCGCTGTTGCATTATGATATAAAATATTTAAGTCCATGTTTGATAATTTGTAGACCTCATCCTTAAATGGATAGTTCACACCCAATAATGAAAATTCTGTCATCACTGTCAGGTCGGTCCAAAGCTGTAAGACCTTCGTTCATCTTCAGAACACAAGTTATAAAATTATCTTGATAGGTTTGTGTCAAACATGTTTGGATGTCAAAATCTTCCTAAAATAACTGTAATATAACAAATGCATGGTGATATAAGCAAATATTTTGTGTATGTAATATGTACATTAAAATGCATTTTATGCATTTAATGAACTTTCTCAGCTCACCTGTTTCTTGCATTTCTGTTAGCGGCTTCCTTCAGAAATGATGAAATCTTGGAGCTTTCTGTTGTAGAGAAGTGATTTTATCACTCCTGAAACCACAGAACATTCAGTTCGTTCGGCTCTTTGTACGTGACATCACCGATTAACATTAATATTACAGTGCATATTTAGGTTAAATAAGTTAGACAACTTCCAATAAACCACTGACAAACTGCCAGCAAACACTTTACAAAGCTATCAAAACCTCTCATCTACACATAAAGATGTGATTAAAAGTCAAAAATTTCGCAAATAAGAGCTCAATATGGAGTTAGCCTGACTCTTCTGAAAACGGTGGAGATGCTAATGGATATTTTCAAAGACTGTAAACTATTTCTATGAATAAAATATTCAACAGACCCGAGTCAAATACAAGTAAGAAAGGTGTCAGGAACAGTTTTATTTATAGTACGTATTATTTTTGTAATTTTAAGGACCAAACTCACCTCAAAACGCCGAAAACAGCAGCGAAAGACGGACTGTAGCGGCTTTCGGTTGGGGTGTTGACACGCTGTTTCCATGGAAACTCCCTCCACTGCTGCGTTTGAATCAGAGCCGTTTCTCAATGGACCTTTCTCACAACTTCCGTATTTTGCACCGGAAATACGTAATTGCTGTGTAAACCTATTTCCGCCCCGGTATGCCGGTAACCAGTTAAACAACGTGAAAAACGCTTAACGTGGCTTAATGTATGTAAAAAACGACCAGGAAACCACAAGTTTCTGTCAAACCTTACGTGGAACAAACATTAACTACTATCAAAAGAACGAGCCCTTATTCCACAGATAAAGTGAATAATATCACGTTAAGCGTTTTCTCCCCCATATAAGTCCATTATAAGGAAACAGCTTAACGTGGTTTAACTTACCTCAACAGCGACCAGGGAAAACCAAACTTATGTTTAATTTTACTTATAATAAATACTTGCTGCTGTCAAAAGAACGAGCTCTTATTCAGCATATAAAGTGATCGCCCCCCATAGAAGTCCATTATAACAAACCATGTAAAGCTTTTTCCTTAATGGAGTTCTATAGGGAGAAAAGCGTGATATTATTCACTTTATATTATTCATGCTGAATAAGAGTTTATTCTTTTGACAGCAGAAAGTGTTTATTATAAGTAAAATTTTAAGCCACGTTAAGCTTTTTTTTTGTATAATGGACTTCTATGGGGGGCGATCACATTATATGCTGAATGAGAGCTCGTTCTTTTGAGAGCAGAACGTGTTTATTATAAGTGAAATTTAACAGAAGTTTGGTTTTCCCTGGTCGCTGTTAAGGTAAGTTAAACCACGTTAAGCAGTTTCCTTACAATGGGCTTCTATGGGGGAGAAAACGCTTAATGTGATATTATTCACTTTATCTGTGGAATAAGGGCTCGTTTTTTTTGATAGTAGTTAGTGTTTGCTCCAAGTAAGGTTTGACAGAAATTTGGGGTTTCCTGGTCGTTTTTTACGTACGTTAAGCCACGTTAAGCATTTTAGAACCTCCCGGATAAACTCTTCGTGGAAAAATGTATATCCTTTGTTCCTCTTTGTGACGGAGTTTTTCTCCACGATATCAGGTCGGCAAAAGTTATCTTTGGCAAACCAGTGAGGGAAGTTGTGTAGTCTCTCTCCATTTTAATTTTAAATTACCCGGCTTTCTGCTGTGTTGACATTACACAGGAAGTCTGCATACCCTGCGATTGCGTATTTCCGGTTTCTGTGAAAAAGGTCTATGGCTCTGGTTTGAATGCAACTCAGCGCGCATATAAACACGTCAGTCACAGTCACACAGCGTTTACATAAACATCTAGAATTAGAATACTTTAAACAATTTACAATGAAATTAATGCATTGTTAAATCGCTGATTTAGTGAGACAAAGTGGCACTTTTATAAGTTATGATTTTATTTATAAGTCATATAAAATGAAAAATCTATATGTTCTATCTAATTGAATCTATATTTAAAAATCTGAATCTTTACACATTTATGGTACATTTCACACAAATACCCTAACAAACACAACAAAACAGCACAAATAAATATATAAATAAATACAAATATATTAAATAAATAAATACCCTCATTTTACAATTTTGTATAATGGGAACTGTATTGGTTTGTCCGTGTGGGTAAATTGTTGTCTTCTATTGGTGGCTTGTTAAAACCATTAAATCATAATGGAATATGCCCAAAACACAATAGAAACCATTAAATGTACTGTTTTTATTGGTTAACAGTTGATGGTTTAATGTTTTTAATGGTAGCAGAAACCATTACAACTTCTGTGATGGTTTTTATTGGTAGATTTTCTCCCTTAATTGTATCCAGTAGACCGACATGTTACCAATAAGGAAACAATTCACCAGTAGAGACCCATAAGGACCATTACAGGTTCCAATGAAACCAATACAATTGTCATTATAACCAGTAAAACCATTACAAATTCTGTGATGGTTTCTATTGGTAGTTTTTTCCCCCTTAATGGTATCCAATAGACTGACATGTTACCAATAGAAGGAAACAAATCACCAGTAGAGACCCATAAGGACCATTACAGGTTCCAATAAAACCAATACAATTTCCATTAAAACCATTAAAACCAATACAAATTCTGTATTGGTTTCTATTGTTTTTTTCAGCAGGGTTGTTTCTTTGTAATTAGCTGAGAAATGTAGCAATTTCATTGTACAGGTCCTTTTCCAAAAACCGACCAAGTATTGAGTGCATAACTGAACATAATTATTTGAAGGTTGACTTTTTTTGTATTAAAAACCCTTTTCTTTTATTGGTCGGATGAAATATGCTAATTTTTTGAGATAGGAATTTTGGGTTTTCATGAGCTGTATGCCCAAAATCATCAATATTAAAACAATAAAAGGCTTGAACTACTTCAGTTGTGTGTAATGAATCTAAAATATATGAAAGTCTAATGTTTATCAGTACATTACAGAAAATAAT
This sequence comes from Garra rufa, assembly GCF_049309525.1. NCBI lineage: Eukaryota > Metazoa > Chordata > Actinopteri > Cypriniformes > Cyprinidae > Garra > Garra rufa. The sequence goes on from NC_133362.1 coordinate 52,361,078, forward strand.
GAACTTTATCACAATATGCTAATTTTTGGAAAAGGACCTGTAGAAGAAGAGGAAGAAACTGCTTTTTTGCAGTGATGGGCAGACGCCACTGGTTTAACTACATTTTTTAGTAGTGTGGTGGTAGCATCGCTGTTTTCTCAATCAAATAGCTTTTCAGTAGTCAAGGTATTTCTTTGATGAAGTAGCGCGGTAGCGTCAACAAAAGCCAACGTTACATGGTCTAAAGCATTCTGAAGCTCAAGCTTGGAAATATAACTGCTTATGATCACTGATCCTGGATCAGAAAGATTTAGCTTTGTCAATAAAAGTGACGTGACATTCATTAAAGCTCTAACACCATTAGCTGCTCAAACTGTCAGTCAAACCTCATTATTCCTCCCGCCTCTCTCGTGAATGAAGTGCGGCGCGCAGTTTGGAGCAGATCTGCAGTGTTTATTAAACTTTGTTAATGTTAGTTAATAAAAAATACAGTCGTTCATTGGTAGTTCATGTTAGTTCACAGTGCATTAACTAATGTTAACAAACAACTTTTGATTTTACAGTTTTTCTCAGTCACTTTGTTGCATTTCTCGAATCATCCTTAATATTTTCAAAGTATGTGCATTTCTCAAAACAATTACAAACAGCACCACACAATAGATTACCTACAAAAGCCTGTAACTTATTCAACATCTTTAGTACATCTATCAAAAGTATTTATGTCAATGAACATTTCAGTGCCATCAGGATGAAAAGTCCTTATGTCATTGTTCACAAACAAAATGCTTATAGTCATGTTGTCAATATAACAGTGCAAACTGTTAGTATTACCTGATATAAACTATGGCAACATTTTGGATGACAGCTACTGTATTGAAATGCAGAAGGCTGGACTTCTTATGTATAGCATATATTCATTTTAAAAGTACAAATTTACCCATTACTGTATGTGGGGATATTGATCTAAAGAGACTGCATAGGATTCACAGTTAAACATTTACTAGTGATTGACAAAAAAAAACATTACAACGTCATTGTGATATAGATAATAAAAAGAATATGGGCACAAAGGTGAAAATACAAAATTAGAAAGGCAAACAAAGCTTTGCATTTGCATGTGGCATTGCATGAGGAATTTCAGAGAACGTCTCGGGTTACGTATGTAACCTAGTTCCCTGAGGGAACGAGACGCCGCGTCTAGGAACGCTATGGGGAACGCCATTGGCGGGCCGCACTCTGAATCATGTCTTACAACCAATGAAATGACGGGAGTGACGTCACAGGCGCGGTGACGTCATCGACCGGGAAGTACAAAGCACGTGCGTTCGACGCCCGCGGCAGCTCTTAGGAATGAAGCGAGCGCCGCAGGGTGCGGGAATTATGGTCCGAGACGCGGCGTCTCGTTCCCTCAGGGAACTAGGTTACATACGTAACCCGAGACGTTCCCTTCCGGGAACTCGAGCCGTGTCTAGGAACGCTATGGGGAACGAGACTACCAACGCCCCCATAATTTCCAAGCCCTGCGCAGTGTCTGCTCAACCAGGGTGGAAAGGGAAGAGCCCTTGTCTAGCATTACGCGGACAAAAAAGGCCCTGTAATCCTCGGCCCTCAGGCACACGAGGAATGGTAGTCTTCCTCTGTCTGGTCGCCAGCCAGAACGAGAGGCACTCTGCGGCCCTCAGGCACACGCAGAGTCTTAGTCCTTTGTCTGGGGGTTAGCCAGAACAAGAGGGACCGAATGACCACTGTCTAGCACTCGGCGGACAGATGGTATACGGTAGTCCTCGGTCCAAGAGGACACAGCACCCGACCTTGAGAGTGCTCCCCGGCCTGCAGGCACACGGGGAATGGGGTTCTACCTCTGTCTGGTCGCCAGCCAGAGCGAGAGGTACTCCGCAGCCCTCAGGCACACGCAGAGTCTTAGTCCTTTGTCTGGGAGTTGGCCAGAACAAGAGGGACCGAATGACCACTGTCTAGCACTCGACGGACAGATGGTGTGGGAAGTCCTCGGTCCGCAGACCCACGAGGACAGTGCACTCGACCCCAAGAGTGCTCCTCGGCCCGCAGGCACACGAGGAATGGAGGTCTTCCTCCGTCTGGTCGCCAGCCAGAACGAGAGGTACTCGGCGGCCCTCAGGCACACGCAGAGTCTTAGTCCGTTGTCTGGGAATAGCCAGCACAAGAGGGACTGCAATAACCACTGTCTGTACGGACAGGTGGGAAGTGGTCCTCGGTCCTCGGACCCACGAGGATGGTGTGATCGACCTCAAGAGTATTCCTCGGCCCTCGGGCTCACGAGGAAAGGGTGGTCCTTTGTCTGGGGTTCTGCCAGAACAAGAGGGACTCAAGGGCTCGGCCTGGTACTCCGCCAGGACACGAGAAGATAAGCCTTTGTCAGCCTTGTGCGGACAAGAGGGCACTGCGATCCCCGGCCCTCGGGCACACGGGGAGGACAGTATGGGCCTCTGCCTGGTAGCCAGCCAGTGCAGGAGGCACTCCTCGGCCCTTGGGCAGACGAGGAGTCTTAGTCCTTGGTCTGGAAAAAGCCAGAAACCAGAGGGACCGAATTACACTCGGTCTGGTGGATTTGCCAGAACGCGAGGAAGATAAACCATTGTCTAGTATTCTACGGACAAGAGGGTGACAAGATCCTCGGCCCTCAGGCTCACGAGGATAGGGTTCTCAACCTTTGCTTGACATTGATAAGTGCAGAGGGAGGAGTGGACCTCAGCCAGGTGGTCCGCCTCTGTCTGGTCGCCAGCCAGAGCGAGAGGTACTCCTCGGCCCTCGGGCTCACGAGGAGAGGGTAGTCCTTTGTCTGGGGTTCTGCCAGAGCAAGAGGGACTCAAGGCTCGGCCTGGTGCTCCGCCAGGACGCGAGAAGATAAGCCTTTGTCTAGCTTTATGCGGACAACAGGACACTGCAATCCCCGGCCCTCGGGCACACGGGGAGGACAGTATGGGCCACTGCCTGGTAGCCAACCAGTGCATGAGGCACTCCTCGGCCTTATTTGAAGGCAGACGAGGAGTCTTAGTCCGTGGTCTGGAGAAAGCCAGAAACCAGAGGGACCGAATTACACCCGGTCTGGGAAATTTGCCAGCACGCGAGGGAAATGGACCATTGTCTAGCATTCCGCGGACAAGAGGGTTGTATAATCCTCGGCTCTCGAGCACACGAGGATAAGAGCAGACCTTCTACTTGGCTTACGTAGTTAGTGCAAGGGACACTCCTCGGCCCTCGGGCACGCGAGGAGTCTTAGTCCGTTGTCTGGAGAAGGCCAGAACAAGAGGGACCGAACTATACTTACCTTAGCCTTGCTGAGTCGTAAACCGTAGAGAGAGGTACTCCTCGGCCCTCAGGCACTCGAGGAGTCTTAGTCCTTTGTCTGGGGATACGCCAGAGCAAGAGGGACTGAATAAGCTCTGCCTGGTGGACCTACCAGGGCTTGAGAGAAAGAACCTTTGTCTAGTTTTCTACGGACAAAAGGTGACATGATCCCCGGCCCTCAGGCCCACGGGGAATAGCAGTCCCTTGTCTGGAATTGGCCAGCACAGGGGGGACTAGCAGAGTAGTGTGATCCTCGGCCCTCGGGCCCACGAGGATCCGGAACCACTCCTCGGCCCTCAGGCACACGAGGAGGGTGTGGCGAGTAACGACTTCTCTTCTTTTAACTAAAAGAATGCGCCTTGAGAAGTCTCCTCCTGGCTAGGGAGATGGCTGATTTCTTTCGTGAGCGGAGCTTCTGGAGAACGGAGGCTTCATAGAGTACTCTCAAAATGAGAGGAAGCCTGGCCACGCTCAATCCATCAGCTCTTACGCTTGGTGGCTTTTAGGTCAATACCATAGAACCTGACAAACGTCAGGGGCGAGGACCAACCTGCAGCGTTGCAGTTGTCATGAATGGGGACACCTGCCATCAGTGCTCTCTCGAGGCAGACAGCCTCAGAAGGAGTAAGTTTTGGCTCCCCATGGAGCTGGGAGACCAGAGGGCTTGGGAGTAGTAGGAATGGCATCCGTGCTCCATCTACTGATAGCTCTGATCGTGCCACATGCTTTCTTTGTGGCCGTATGTGTCCAGTGCTCACACTGGACAAATATACTTCCCATAGGTCGCACTCCAAGGATGGAGGTAGTAGAGGCTTGAGACCCCTCGAGGTCTCAACCTGAGTGCACCACCAAGGAAACCATATCGACAAGCCTCCACGAGGGGCGTGGTAGGCCAATAAGCCGCCACGAACACCCTCAGGGTGGAGTGAGCTGGTTTTGTGGACAGGTAAGTTTGCGGGGACTCTAGTACTGTACCGAAGGGCAGTAACTGGGTCTGGATGGTGTTCGTGACACCATGAAGCAAACAAGTTCCACTTAAGGTTTCCTCGTAGAGGGAGCTCTGGATAGGAGCAGGGTCTTAACAACCTCGGTTGAGAGACCCGAGTCTATGAGTTGCGCCCCCCCGGGGGCCATGACTTTCCACCTCTCCATGTGGGGGTAGCGAACCGCGCCCCCAGCCTGAGAGGGGAGGTCCGAGACCATGGTCGGACTAGCCGAGTCGATGCCGGCATGCTCTTTCCAGGGCTCCAGGGTGCACAGCGATCGGGAGAATGCGTATGGACGCAGCTTTGGCCACGTCTGTGCTATGGCGTCCAGTCCGAGCGGACCTGGAGGCACTAAGGAGAACAGAGAGAACCTTGCGATATCTATCGAGTCGCCAGAGGTCCCATCTTCTGAGTCTGTATGCTTAGAATTCTCCATGCTTCATTACTTCCTGATGAAGCCTCGATCTCCCGACCGCGGAGGAAACGTGTGACCAGGGGATTTTGCCCACTAACCGGTTCTGCATCAGGTGGAGTGGGTTAGTCCTGCGGACAGTCAGACTGCAGAGACTCCAGTACTGTACCGAGCGGGCAGTAAACTGGGTCAAACTGGTGTGGGTTACACCGTGCAGTCGACCACTTCCTTTAAGGTCATAGGGTTTCCTCATACGGGGAGCTCTGGAGTGAGGGATGGTCTCGGCAACCTTGATTGAGAGACCGGCCTCTATGAGGTGTGCCCCCTCGGGGGTCACACTTGTTCCAGAACTCCCGGGAGCAGAGCGATCGGGGAAAGGGCGTACAGACGAGGCCTCGGCCACATCTGTACCATAGCGTCCAGTCCTGTTTTAGGAACTGGAGGCATTAGAGTGTACCAGAGGGGACATTGCGATATCTTTTGAGTCGCAAAGAGGTCCACTGAACCTGGACAAACACTCTCCAGATCTGCTTCTTGTACCTTCTGGGTGAAGCATGTATTCCCCGGGCCTCGGCCCCTGCCTCAGCAGGACGTCTGCTCCCATGTCCAGAGATACTGGACTGCTCTCAGTGGCTGAGCGGCCACTCATGACCGCTCCCCATCCAGTGAGGGATGCGTCCGTCGCTAGTGTGACACGGCGACACGGAGTTCCCAGAACTGGACCCTGAGAGAGGAACCAGGGTTTCTTCCACATAGCCAAGGCACGTAGGCAGCGCCGCGTGACCTTGATCTTGCGGAGTGGGTTACCCCTCGGGGAGAACCCCCTGGTCTTGAGCCACCACTGTAGTGGTCTCATGTGCAGCAGTCCAAAAGGTATCACGTTTGATGCGGCTGCCATAAGACCTAACGGTACTTGGAACTGTTTGACAGTGAGTGACTGGCCTAGCTTGACCGCATTCGCTGCAGTGAGGATCGACTCGATCCGAGCAGGAGACATTCGTGCCTGCATCGTGGTCGAATCCCACACCACGCCTAAGTAAGTGGTCCTCAGTAATGGAGAAAGTACACTTCTCTTGGCGTTGAGTCTCAACCCTAATTCTTTCATGTGAGCGAGAACGACACCTCGGTGTTGAACCGCTAACTGCTCTGAGCTGGCTAGGATGAGCCAGTCGTCTATGTAGTTGAGTATGCGGATGCCCTGGAGTCGCAAAGGAGCCAGAGCAGCATCCACACACTTTGTGAAAGTACGGGGAGAGAGAGCTAGGCCGAAAGGAAGTACCCTGAATTGGTAAGCTTTGCCCCTGAAAGCGAACCTAAGGAACTTCCTGTGTTGAGGAAGGATGGAGACGTGAAAGTATGCGTCTTTTAGATCTATCGTGACAAACCAGTCCTCGGACCTGATTTGTTGACACTACATGCTTGATAGTGAACATTCTGAACTTCAGTTTCTTTACTGAGTGGTTCAGTTGCCTGAGATCTAAAATGGGCCGGAGCCCTCCATCCTTCTTGGAAGTACCGGCTGTAGAACCCGGATACACTGTCTTGAGGAGGGACCACCTCGATGGCCTCCTCCATTAATAGAGTTTCACTACCAGACCCTGCTCGGGGCTCACCAGAGTTGGGAATACCCCGCTGAAAGGTGGCGCCCTTTCTCTACAGTGCGCAGGACCCATGTGGAGACATTCGGCAGTAGTTTCCACGCTGCCGAACAATCTACTAAGGGAACCAGTCTCTCGAGACTGGCCTCTGGGTTTGTTTGAGGGACTAGTTCAGGGACCTGTAACAGCGTGCTGGCAGGATAATCCTGAACTAGCCTCTCTGAAGACCCCCGTGGGGGTTGCGAACTCCCTAGGGCCGCTACGTTTCCGGGCGGAACAGCTAGAGAATGATGTTCGCGGGAGATTGCCGCACCCTATAATACTGGCGGGGTTCACCGACACAACTCCTGAGGGCCCGAGAAGATGTGGTCACCGTGTTTTTCTATGGTGCACCACAAATCTCCCCGAGAGGGGCTGCCCTCATCGGCCCTATGTAAATATATTATTCTTATTAAAGTCGGGCCGTTAGGTCCAAGGGCTTTTTAGACCGAAGCGCGATCCTCGGACCGTGCTCAATCCAGGAAGCCCCCGGTCAGGAGTGTTGCTAATCCCGCCCTCTAGGTGTCACCGGAGGGAAACGGGCTGCAATGCTCCTATTATGAGCCTCTATGTGAGGAGCTGGTACACGGCTGGGGTTATTTTCCCCGTCAAGAACTCCAGGCGTGTATATTTGCTGATCAAGCCTGAAATTTTTATTAGGCGGCTTGGAAAGCAAAGACGGAGCCTTCAAGGATGATGCCAGACTGGGCGACAGATAGCAGATAGCGTCTGTCCAACCCGCGGTATCATCTAGCTTCTTAGTTTGAGAAGGAAGGAAAGCTCCGTTTGGAAGTGCTGACTTAGTCCGCAGGAAGCATAACGTTTGCTTTTCTGCGGCTCATATTGCTTATATAGCTAATGCATTAGTCAGCACAACCACCAGCTCATCATACTGAGGCGATCAGGGGGGGCGGTTAAACACTTTGACAACACACTTCACATCGACCTCCTCGGAGGAAGATATGGAAAGCGTTGAAAACCTTTCCTGGAGGGAAGTAACCGCATTGCGGGCTTCCTATCCAGTATAAGGTTTACCGATCCACGAGATAGGAGAGGAGATAGGGTATTTTTCAACACCCGTCTCCCGTCCCTCTAATAGATCGAGCCGCGATCCCAGCGAGTGCAGCAACCGCTCCGCATCGCGGCAGCGGGGCCAGACCCGCGGGAAACGCTGGCGAAGGCTCCCTCCTCGAAGAGAGCCTTCCGTAGAGCACCCGCAGTGGAGATATTTACGCTCACACTGTGGACAGTCAGCCTTTTCGAGGGCTGACTGTGCGTGCTCTACACTCAAGCAGACCACACATAGACTGTGTGTATCCCCACCAACAAAGAAGCTTTGGCAGGGAGGAACGCACTATCTATGTGGCTGCTTGTACCGCCTAGTTTCGTAACACTTCTTTCCCCCATGGTTGCATTTTAAAGGTCATACTACTCAAATAAAAGCCGTGCAAACTGGCACGAAAAAACAGCAGTATGACCGAGACAGACACAGACACAGACACAGAGCGCTCTCGCTGAATGACAAAAGCTGCCGCGGGCGTCGAACGCACGTGCTTTGTACTTCCCGGTCGATGACGTCACCGCGCCTGTGACGTCACTCCCGTCATTTCATTGGTTGTAAGACATGATTCAGAGTGCGGCCCGCCAATGGCGTTCCCCATAGCGTTCCTAGACGTGGCTCGAGTTCCCGGAAGGGAACTGATTTATCATTGGTTGACCTACATTCTCTTCATTAGTGAAAGACAAGATTCACCTGAACAATCCAATTTTTAAAGAAAATTTACAAAAATACTAATATAAATGTATAGAAAATACAGTTTAGGACAACAAGACATTGTATGACATCTAGATCAACCATTTTGCATTTAATGAATTATATGATGAACAAATGACTAGAAGTTTTGATGAGTAAGCAACATGAGGTTAGTGACATTAGACAAATGTACATAATCAATTGCATGAATGTACCAAATCAATTGTGTCTTGTTCAAAAGAATGGGGAACTGCTTTTATCATGTGTTTAAGTGACTAGATGATGTGGAAGTTGAACAAGTAGTTTTGAGAATTTAATTTCTAAACTGAGAAAAGCACTAAAGAGACTGAGAAAACTGTAATAATAGTGAATGTAGAAATGAAATAATGCTGCAGAAGCATTGTTCATTTTTAGTTCATGTTAACTACACTGGTTAATGTTAAACTAATGAACCTTATTGTGAACTGTTAGCTTAGCTTACTACATTTTCCAAGTAGCTTGCCCAACACTGCTTTTTAGTAAGAGTGCTTCTGCTTTCCATAGAAGAAAAAACGCACACACACACACACACACACACACACACACACACACACACACAAGCACATAGTCAGCAAAATCATTGCATTTACAGTTAAAGGGGTCATCGGATGTCCATTTTCCACAAGCTCATATGATTCTTTAGGGCAGCGGTTCCCAATTCCAGTCCTGGGGACCCCCTGCTCTGCACATTTTGCATGTCTCCCTTTTTTAACACACCTGACAGAGATCATCAGCTTGTTAAGGGAGAGAGCCATGAACTGAACTAATGATCTGATGATCTCAATCAGGTGTGTTAAAAAAGGGAGACATGCAAAATGTGCAGAGCAGGGGGTCCCCAGGACTGGAATTGGGAACCACTGCTTTAGGGTGTTAATGAATATACTTTGGTTAAAAATTCTCTATAGTAGTGTAAAAAAAAACACCCTTTTAACTTCTCAAAATTACGTTTAAAAGATTACGTTTGCTTACGCGAACTGATCCAGAATTGTTTTTATCACGATTTCCCCTTCCGGTGTTTGCGTATACTATGCCAGAGCTCATTCACGAGTAACGAGGCGGATGAAAAGCTCTTGCTCAGGACAGATGGACGTGGCTGTGCATCAAAGGTAAAAAATGATATACTGTTCAGTTTCTCACGAAAAAAAAACGATAATTTCGTGTCTTAGGACATCAGTGTATCTTCACGAGCCGCAGGGTGTAATTTGGATTTGTGCGTATTTTTTGTTACTTTCAAAGGTTTGCTGCTCATCCACTGCCATTAAATCACTAACAGACTGCACCTTTGAGTTAAAAATCTTTGTTTGCATCTCTTTAACACTTCAGAGTCATAAAGAAGCATCAGCTTTCTGAGTGTGTCTACCCCAAGACAAAGATAACAATAATGCTGATGATTAAAATATAAATTTCAAAAAAGGACATACTGACACTAGTAAGAGTTGCCTTGTACTAAAGCCCAAGCACGATTGTCTTTTCACTAACAGACAGATATCAGAGGATTGTTACAGAGGCAGCTTAGGTTAATGGTGCAATTTGCAGCATTTTGTGCAAACTACAATATCTGGTCATCAATAAGATGAGAACCAGACCAGGGTTCACGCTTGTGATGTTTAAGCTAAGTATCTGACACGCTTCTCCCGAACTTTGTTAATGAAACATCATTTCACAAGTTCACGCTTACATATAATTAGCAGGAGAATAGTAGTGCATGTTTGGCGTGCTGTCCGGTGAAGGGCTCCGAGCTCGGGAATGGCCCGAACCCAGAGTACCCCCCAAAAAGCAATTAAATTTGAGGACAGCCGCCGGACTAAAGACATCCCCCCAATTAGGCACTGATCTGAGGGGGGCTGACAATCGAGAAGTTGGCAGGTAAGCAGGCCTGAGGGGCCTACGTGCTCTCGTTTGGGCTACAGACGGGTAGGCCCTGCTGGCTGCCGATGTTTGAAGTGCGTGGTTCGGGGCTTCTGGGCGGGAGGACTAATGAGACATCAGGTGGGAGATTATAACTTGCGGCATCGGATAAATGAGTCTAGCTTGTGGGCGGCGAGTGCGGAGGCCCGACCAGGAGGGCTCTCACCGGGCGGGTAGGGAGAAAGAAAAGCCCGCCTGGGAGGGCTCTCTTGGCAACTATGGGAGATCAAGACTCCTAGTGTTGCACCAGGTGGGGGGAAGGCGTAGCGTTGGCCTGCCGGGCAGGGAGGGAAAATGAAGAACCTGCCTGGGAGGGCTCTCATGGCAACTATGGGAGATCAAGACTCCTAGCGTTGCACCAGGCAGCAGGAAGGTGTGGAGTGCGGCTCGCCACGCAGGGAGGGAGAATGAAAAACCCGCCTGGGAGGGCTCTCGTGGCGATGATAGGAGATCAAGACTCCTAGAGCTGCACCAGGCAGCAGGAAGGCGTAGAGTTGGCCCGCTGGGCGGGGAGGCAGAATGAAAAACCCGCCTGGGAGGGCTCTCATTGCAACGATGGGAGATCAAGACTCGGGACGTTGCACCAGACGGGGAATGGTGGAGAGACATGGAGTGGGAAGGTTACTTGGAATGGCTTATCGGCCAATGAGGGTTTGGTGGGCTTCTTTGATATGTAAATAATTAGTTCTGATATAGTTCTGAAAGGCTTCTGATGACCATCTTCCTAGGGATTGGATCTGCTGTTTGGAGAGGCCTTTCTGGGCTGCTGATGTTGCTGCCCCGATACGAAAAGAGTGGCTTGAGAAATTTTCTGCTGGGATGCCTGATGATTGCAGGACGGACTTTAAATGTTTTGGAACCAGAAGCAATTAGTGGGTCTTTTGGCTTCATCTAAGAACAAGGGTTTGCGGGGGGATTTAGCCTGGGCATTTCTGAGGCAGAGAAACTCAAGTATGGACTGGTAGGGTTGGATTGGAGAAGGGAGGTTGAAGATGTAGATGAGATGGCCTTTTTTTGCATCTGAGGAACCCAAAGAAGGCTAAAATGAACATGGTATCGAGTGTCTGGGCAGTACTGAGAGGCTGGTAACTGGTGCGGAGTGTGTGGATACATTTTTGTGAGGATGTCTAGCGTTATGGGAAGTCTAGGGTCGGGCCGAGATCGTTGGACTCCCCTATCAGTAGGGAGGTTTGTGAGTTATTTATTCTGGGTGAGGGTGCGCTGAACATCAGCACCAAAATTGGATGCCGCTCAGGTAGCCCTTGATGGACCCGGCTTGGAGTCCCTTGGTCCTGTCGAGAAAAGAGATGAATGAGGTGATTGAGAGTAGGGAAAAATCCGGGAAGGGTGTGTTGTATGAGAGGTGGAAAGCTTTGAAGCATTTCCACGCAGTTATGTAAGACTGGAGGGTTCTTGGAGAGAATGCTTGGAGTATGGTGTTGAGGGACGCGTCGAGGAGGGGTTTCAGTGGGTGGTTTACGGGAATATTAATTCTGAATAACGAGGAACTGAAGTTGGGGATTGTTCCGCCTCTGGAGCCAGCATCCTGAATTTCTGCTAGTATCTGTGCTCTGATGCTGTGGGTCACTTGGGGAGGCTCCGCGGCAATGTCATTAGGTGGAACGGGCATTGGTGTTGCAGTGAAAAGCGAGTATTGTGGTTTTGCTTGGAGGAGTGAGCTGAAGGAAGCTGACGGCGGGGCTGTATTAGGCGGCCAGATGCTCGTATGGGTTGGGAGCCCCGAGCTGACAGGAGCGGGAGGCGGGTCTGTTTTTGACAGCCAGTGCGGCCATGTGCTCGCTTGAGTTTCGAGCTCCGAGCTGACGGCAGCGGGCGGCGGTGCTGTGTGAGGCGGCCAGTGTGGCCATGCGCTTGCTTGAGCTGCGAGTCCCGAGCTGACAGAAACGGGAGGCGGGGAGTAGCAGACTATATGTACTAACTTTACGTTTCTGTGATTTAACATTAGTACAACAATTAAGTTAAAGTGAAATCACGTCTTTGCTTTTAAGCCTTCTGCCACGTTAAAGGTGCAGTGTGTAGGTTTTTGCGGCATCTAGTGGCGAAGTGGTGAATTGCAACAGTCCACTGCTCACCCCTCCCTTTACAGAACTACAGAAGCCGATACAGGATTAAAATCTCACTTTTTTTGACAGCAACGAATAGTGAGAATTCTTTTAAAACGTAATTTAAGGAATTATATTTACTTAATCATTCAATAAAACTATGTTATTGTGAATATTACTGTTACTTGTTCATCATTGTGTCTTTTTCACAAGCTGATAATTCTAAGTTAATAAAAACATAATGGTTCATTAAGTAAGGTCTTTATGCACCCCTGAAAACATAGTTATTGCACCTCTGTCTAGAGATCAGCTTAAATATTACACAGTGCACCTTTAACATCTTTTCATAATCATGGCATTAAAAAAAAAAAAAAACTCGCTGGCTCTCACGTGTCTTTGTGTATTTATTTATTTTTGGAACTTTTACTAATGGTTATATTTTTGCTTTGATAAGTGATTGCATTTTTTCCATTTAGAAGGATTTGTTTTCGAAAATTTTATTTTGTTGATTATTGTTGAGCTGCAGGCTTAGGCTCACACAATTGACTGAAATTAAATTAATTAAGGAGATTCAATTATTTATTTGCATTATTTTGGCTAATGATCCATGTTACAAAATGTTCTATATGCATCCTAAAATAAAATATACTGTGTTCAGTTAAATTTTAGTTTTTTTACCCAGACATTTAAATATAACATTGAAGAGCAGTAATTACAATACCGTGATACCGTGATATTTTTATCCAAGGTTATCATACCGTCAAAATCTTATACCGGCCCATGCCTAGTGCAGTCATGCGCTTGCTTGAGCTGCGAGCCCCGAGCTGACAGGAGCGGGAGGCGGGTCTGTGTTTGACAGCCGAGCTCCGAGCTGACGGCAGCGGGCGGCGGTGCTGGGTGAGGCGGCCAGTGTGGCCATGTGCTTGCTTGAGCTGCGAGTCCCGAGCTGACAGGAGCGGGAGGCGGGGCTGTGTGTAGCGGCCAGTGCGACCAAGCGGTCGCTTGAGCAGTGAGCCCAGAGCTGACTGGGACAGGAGGTGGGGCTGGGCAGGTGGCGGACCTGGGTCTGGTGGCCAAGCACTTGCTTAGACTGTAAACTCTGAGTGAAAAGAGACTGGTGGTCAGGGCTGAGATTGTCGGAGGAAGTGGCCAAACGCTCGCTTGGGCTGCGGGCCCAGACATTGCTTGAGAAGAAGCCGTGGTGGAGGGCTGGGCTGCAGCCATTGTTCTGTGTAGGGTTGTTTAATTCCAAAATTTTTGGACTCAATTCCAATTCCTGGTTCTGAATCGACTCACTGTTGTTTTCAATTCTTGCCATTTAAACTGGAGGAAGCTAATTTTGCAATGACTTCAGGATATTCAAGTCGAAGAAAGTAGCCTTCTCATATATGAAGCTTTATTGTAAAAATATGAAAATGTACAATATTTCTGTTGCTCTGACAGATTTTAAATTGTAATTTGTCTGCATTGCCCATGGGATTTGTCATAACCCAGGGCTCAGTAGTGGACATGCATTTATTGCAATACTAAACCAAGTCATGAAGTGTCTAATGTCCACAGTTCAGTTGAATGCTGTTTACTTTAACAGTATGTGTTGCACAAAATTAGCAAACAATACACTGAAACTAAATAAACAACTTTAACAACAACACTAATATTAGAGCTTGTGGATTAGCTGGCAATCAGGTGCAATCTAGACGACTGATTGTGCTCTCTGCATTTTCTTTCAGAATTATCATTGGCCGATAAAGGTTAAAGATAGCATTTATATAGGGTGTGAATAAGATGACGTCATTCACGTCTATCCCGTCGAACAGCGCTCAAATTTGTGGACAACATGAGTGATGTAAAATAATTATCAGATTATCAGATTTCTAATAATTATTAGCAAGCAAGAGCCAAATTAATTGGTGCTTCATACAAGCTCAGTAATGATCGTTTCATTCAATTATTTTCTTGAATTGACGAAAACTTTCGGCAACATTTGATGACTAGCAGCTGAGATATGTAGACTTCGTGGGATGCAGACTTTCGTTTGACAGGCATCTTTATAGAAGTTTTTGAACTGAACACTGCTCTGAATAAGGAGTCAATTCCCCTTGATGGTATCGATTCCAAACTTTGGAATCAACTTTCGATTCCCAATGCTTCGGAATCGATTCTTTTGGAATAGATTAGCAGAGAGGCCTCACACGGGAGGAAGACGTTGGCGTCGGCGCAGATGGAGGTGTGTGTTTCCTTTTGGTCTGCTTTGGGGTTAGAGAGGGAAGAGGTTAGTTAGTTGCAGATTTTTGTACAAGTTAAATAATTCTGCTTTGTTTAACTTGCGTGAAGGCTGGACATCGGATTTTGCCAGCGGTAGTTTCATACTCGCCATAGTCCGTTTCTCTATGGGCGTAATTGGTTGCCCGCGGTTCGGCCCGAGCGGCGGCCACGAGATGAGGCCTGGGGCTCAATGGGAGCGAAATGCGGGGAAGGCACTGTCCTGGGGCCAGCCGGAGGAGAGTCGGCATCGTCTTCTCACATGGAAGTGTAAGGGTGGCTTCCAACAGTGGTTCAGGCTGTAGGACTGCCGAAGGACTAAAGAAATGTTATCAGTACGATGGTGTAAATCTGAACATTTCTAGTCTAATACCACCCACTTCCACTTATACCAACGATGGAAATAAGCGCAGTTATAATATCTAAATATGTGGGAGAGCGTTGCTATTGAGTGACTATATTGTATTGCAATAGGTACCACATCAATGTTAATGTTGAATCAAGACTATTTAGCACATCATTTATCATTAAAATGGTTTAATAACAATGTTTTGTTATGGTTACACTTAAATTGGTTACACAATAGATGAAGGATGGTAAAAATAGACAGTTAATTGGACCCAACATGTATGTGAAATGTTACCTGAGAGAGAGAAAGAGAGGGGGGAGGGGGTGGAGAGAGAAAGAGAGCAGAGCCCAAGAAGAGAGCTCCAGCAAAGAAAGAGAGAGCCAGGTAAAGAGAAGGGCAGAGCAACAGTTACAATCTCCTTTTATCCTTTCCTTAATTGACCATGTGACTGAAACCCAAATGTGAGACATTCAAACTGACCAATCAGCAAATTACAGCTTCATCCACTGTAAAGGTGTAACAATTAGCAGACCCCCGATGTATACACATTTTGGCCTACAGGCCTTGATCACTATCAGCTCCTCTGTGTCCTCAGGACTGCCAAATGGCCCTTTTGTTGCTGAAGAAGTGTTTGGGGCAGGAAAGCAGAAGTCTGATAATTTTCAACCTTACAGAAGAATCAGAATCAGAAAGAGCTTTATTGCCAAGTATGCTTGCGCATACTAGGAATTTGTTTCAGTGTTATTAGCTTCCAGTACACAGAGACGCACAGACAATAAAAATAAGAGAATAAGAAAAAAATACACATATGTTAGCATAAATAGACCAAAAATAAAAATAGAAAATAATAATAATATTTGGTAAAAAATTGACAATAAATATTTATGAACAGTTGTGCTATAGGTGATAGGATGGAATACAGGGATGTGTTAGGGTGGAGGTGGTAGCAGTAGATAAAGTCAGATTATTCCACACATTTTTGCACAATGGGAGGAACATTTTAACTGTTCATAAGGTGGATTGCCTGGGGGAAAAAACTGTTCACGCGTCTGGTAGTCCTGATCTTTGGGGCTCTGTAGCGCCGGCCGGATGGTAAGAGTTCAAAGAGGGGATGACTTGGATGTGAGGGGTCCAAAGTGATTTTCTGAGCTATTTTCCTCACTCTGGATGTGTACAGTTCTTGAAGGATGGGCAGGGGAGCACCAATAATCCTCTCGGCAGACCGAACTATTCTCTGCAATCTTCTGATGTCTGATTTTGTAGCTGAGCCGAACCAGACAGTTATTGATGTGCACAGAACAGACTCGATGATGGCTGAGTAGAACTGTCTCAGCAACTCCTGTGGTAGGTTGAACTTCTTCAGCTGGCGAAGGAAGTACAATCTTTGTTGGGCCCACTTCCCACTTCAGGTCCTGGGACATGAAACATCCCAGGAACTTGAATGTCTCCACTGTAGCCACAGTGCTGTCCATGATGGTGAGTGAGGAGAGTGCAGGGGGGTTCCTCCTGAAGTCCACTATCATCTCTACAGTTTTGAGCTTGTTCAGCTCCAGGTTGTTGTGACTGCACCAGACAGCCAGCTCTTTTACCTCCTGCCTGTAGGCAGACTCGTCACTGTCCTGAATGAGGCCGATAACCGTGGTGTCGTCTGCAAACTTCAGGAGCTTGACAGAGGGGTCTTTAGAGGTGCAGTCGTTGGTGTAGAGGGAGAAGAGCAGTGGGGAGAGAACACAACCTTGCTTGATGTGAATTTCCCCAGTCTCACCAGCTGTTGCCTATCTGTCAGAAAGCTGGTGATCCATTGACAGATAGGGCTAGGAACAGAAAGTTGGTTTAGTTTGGTGTGGAGGAGTGGAGGAATGATGGTGTTGAAGGCCAAACTGAAGTCCACAAACATGATCCTCACATAAGTCCCTGGTCTGTCCAGATGCTGCAGGATGAAGTGCAAGCCAATGTTCACTGCATCATCCACTGACCTGTTTGCTCAGTAAGCAAACTGCAGGGGGTCCAGTAAGGGTCCGGCGATGTCCTTCAGATAAGCCAGAACCAGTTTTTCAAACGACTTCATGACGACAGATGTTAGCGCCACAGGTCTGTAGTCGTTAAGTCCTGTTATCTTGGATTTCTTTGGGACAGGAATAATAGTTGAGCGTTTTAGGCAGTGAGGGACTTCACACAGCTCCAGAGACCTGTTAAAGATCTGTGAAAAAATGGTTTGGAAAAAAAAGAAAAAAAAAAGTTTGTCTTTGCGACGTAGAAGCGGACGGGCGAACCAGTTACTGATAAACCGTCAAGTGAATGGAGGTGAGTCAGCTGTATTTAAACCTATGGCGCTGATTGACTTGAGTGGGTTCCTCTTGTGATGTTTACGCTAAGTATCTGATGCGCTTCTCCCAAACTTTGTTAATGAAACATCATAAATCTAAATGTACTTGAAAGAAATTAATTGAAATGTGTGATATCCAAGTGGCAATAAAGGTAAAAAAAAAGATTGCTGTCATAATGATAAAAATGGCGCTTGCAAAAATAGTTCCCGAGCCAACTCTTCAAGCGGGCCTGGGGATGGTTAAACTGACCGCCCGGGGCACGATACAGAGCAGTCACACTTGTGAAATGACTTTGGGGGTCAGTTGTGCTCAAGCACAGATCAAATCCCCTATTGTGAGGACATCCTAAATCTAGCAGATAGGACACCACATCTATAGCCATAACATTACAGAAAAAGATGAATGATAAAAACATTTGCAGCCAATCAGAATCATCTTTGCTTTAAAGAGCTTGAGTGTTTTGTATAATTAGAACACACTAATATAGTTATCTTTATAATTATTGTTCTTGGTTTAAACAGGCCTTAATAGTGTTACTTCACTGGATGGCCAATTTCACATGTATTTTCAAAATACAAAATACTGTATTTGTGTTTAAATACATTTTAAGTCATTGAACTGTGCTCTGAGTTACAGTTTATTTAAAATGAGCCTTTGAGTTGTCTCCCACTACAGGAAATCCATTTTGAGAGTCAGTCTCCCATTCTTTAATATAAATACAACTTTTATTTCACATGATTGAATCTCCAACAAGACAGCATATTGACTGACTGGTTTTCTTCAATTGAACCTGTTTTGTTATACAGTACTGAACGTCTCAGGTTACGTATGTAACCCTAGTTCCCTGAGAAGGGAACGAGACACCGCGTCCCCTAGGGGTCGCTATTGGGGAACGCTGCAGCGTGACTCGTGTCTGAAGAATACGTATAGAAAAACTCCATGAAATGGCCGGCGACAGCGTATGACGTCACCGCGGCGCGCACGCCGCTGCTGGTGCGTCACTACCGGGCGACACAGTATAAAGAGTCGCTGATGTAAACATACACTCGCTTCACTGTCTGAAGCTTCTCGTCCGAGGCATGGTAAGAAGCGTAGGGGACGCGGTGTCTCGTTCCCTGCTCAGGGAACTAGGGTTACATACGTAACCTGAGACGTTCCCTTCCGAGGGAACTCTCACCGCGTCCCCTAGGGGTCGCTATTGGGGAACGGTATACCCACGTCTCCATGCTGAGGGGAGTGCATAGTAGCGAGCACTTAGTGTAAATTCTGGGAAGAATTACCCCAATAAGACGAGGTGACAGCTGTCAAACCGTAACCTCCCCGGCCAAAGCCTGAACTGTTACTCACTTACCTGAATGGGTCAAAGGACCCAGAGCACCGCTCAGGTTGGAATAGGAGATTCCTTCGGAGGAACGGCTAAGTTAATACTTAGACTTACTAGAACAGGACCAGCCAGTACTACAGAGTCTAATCCCCTCAGTGAACTGACTCAGAGGCAGCAACTAACAGGCCTGTCCTAAGACAAAGACCGTTCTAGCAGGGGTTACCGTCAGATAACATACCCTGGATAACAGTTGGTCAGGAGATATCTAAGTGATATCGAGTGGAGTTGGACCCAGGGAGACCGGGGTTTTAAGACCAACTCAAAAAATGGGAACGAAGGACGCATAACCCATACCGTATAGGATTTTAGAAAAGAACCCAGAAACTTGGTGGGAACTTACCACTTATGTGGATTTTAGGAAGTGCACAGGGATTACGTGCGCACTTACCACTATTGTGGATTTCAGAGAGTGCCCAGGGTTTAGCGTGGGACACTACCCTAGTAAATGGGATTTAGAGACTGTGTTTTCCCCCTTTTTGGGGGTTTCATTGTAAAAGCTCCAAGCTTGTCAGTAATAACAAGCATTTAGATAGGGGAGGAACCCTCCCTGTTTAGAGAGGGGAGCAATGCTACACCCCAGCTACTGACCATCATGATAGTGGACGCAGACAGCGGACAGACCCCTAACCCCGACTTGCAGGGAGGAACATCCGTCCTTAAAGTGGGCAACGCTCTGAAGGGACCCTTTAGTGTAAAGGGGAGCATACTAAACCCAGTCCACATGGATGCCTACTAGGAGAAGGTGGTGCTCAGAAATTACCCTTCCTTGGAAGGGGAGCATAGTCATCCCACTAGGAGCCGTGCTCTAAAATGGGACCCTTCGCAAAGGGGAGCAAACATGCTCGAATCAGGAAGCCTGAGAGGAGGTAGTGGCCATTTCTTTCCTTCATAAAAGGGAGAAATTCGCCACCCTGCAGTGGCACTGAACCTGCCAGCAGCCTGCAATCAAACTCATCTCAAGGCCCTGAAGAGGGAGAGCTCCTAGCTAGACATGAGGCCTGAGGGGGAGTTTCTACTCAACCCGGAAATCAGGCACAGACAGGCTCCTAACCCTGATTAACAGAGAGGAAAACCCGCCTGCCAGGAGGCAGCGCTCTGATTTAACCCCTCCTCAGAGGGGGAGCTCACTTCTCCTGTCAGGAGCAGTGCTCTTAAGTGGAACCCTTCTCAAAAAAGGGGAGCAATCATGCTTGACTCAGGAAACCTGGTGACAGACTTCTACCGGACCAAAGGTGAATCTTGCCACGACAGTGTTGCTACTTGAAGAACCTTGAATTAAGGTGAGCTGCTGCTGTCGAAGAGACTTCTGTGTCAGAAGTCCTGTCTCTAGCATAGCAAGGGTAGGTTCCAAGCCCTGAGGACAGGGAGGAATACAACAACCCGCCAGAGGGTGGTGCTCTGAGAGGACCCTTTCTGCAGAAAGGGGAGCTACCAAAGTCACCTCAAGGCCCTGAGAAGGGAGAGCTCCAGGTTAGTCATGAGGACAGACTCCAAACCCTGAAGGCCAGGGAGGAACACCCATCCCGACGAGGGGGTGCTCATTGGGGACCCTTTCCTCAGAAAGGGGAGAGCCCAGCTCGTGCATGAAGGGTAAAGGCTCCTGGAAGTTATGAGGACAGACTCCTAACCCTGAAGGCCAGGGAGGAACGCCCGTCCTGACGAGGGGCGCTCATTGGGGACCCTTTCCTCGGAAAGGGGAGAGCCCAGCTCGTGCATGAGGCCTGAAGAGTGAGAATCAGCCTGGACAAGAAGGACAGGCCCCTAACCCAGATAAACCGGGAGGAACACCTGGCTCTGTCAGCGAGGAACGGTACTCTGAATAAACTGCTTTCCGCGGAAAGAGGAGTACTACCTTGGTCGAACTGACCCTGCCCTCGGGCTAACAGGGGAGATCGACAGACCCCAGTCTAGGTGGACTTATGTTCCTGTCTCAACGGGACATAAATTCCCCGGAGTAGGAACTTAAAAGGACAGACCCCTAACCCTGAAGGCCAGGGAGAAACGCCCATCCAGCCAAGGGGGCGCTCATTAGGGACCCTTTCCTCAGAAAGGGGAGAGCCCAGCTTGTGTGCGAGCCTGAAGAGTGAGAATCAGCCTGGACAAGAGGAACAGGCTCCTAACCCAGATGAATCGGGAGGAAAACCTGGCTTTGTCAGTTAGAAGCTTCAGCTGATAAGATCACTGCAGGATCTAAAGTCCACAGAGAGGGTCTGGAAGAGGGATTCTCGTTCAGGCCTGCAAAGGACAACGTTAAACATGCCAAGGGCAATCCTAAAAGAAACTTAGGGAGCTTACCTTGGAGAGGACATAAGTCCTATGTCTAACATATGCTGAGAGGGTGGTTACCGCACAACCTGTGGCGTGGAGAGGGCGAACACTGCCGTAACCATAATCCGCGGGATCAGAGAGGGAGCATCCGCCGAGGACTCGTTAAGTTTCTCTCTGAGAAGCAAAAACACAACACACAGGCCTGAGACAGTATTAAGTTCCTTTTCTTTATTAAAAGAAAAAATGGATCGTACTCACCCATAAGTGAACCTAGGCCTTCATGGAATGAAGGACTAAAGGCAGTGATCAACCTAGTCCATAGTCACATAAATCCAGAAAGGCCAATGAGCCTGGGAAAACTAACAGATCAGAAAAAGACCTCTGGTTAGTCCTCCTAAACGCAGCCCAAACCAGCAGAGTGGGCTGTGAATTTAAACCCAGCAGGGGAAACAGCACCATCTGGGCAAGAGCTGCTCAAAACTTCCCCGAAGGGGAGTCATCAATAAGCCAACACACAGACATTTGCAGATATCTGTATGTGTAGGAAGGACCACCAGAGGCAAAAAACTGACCGAAAGCCTCCAGACCCTAAAGGGGGGGGGGGGGGGAAGAATTAACACACAGCTAGCCTCAGACAGCTGTAGTTAATAAGACTGTTCTGCCATAATCATGATCGAACTGGTCTGAGAAAATCTCCCCCTTTTTTTTTTTGGCAGTAAATTAACTCCACAATCGCAACGCGCAGCACATATTCAGCTCCCGCAGGAGCTAAACATGCTCCGCCCATGGCGCCAAATTCCCTCAGGAATAAAACAAGCAAGGAGCCGCTGGCGACGCCGCGAATGCGTTTGTTAATGCCGCGAGAGGCAAACACACTCATGCAAAATGAGGAACAGAGAAACTCACCTCCCTCCTTTGCGAATGCGTTCACGCGACAAGCCCATTAGTTCCCTCGGGAGCTGAACGAGCTGTAATTTACCACACCCACGTAGCAGAGAGTCGTTGCAAGTGGGTATGAGAGCGTGCCTCTCGTTACAAACAAGCAATGAATGCACTGATTGCATTCTACTCTAATCTCGCTTGCGTTCTCCCCTCACAGCTCGGGCAGTGTGAAAGTGCGGGTATCAGATTACCACACACGTCACCAGCAGGCCTCCGGTGAGAGAATATGCACTCCTAGACAAAGAGAAGGCTGAAGACAGCGAAGAGAGTGTATGTTTACATCGGCCGCGGTGATGTCATACGCTGTCGCCGGCCATTTCATGGAGTTTTTCTATACGTATTCTTCAGACACGAGTCACGCTGCAGCGTTCCCCAATAGCGACCCCTAGGGGACGCGGTGAGAGTTCCCTCGGAAGGGAACCAGCGCTGTTAAAGAAAAAAACGTGTTCAAATGTATTAAAATAACAGTGACCAAACAAAAAGTTGAATTAAAAAAAAAAACATTCCTGCCAAAATTTTGTTCATCCGCCCAATGTATTTTTCTCTGACCCAGCCTGATCAAAAGAAGCACAGTTGGATGGAAACATGCCCAATCTGGCAACAGAGTTCCTGGTTTTGTGTTTGAGTGTCATGTGAAAACCATGTTTGTCTGCAAGGCTGTAAAGTCACAGATAATAAAATGTCCACTAGATCTGAGAACCTACAGACAAGCAGTAAATAAACTGCAGTAATACTGCAACCTAATAATTAATACACTCGTAGGCCTACTGTAAAACTGAAAACTTTGTCCAGATTTACAGATTCTTCATTCCCCATCAACATTTTCACGTTGTGTATCATGAATATGTTGTCATTTCAATGAAAAATAGAGATGATCATTGCTGTCTGTCTTTTCGTAACAGAATCAGACATAGTTGCAGACATAGTTATTATTTGGTTCCCATGTTTTGATCGTGTTCAGGTTGTTGTGACTGCACCAGACAGCCAGCTGCTCCACCTCACTGATTATTCCTCCATCTCTGTGTAAGGATTAATTAGCTCAAATTTATAATGATTCAAATAAGGAATCGAATCGAAAGATTCAAAACTTGATTAAATTGATTCAGAATTAATAGATTACACTTCTTAACCATTCGTCCAGCAAAGTGGTCAATTCAGTATACTGTATTAACTCAAAAAGGTTTATATTATGCTCCTGGCCAAGATCACAAATAAACCAAAATATTACGTTAGGAAATTTTAAAGCTGAGGTAGCTTGATCTAAACACAGATAAAACTTTTGTGAACATAAAATGCAAGACACTTCTTTTAATGAAACAATGATTTATTGACTACTCTAAGACACAAAACTAATCTACTAAAACACAAACACACACACATTCACACTTACACTCATACAGTTCCGGGGATGAGAAATTACTGAATTGAAGAGAATCCCAAATGTTCTAGTAGCTGCTACTAGTTCTTAAATCGCAACCTTAGAAAATCACAAAAGCAGAGATTTAGCTTTTAACTACTTAGGGAATATTTTGCACCAGTTTCAGCTAGAATGTGAGACCTTGTTTTACTTGCGTTTGTGCCGGGAACGGGGATTCCGGGGGCTCGTCTAAGCGAAAGTTCTGGTTGGTTGCTGGTCGATGAAGTCTTTGGGAGATCCTTCGAAGTTGTGGATTGGGTTGCGGGACCCGGTCTTCGGTGGCCTGGTTACGCGGTATGACGCGCTCAGGGCTCTTCTGGGTTGCGAGACTTTGAAGAGTTTGGCAGCCGCGAAGTTTTCAGTTCGTTCTGTAGAGTTTTGATGGCACAATTGCGTGCTTGGTCAAGCGGGCGAGCGCAGGTGAAAAGCACTCAAACCACGGCAGGCGAAAGACCAAAAGCGACGGCGAAAGGCAATGGCGAAAAGCAATGGCACAAGCCAATAGCAAAAAGCAATGTACTATTAGAGTCATGGGTTTTTAAACAGGCCGCTTGAGCACGCCTCATGGTGCTGTGGTCCAATCGAATATTGCTGTGGGGCGGAGCCACGCCCCCTGGGCTGTACCTTCTGGTGCGTAACTTAAGATAATAAAATCTCTGCATATTCGTTATTAACCTCAATAAACTGTTGCAATGCATAAAATATACACAATATCAACTTCTCGTTCATTTTGCTGTGTAGCATACATCCAGACAATTCATTACATATCAAATAAGGCTATACTGCTTGCATGCTAATACATTTGATAACTTCCTTTCCCAAAGGCATATAATGCATAGATTAAACTCCAACCATCACATAAAACACAGCAGGCATATAAAAGAAACATACTGTTGTTCTAATAGCAACTAATAAGTTGATTGTCTCTTAAAGTTTGTCTTTGCGTGCTCTCAATTGAGAGACGGGGTGCGTTTTAGGAATGTCAGAGAGGAGGGAGACGGGATGTCCGAAAGGTCACGCGAGTCACGCTGGACGGATCTTGTGCCTTGCAGGCTCGTATAAATCTGTCCTTTTCTGTTTATATGATTGAAATTTATGTCGTGAGAAGGCTGAACATCTGTTTCTTGGGCGCTCCCAGACAAAGAGCGGTTTCTGCCCCTGGTCGCGTTATCACTGTTTTAGTGTCCTGTGAATTACCGTCTTCCTGTACTCCTGACGTGAATTAATGTTAACGGGCAGGCCGGATCAAACCTAGGGAAGACTTGTAGACTAGCTGGCGTCTGGTGATCGTCATGTGATGGTCATGGATAAATTTTATGGCTGGGAAGAGGGTCCTTTTTGATTCTCTGGAATGTGAACATTTCTGTTTGGTGCTTTGTTCGACCGAATTCCTACATCTGCATGGTGTCTCTCCTTAAGTTCGTTTCTCATTTTGTGGTTGCAAGGAGCTGCACATTAACTTTTGTTTAAAAGTGTCAATTATGAAAACATGTAAAACATTCTGATGACATAGGTGGTGATAATTATTTTTTGAGATTAAATGAATGATCATTTGTTGTCTGGGCTAATGCTGGAACATATACAGTCTGTAATGATTGTAATGTGAAATGTTACCTTTCAAAACAGTTAAGCTGGTCAGTTTATAAGGCTGTGACCCTTTCATTCTATATAAACGTTTCCCTGCAAATCCTGAGTGTTTGTGCAGCTCAGATCTGCAGCTCTTTGAAGCAATTTATTTAATCACATTATTTCATATATTATATGTATATTATATTTTCTTGTTTTGGGCCACAATCTCAATAAGATCTGTAGTAAGGTCCGTAGTGCAGATTGTATGCTATTTTATTATTTCACACAATAAAACAGATAATTTTTAATCAGTTTCAACATCTCAAAGCTTAAATAGTTAAGTGGAAGCATGACCTTAAAATGGTCACACATATTTTGTTAATGCATAAATTATCTTCGTGATATATGAACTATATGGGCCTAATGTAATTGGGTCACAAGGATTTATCGACTTTAAAATGTGGGTCCCCAGAAAAAAAGTTTGGGAAACACTGCCCTAGAGGATGCCGTGTAGTGTTCCCTATCTTGGGGAACCATGGTTACTTTCGCAACCTGAGACGTTAGCACTGTATAGTTCATATGCTTTATTTACTACATGAAGACTTGAAAAACACACATTGCTATATATATATATATATATATATATATATATATATATATTGTCGCAATCGTTTATTGTCTTGACGTTTCATCAGTAAAGTTTTATGCTTGTTATCCAACTTAGCTACAGTGATAGCGAGATGCCTTTGTCCACATTCGGGTTGTCCTGGCATGTCAAAAGTTAGTCATATGTGTCAATTTCAGACTTTCTGCAGAAAAGACCGCCTCCAGCTTTGAGTATGAATAAAACACGGGTTGCCATCCCTGCTCTAGCAGATACTATGGGGAATGCTGCCAGTATGACCAGTGTTTGAAGGATGTGTGAAACGACTCCAATCCTATTGACCCAAGAGGGCGCCTGCAGAACACGTCACCAACATTTGTTGTCTGCTGGAGCCGTCTGTTTGTTCAGTGTGTGGAGCATCATCCTGGTGAGGCAGCAGGGCTTTAGGGAGTGTGTGCCTCAGTGTTTAGATTCCAACACATATTCTGACTTTTGCGCTCTCTGACGATAGCTGTTTTCTGGTTCAGTAAAAATTCCCATTACCGGGTGTTTTATGTTGTGGTCCCCTGGAGTCCCTATCTAGATTGCTCGATTCCACTTACTAGGGTTTCTAAGTAGATAGCATCTATATGTGGTCTTTGTATTATCAGGCTAAGGTATTGCTCATTTACTTCTGGGTGCCCCATCTGTGACGTCACAGGCTACGTGGGCCAATAGGATTGAAATTGTTTCACACGTACTTCAGACACCAGTCGTGCTGGCAGCATTACCCATGGGGATGCAGTGGCTTGTTCCTTCTTTGGGAACCATAGTAACATGCGTAACCAGAGTCATTCCATCAGCACCCTCTACTGTAAGTGAACGTGCATTTTTATTCACTGCGTCTCCTTCCATTATGTTTCTCATGCACATTGCTTGTTTGACGCAACATACAGTGCTGTTGTGCATTCTACCCAGTTCATTAGTGAAGTATTCTTGAATTGCAAAAGTTGCTATTACTTTCATGTTTCTGATGATAAGCTGTATTTATGGTGGTTGAATTATAGCCGAGCGCTTGGATGTCCTGCCCAATGTACTATAATTAACACTAGACCAGCCTTTAATGATCTGTCCTTCACAGCCTGTGTGACTTTGACACTTCCTGTGGATAGTCGACTATTAGGGGGCAGCCTAACTTTTTACACACAATTATAATGCACTATGTACAGTGCAATAAAAGACATTTCAGTAACACTTTATAATAACTACACACTGAGTCATTAGTTAAGCATTGGTAAATAGTTAATTAATCATTTATAAAGCATTATTCCTACATTAATAGACATTTGTAGGCAGTTCATATATACAGCTATAAATTCTCTATTTTTGTTTTATAAGCATCTGTATAATATGCTTAATAATTGTATTTTCATA
The DNA here is from genome assembly GCF_049309525.1 of Garra rufa. NCBI lineage: Eukaryota > Metazoa > Chordata > Actinopteri > Cypriniformes > Cyprinidae > Garra > Garra rufa. The sequence continues at coordinate 52,387,717 of NC_133362.1, forward strand.
CTTTATTAAGCATCAGTTAATCATTTCTAAATTAAGCATTACATTATTTACAAACTGGTTAGTTAGTAGTTGTAAGTGGTTCATGAGATCATTTAGAAAGTGTTAGTAAATGATTCATAAACTATTTGAATGCACATTTATACATATTATTCAGACATATATTAACAGTTAGTGTGTTAATAAATGCTTTAATAACACATATTCCTACTGTAACTCACAATTAATTCAGGCAGTTATAAAACATTTACTAGCTGTCAGTTAATGGTTTTTGTGAGCTCATCTAACGTGAGGACTATTTATGCCTTGTAAAGTGTCAATAAGTTGAGTTTCAACATTTTGAAATCCATTCAGCCGTTCTCCTACACTATATTGGTCTCATAGTATGCAATGATCTATGCTAAGCTACGCTAAAAAAGATATAGCCAGAACAGGAGAACGACTTTTGTAAACACTTTACGAGGCATAAATAGTCCTCACTTTAGATGAGCTCACAAAAACCATTAACTGACAGCTAGTAAATGCTTTATAACTGCCTGAATTAATTATGAGTTACAGTATGAATGTGTTATTAAAGCATTTATTAACACACAGACTAACTGTTAATATATGTCTGAATAATATGATGTATAAATGTGCATTCAAATAGTTTATTAACACTTTCTAAATGAACTCCTGAACCACTTACAACTACTAACTAACCGGTTTGTAAATAATGTAATGCTTAATTTAGAAATGATTAACTGATCCTTAATAAAGAATGAAAACACAATTATTAAGCATATTATACAGATGCTTATAAAACAAGAATAGAGCACTTATAGCTGTATTTATGAACTGCTTACAAATGTTTATTTACGTGGGAGTAATGCATTATAAATGATTAATTAACTATTTACCAATGGTTAACTAATGACTCCTTCTTTATCAATTACTTTTGTTTTGCAGAAAATCTGAAGGCAACACGTTTCTGCAAATCTGTGGAAAGGGTTTATGGTCTTTTAGCTGGAATTATAATTTGCAATTCAGGGCACAGAAAGGGGGTTACAGACAACCTTACTGCAGCGGCTGTCATGAATCCCCTTAAAAATAAAGAGGGCCTTTGCCTGGTAACGGTAAGTCAGCCAACTCCAAAAAAAAAAAAAAATCTCTTTTTGTTCTCAACAAGTGTTTTTACTATTTTACTTGTGTATTTGTTGTTTCCCCCATCTTCATAGGTGGATGAACACAAAACATCGGCAACATTCGGACAGGCGCAGATTGCCTTACTCCCAGAGGAGTATGATTTATTTGTTCAATTTTCAAAGATGAGGCCAATACTGCCTGGTGGCAGCTCAAATTACTTATTTTTTAGCAAAACGGGTGGGCAATGCAATAACCTGTTACAGTGCTTCCAGGAGTGCTGGAGAAGATTTGGCCTTCCTGGGGCACCAACCTTCTCTATTATAAGGACAAGCCTGAGCACATATGTAAGTATTGTTGTTGGCATCTATATCACTTAGTACTTAGATTTCATCCTCCCTGTCTATAAAAAACAAGCATGCCTATATAGTTAATTAAATCTTGTTAATCTTGTTGTAGCTAAAGGCAAGAAATATAGACTTTGTATTCAAGAAATATAGATATACAGGATATATATACAGTCAGGTCCATATATATTGGGACATCTACACTATTCTAACATTTTTGGCTCTATACACCACCACAATGGATTTGAAATTAAACGAACAAGATGTGCTTTAACTGCAGACTGTCAGCTTTAATTTGAGGGTATTTAGGTGAACGGTGTAAAAATTACAACAGTTTGTATATCTGCCTCCTACTTGTTGGGACAGAATAATAATCATAAATCAGACATTCACTTTTTTAATACTTGGTTGCAAATCATTTGCAGTCAATTACAGCCTGAAGTCTGGAATGCAAAGACATCACCAGGCGCTGGGTTTAATCCCTGGTGATGCTCTGCCAGGCCTCTACTGCAACTGTCTTCAGTTCCTGCTTGTTCTTGGGGCATTTTCCCTTTAGTTTTGTCTTCAGAAAGTGAAATGCATGCTCAATCAGATTCAGATCAGGTGATTGACTTGGCATTGCATAACATTCCACTTCTTTCCCTTTTGAATATTAGCAGATAATATTGCCCGAAACACTTCAGAATTCATCCTGCTGCTTTTGTCAGCAGTCACATCATCAATAAATACAAGAGAACCAGTTCCACTGGAATACAACATACATGCCCACGCCATGACACTACCACCACCATTCTTCACTGATGAGGGGTTGTTATGATAGACCAAAGGCACGATTCGATTCGGTTCGGTTCACGGTTTTGGAGCCACGGTTCGGTACGTTTCGGTTTCTGTTTGCTGTGGGGTTAGGGTTGATGTCATCTTAACAGCAATGCTAAGGAACAATAGATTCACTTAATAACAAGAACAACTAAACTTTTTCTTTATTAACTTTGCCATCACATTTTTAGTACAGTCAGGATACCTGAGTAAACAACCAAAATGTAATAAATACCTCCAATATAGACTAGTCAGGAAAAAACAAGCCTCTTTAGTGCAGCCATCTTAACTAAGTAAACTAAAATTAAGTAAATAACTGCAGTGTAGACTACTGAAAGATAAACAGGCTTGTCCTCTTTAAGGACATTTGGAATATTCAATTAAGATTTAAGTTCTTGTTCAAAAACACCATAATGTCCACATTCTTAGGTGAGAGGTTTGATCTCTGTGCTGTAACAATGTCCCCCGCTGTAGAGAACACCGTCTCACTGGGGACAGATGTTGCTGGGACTCCAAGGTAGCAATTAGCCAACTTGGCTACATGAGAAAACTGGCTCTCGTTGTCCTTCCACCATGCAAGTGGATTTGACTCCACTGGAAGAGTTGGCACTTGCCTATAACACGCAACCTCATCTTTCACCATTTGAGATGGAGACTTGGGTGTAGGAGTGCTCGGCTCCACTGGAAATAACTTTCCAAACAGTTCAGAGATTGGTGCCTTTTTGGCTGAAGGATCACTACTGATGGATGCCATATTTAACTGCTCCTCTGAGACCTGGGCCTAGCAAGGACAAAGCCACAAAATAGTTTCAAGTTAATACTGCTAATAGAACTACGAAAAACAAACATAGTGATGCTCATTTTTGATTATCTAAGTTTTCATTTAGATAGATAGGTTGCTGTTTAAATTAATGAAAAAATATACATATACTGTGTTTGTAAAGTGGTTTTTACATGACATATTCACCAGTAAAATACATTGCAGTTTTGTGTGAAACTAAATAGTACAAGTAAAATGAAATGTAAAAAATAAGTTTGGATTAAAATAATAATAATAATACCTGCTGGGGATGGTACTCCAGAATCTTCTCCATCAGGCTTGTTAAAGATGTTGCTGCGCATGGTCTCATCAAGAAAGGGCAGAGATTTAAAGCGTGGATCAAGTGCAGTGCTCATATGGAGAAACTGCACAAGTATTGAGTCAGATTCTGGGTATCTGTTGATGAAGTCGGACACAATGCCATGTTGCCATGCCATGAGATGATATAACGTATTACAAGGTTTTTTATAATGCATTATGCATTCATTATAATGCCTTAGAAATACCCGTATAATGTATTATAAATAGGGGCTTCATAGAAAGTGTTACCGAAGTGTTTCCTGTCGTACAAGTAAGTTTCGTGAAACAGTTACGACAGATAGTGTGCGCTTTGTCTACGACACGAATTCCATTCCTGTACTACACTGGAAAACCAAAATGTTCCCACACAGGCGACATAAACAAATAAAAGTGCCAAAACCACTGGTAAATGGTTTACTGACCATGGTATTACTGTGGTCAATTGGCCTGCCAACTCTCCTGACCTGAACCCCATAGAGAATCTGTGGGATATTGTGAAGAGAAAGTTGAGAGACCCAAGACCCAACACTCTGGATGAGCTTAAGGCAGCTATCGAAGCATCCTGGGCCTCCATAACACCTCAGCAGTGCCACAGGCTGATTGCCTCCATGCCACGCCGCATTGAAGCAGTCATTTCTGCAAAAGGATTCCTGACCAAGTATTGAGTGCATAACTAAACATAATTATTTGAAGGTTGACTTTTTTTGTATTAAAAACACTTTTCTTTTATTGGTCGGATGAAATATGCTGATTATTTGAGATAGGAATTTTGGGTTTTCATGAGCTGTATGCCAAAATCATCAATATTAAAACAATAAAAGGCTAGAACTACTTTCAGTTGTGTGTAATTAATCTAAAATATATGAAAGTCTAATGTTTATCAGTACATTACAGAAAATAATGAACTTTATCACAATATGCTAATTTTTTGAGAAGGACCTGTATGTATATATATATATATATATATATATATATATATATATATACACAGGTGCTGGTCATATAATTAGAACATCTTCAAAAAGTTGATTTATTTGACTAATTCATTCAAGAAGTGAAACTTGTATAATGTATACATTCCTTCCACACAGACTGATATATTTCAAGTGTTTATTTATTTTCATTTTGATGATTATAACTAACAACTAATGAAAACCCCAAATTAATTATCTCAGACAATTAGAATATTACTTAAGACCAATACAAAGAAAGGATTTTTAGAAATCTTGGCCAACTGAAAAGTATGAACATAAAAAGTATGGCAGAAAAGTAGAATATTAATAGAGAATCTTATTATATGAATAATGTGCTAAATATATTAAAGACGTAATGGTATATAATCTCAGTATTTTTGTTAGTCATTTCTAGGGATGGGTATCGTTAAGATTTTAACTGTATTACTACTACTATCGATACCACTTACTTTTTGTTGTGTTTTTAAGAAATAACAGAAATAACAACACTTTATATTTATAAATGTAAAATAAATATCTGTAACTTAGCAAACAACAATGTTTGAGCAAATATCTGTTACACAAACAAAACCAATGATTGTCAAACCAGTAAATAAAAACTATTTTATTGTAATGAATATACAATGATTTAACTTAACGAGCTCTCTTGTGTTGTGCGCACGAGCTCTGTGTACTGCGGAACAGACTACATTTCGTGCGCAAATAACGGCAATGCAGGCGAATAACAAATATTATCGCAAATTACAAAAGGCTGGTCAGGTAAAATATGCTAGGTAATGTTTATTTAGCAATAATAAATAGGACATTTATTTATTTTTTATTTCTCCAGTACCGACAGCAGAACCGTTAACGTCAGAGCTTATCGATACTTCGGTCTTTTATAATTTGGCACCGGGACCGATTAAGTACCGGTTTTCGGTACCATCCCTAGTCATTACAGTTGTTGTGCATGTGTACTTATACTGAATGTCTTTAGGATACTGTTTGTCATAGCAAATTTTATAGAAACCATATAGTTAGGCTACTTAGGCTATTTTTAATTTCTTCCATTATAGTGAGGTGCTGTATGGCTATCATGATCTACAAATGTGTAAGGTCCGCGCAATTGGCCCAATGGAGGTATCCAATGGTGGATGAAAGTTTCTTCCATGTTCAGTCTTTTTAGTGCGCAAAGTTATTACATGTAGGTTAAGTTTAAATCTGACTCCATTTTATTATTACCTCGCATTTGGGATAGAATGCCAATTGTTATTGATCATTCATAAGATAATTTATTCAGACATCTGATTATTCTATTTATTCTTTAGTATTATTGTACTCGTTTATTTGTGTCACGTATCTGGTCTATCTCATCATGAACTCTTGCACACACATTCTGGACTTCAATCCCCATAAGCCACTGCACCAATCACTGCACACAGCTGCTCCTCGTTTCCCACTGAACTGATTGCTGCATACACCTGTTTATCATTTACCCACATGCATTTAAGCCACTCACACACACAGCCACCTTGCGAAGTCTTATTGTTCCATATGGTCGTAATTCTAAGCGTTTTTCTCTGTGTTGGATTATCTGTGTATGACTCTGGACTGTGTACCCCGTTGACGATTCCTGCTTCCTGCCATTGCGACCATTCCCTGTCTATCGAACTGTTTCCCGGATTACCTACGTTGTTCCTGTTTTCTGGTGATTATTCTGGCCTGTTGACGATTCTAATAAATGCTGCGAATGGATCCGCACGTCTCAGTCTGACTCCCTGTGACAGAAGACTTCGCCAAGTAAGGATCCAGCGGCTTTATGGTGTCATTCGGTTCCAGCATGAATCCCACGGTACAGATCATGCTTCTCAAGCAGGGTGAGCGGACAATCGAGGATTATGTCATGGCCTTCATCGAATTGGCAAATCTGTCGTCAATGGATGAGATTTGCCTAATGATTTTTTTTCGTGGAGGACTCTCAGAGCCATTGGCTTCCCACATGCCAAATTTTGAACCAGACTGGACTCTGCACTATTACATGGATCTGGCTCTTTTGTTGTGTGGCTCTCCATTTACTGTGGGTGAGGTTGAGCCACAGCACAAGATGGCTACCCCCAAGTCAGAGTCTCCGCTGCCAGAGCGCCCTCCAGTGACCGCGCCACCAGAGCGCCCTCCAGTGACCGCTCGCTCAGAACCTGCTCATGTCACGTCTGCCACATCAGAGCCCTCTCATGCCAAGCCTACCAGGCCAAAGTCTGCTCAAGCCAACCCAGAGCCTGCTCTTCCAGAGTCTCCGCTGGAGACGCCCAGCCCTCCTGAATCTCCGCTGGGGTCGTCCAGTTCTCCAGAGCCCGCTCCTCAAGAGCGTTGTCCAGAGCCCGCTCCTCAAGAGCGTTGTCCAGAGCCCGCTCCTCAAGAGCGTCGTCCAGAGCCCGCTTCACAAGAGCGTCGTCCAGAGCCCGCTCCTCAAGACAGCCTTCCAGAGACTCCACTGGTTCAGCCCAGCCTTCTAGAGACTCCGCTGGTTCAGCCCAGCCTTCCAGAGACTCCGCTGGTTCAGCCCAGCCTTCCAGAGACTCCGCTGGTTCCGCCCAGCCTTCCAGAGACTTCGCTGGTTCAGCCCAGCCTTCCAGAGACTCCGCTGATTCAGCCCAGCCTTCCAGAGACTCCGCTGGTTCAGCCCAGCCTTCCAGAGACTCCGCTGGTTCAGCCCAGCCTTCTAGAGACTCCGCTGGTTCCGCCCAGCCTTCCAGAGACTCCGCTGGTTCCGCCCAGCCTTCCAGAGACTCCGCTGGTTCCGCCCAGCCTTCCAGAGACTCCGCTGGTTCCGCCCAGCCTTCCAGAGACTCCGCTGGTTCCGCCCAGCCTTCCAGAGACTCCGCTGGTTCCATCCAGTCGTCCTGAGATTCCTGTCTGCCCGGTTCTGGTCACGGAGCTCATGCATGGACTGTTCCCACCCACCCTCCCTGCTGCTCCAGTCCCGCCACCTCTGTCTCCTGACAGTCCCTCTGCTCACCCACATCCCACCTTCGGTGCAGAGGATTTGCCGTGGGACTGCCAGTCTCCATCGGTGTCCAGACTGAGGGATCCCTCACCATCACCTCCAGTCTCAGAGTCCTGGACTCCACCTCGGCCCTCCGACCCTGCGGCTCCACCCCGGCTCTGTGCTCCCTCGTCTCCGTTGTCGGCCGTCGGCCCACCAGCTCCTCCGGGCTCCATCGTCTCTCCGGCTCCGCCCCGGTCAGTCGTCGCCCCACCTTCGCCTCTGGACTCTACTCCTCCGGCTGCGCCTCGTCACTCTGTCCTGCCGGCTCTGTGGACCTCCTCCCTCCCGTGGGCACAGCCTCGATCCTCTGTCACTCCGGCTCCGCTGCGTACCTCCGGACCTCCATCTCCGCCGGGGTCGCCAGAGCCTTGGGCTCCGCCTTGGCCCTCCGGATCCTCGGTGTCACCTAGGACCATCGACTCTCCGGTTCCGCCTCGGGCTCCACCGGCTCCACCTCCGTCGGTCGGCCCCATGCAGGAGCCAACCCTTCCCCCACCATGGCTTCTCCCTCCGTCGGCTCCGCCTCAGTTCGTGGTTCCAGTACCCCTACATGGACCTGGCCCTCCATCCCTCCCCCTGTTCCGCCTCCGCTCCACCACCCTCCAGGTTGTATTATGTGGTTAGAGCGTCTGGAAGCCGCTCCTTGGGGAGGGGCTCTGTCACGTATCTGGTCTATCTCAT
>NC_133362.1:52396298-52414213 GCF_049309525.1 Garra rufa
GCACCTGTGCCGAATGGGTTGATTATCTGATCGTGCTCCTCCTGAACCTTGTTTAATCAAACATCATTTCACGAGTTCGCCCTTACATCTAATCTGCTTGAGCGAGTATTAAGCATATTTTGGCGTGCTGTCCGGGGGAAGGGTTCCGGGCCGGAATACAGGCCGGACCCAGAGAACTCCCCAAAGAAGCTTTTATGCATAGGACAGCTGCCACGAAGCAAGAAATTTAGGTAGCCCCCCCAAAATATGCGAAGAACTAAATTTATGTAAGGAAAAGGAGGAAAATGCCAATTTTATTTTATTTTTTAACGATTTGATGGTCGGATGTGGCCCCCTAGCTGCGACCGAAGGGAGCCGTGACTCTGCTGCACCGGGAGGGAAAGCCCCACCCGTCGTCGAGTACGCAGCGTAACTCGAGCGACGGATAGGGGGCTCACACTGCGACCGAAGGGAGCCACGACTCTGCTGCACCGGAAGGGGGGGGGCCTAGTCCGACCCTGAAATGGGCAAAATATGAGGCGATTGGTGGAGGGACCCTCACTGCTTCCGAAGGGAGCATCGGCTCTGTTGCACCGGAAGGGAGGGTCTCCCTTGCGAGGTGCCTCGGATGGAGGGCTCCCACTGCGACTGAAGGGAGCCGTGACTCTGCTGCACCGGCGGGGAGAGCCCGTCCGCTGTAAAGTACGCAGCGTAACTCGGCTGACAGACGGAGGGCTCACGCCGCGACCGAAGGGAGCCACGGCCCTGCTGCACCGGAAGAGGGAGCCCAGTCCGATGCTGAATAGGCAATAAGATGAGGCGATTGATGGAGGGACCCTCGCTGCGTCCGAAGGGAGCTGCGGCTCTGCTGCACCGGAAGGGAAAATCCCCCTTGCGAGGCGTTTTTTTTTTTTAAATTTATTTATTTATTTATTTATTTTTTTTATTTTATTTTTTTAAATAAAGGCGATTGGTGGAGGGACCCTCACTGCTTCCGAAGGGAGAATCGGCTCTGCTGCACCGGAAGGGAGAGTCCCCCTTGCGAGGTGCGTCGGATGGAGGGCCCCCACGCTACCGAAGGGAGCCGCGACTCTGCTGCACCGGGAGGAAGAGTCTGTCCGCTGCCGAGTACGCAGCGTAACTCGTGTGACAGACGGAAGGCCCCACACTGCGACCGAAGGGAGCCGCGGCCCTGCTGCACCGGAAGGGGGAGCCCATTCCGATGCTGAATGTGTAAAAATAAAGCGATTGATGGAGGGACCCTTGCTGCTTCCGAAGGGAGCTGCAGCTCTGCTGCGCCGGAAGGAAGAGTCCCCCTTGCGAGGCGAGGGTTGGCGCGTCGGATGGAGGGCTCCTACTGCAACCGAAGGGGGCCGCGACTCTGCTGCACCGGGAGGGAGAGCCCGTCCGCCGTCGAGTACGCAGCGTAACGTGTGACAGACGGAAGGCCCCACACTGCGACCGAAGGGAGCCGCGGCCCTGCTGCACCGGGAGGGGAGCCCATTCCGATGCTGAATGTGTAAAAATAAAGCGATTGATGGAGGGACCCTTGCTGCTTCCGAAGGGAGCTGCGGCTCTGCTGCGCCGGAAGGAAGAGTCCCCCTTGCGAGGCGAGGGTTGGCGCGTCGGATGGAGGGCTCCTACTGCAACCGAAGGGGGCCGCGACTCTGCTGCACCGGGAGGGAGAGCCCGTCCGCCGTCGAGTACGCAGAGTAACGTGTGACAGACGGAGGGCTCACACTGCGACCGAAGGGAGCCGCGGCCCTGCTGCACCGGAAGGAAGAGCCCCGTCCAACGCTGGATAGGCAATAAAATCGGCGATTGATGAAGGGACTCTCACTGCTTCCGAAGGGAGCTGCGGCTCTACTGCACCGGAAGGGAGAGTCCCCCTTGCGAGGTGCGTCGGATGGAGGGCTCCCACGCTACCGAAGGGAGCCGCGACTCTGCTGCACCGGGAGGAAGAGTCTGTCCGTTGCCGAGTACGCAGCGTAACTCGTGTGACAGACGGAAGGCCCCACACTGCGACCGAAGGGAGCCGCGGCCCTGCTGCACCGGGAGGGGGAGCCCATTCCGATGCTGAATGTGTAAAAATAAAGCGATTGATGGAGGGACCCTTGCTGCTTCCGAAGGTAGCTGCGGCTCTGCTGCGCCGGAAGGAAGAGTCCCCCTTACGAGGCGAGGGTTGGCGCGTCGGATGGAGGGCTCCTACTGCAACCGAAGGGGGCCGCGACTCTGCTGCACCGGAGGGAGAGCCCGTCCGCCGTCGAGTATGCAGCGTAACGTGTGACAGACGGAGGGCTCCCACTGCGACCGAAGGGAGCCGCGGCCCTGCTGCACCGGAAGAGAGAGCCCCGTCCGAAGCTGGATAGGCAATAAAATAGGCGATTGATGAAGGGACCCTCTTCCGAAGGGAGCTGCGGCTCTGCTGCACCGGAAGAGAGAGTCCCCCTTGCGAGACACGTCGGATGGAGGGCTCCCACTGCAACCGAAGGGAGCCGCGACTCTGCTGCACCGGCAGGGAGAGCCCATCCGCCGTCGAGTAGACGGCTGGTGGATTCTCTGTGCCAATATAATTTTTTATTTTTTTTTCTCTTTCTTCTTGGTCTGTCTTTGTTTAATCGAATAAGCGATAGTTTCGTTATCCAGAATGGGTAAATCTGATGGCGTTGAATTTAGAGGTTGTTGCAATTTCTGAAAATCTCCAAAAACCAAAGGGTTTCAAGTGATGAGTTATGGGAATATGAGTTGCGAATAGTGAGGTACTGGGGTTGGCGATTGGCCCGCCTCTGGAGCCAGTGCTCTGAATTTTTGCAAGAACCTGGAACTTGATGATATTAGGCCCAGGGGGTGGTTCCAGAGTGATGGCATTCAGTGGAGTAAGTAGTGGGACTGCTGTGAATAAATTTGTTAGGTTTAGATTGAAAAGAAGGATGAGAATGAAGATAGGGTGGTGCCATAACAGTTTGCGGAGGCAGCCTCACGTATGGATAAGCCCCTGGTTACTGATAGAGAAAAGGAGTAGCAGGAGGGTAAGAGTAAGAGGCCTTGAGCGGCCAGCGGAGGCAGCTTTGCGCTAGCGTCTGCTGCTGGAGATGGAGGGAAGGGCATGGGAAAGATAGGAGGAAAGCCATGATAGCGGGGCACTGCCTAGGCTTGCTGATGGCCTGCTGCATTTTGATGCTTAAGAGCCAGAACTTGACCTGGAGAAAGACAACATAATTTTGAATGAAGTAGAAAGCTGTGAGGGAGAGGAGCATGGGCCGCAATTGTCAGCGGAGGTAGCCTCATACTTGAATAGGGCTAGTGTCTGCTATGGGAGCTGGATGCCACTGAAAAGAAAGAGGTTATTAGTAACAGGAGGAGAAGCCTGAGATGTGTGGCCCTAAGTTGCAAACGGAGACAGCCTCATGCCTCCTTCAGCTGCTGTAAATAACGGGAAGCGAGTAGGGTTTGTGACATCTTGAAGAGCCCGTGTAGCCTGCACGGCCAGTGAAGGCGGCCTCGCACTAGCGTCTGCTATGGGAGCTGTAGGCCACTGAAAAAGAAAAGGATTAGAAGTAACAGGAGAAAAAGACTGAGATGTTAAGGCTTGTTGCAAGCGGAAGCAACTTCGCTTTTGTTTCGGCTGCTGTAGCTGTAGGTCACTGAAGCTTGGGATATATGGAAGAAAATGCTGGAGAGCCTGTGCAGCCTGCACAGCTGGCGGAGGCAGCCTCATGCTTGTTTTCGCTGTTTTAGCTTTGGGTCACGGGAAAGGGGAGTGGTTTGTGGTGGTCTGATACATACCAATGTTTTACTTGTACAAAAAGCAAACGTTTCTTCTAAAACTTTGTCCGCTTTAGGTCATCATAGATACTATGTTTTTTAATTCTGAACAGGGGTGCTTATGATCAAGTACATTTATTTGCTGTTATGTCTATTGTGCTGGCTGTGCATTATGACCCATCACGTAATTTTTTATTTATTTCATTTTTTTATATTATTAATAAAATATTGTGTTTTGTACTAGCTCTACTTCGCATTATTAACGGGACAGTGTGAATGTACGTTGAATAATGTGCCCAGGAATATACATGATAAAATCATAAATTTTGTTAAGTTTATTTCTTAAATTTATGCATCGACCGGAGAAGTGTTTAATTTATTCTTTGGAAAAACGTGCATTTGGATATAAATGCTGTAATAAATTAATGGAGTAAATTGGGAAAACACGCTCAAATTTACCAGAGTTTGAAAACAGAAACCAGCTGGCGCTATTGAGCATATTATTTTGTCAGCACTCTGAATGATATATATTACGAACAAGTAAAATGTTTCTTTGTTGATTATATAACAACACCTTGAAAAACAGAAAAGCGAAGAAGCATTATTTGAAACGAGGGCATACTAATATAACAGGTGCAGACCTGTAGCAGAACAAACTACCCTGAGATTGTGTGTGTGTGTGTGTGTGTGTGAAAAATTAGGTTGCTAGTTGAACTCAACAAAATATTAATGGTTGCCTTATGAGGCGCCTTATTGTTAGTTTGTCACTTCAAATTGTTAATTTAAGAACACAGTTGAACGTATTTTCTAGAAAACACAATCTTTATCTCATTATCTTGGAGTACAATGTGTAATTTAAAAACCCGGCTACAATGCTACTGAAAAATCATACACAGAAAAGTTTAGTAATTTTGTTTGTGTTCTGGTTACGAAATGACATGGACATCGATTATGCATCGCATCGTTTAACGGTTTTTAGCAATAACTGACCCGCCTTTAGCGACTTACCCAGTGGTGTAAATGCCTGGAGAAGTGGCCATACGCTTTTATGAATTTCGTTTTGAACTTTCTATTTGAACGCATTACTGGATCCTTGGACTGTTTACAGGGGTTCGCTAGTTTAAGAAATTTCTGATCGTAAAAATCTGATTAGTTTTCTTTGTAAGGTGTTGTTTTCGTAGTGATTCGAATGACTAGGGAGCGGGTGCATTAGGCGCAATCATCAAATACATTTCAAAGCAAGGTGCTGACTGCATCATCACTTTTTTTTTTATAGCGAATATTTACATTTATTCACATATGACTGGATGTGGTAGACTGTCATGATTTTGGCTAAATAATGCGGGACACTAACGTGAATAATTCGCATCAGAAGGGATTTTAAATATGAGTATACGCAAAGCCGCCTGATAAAGCGTGTATACGCCGTATACCGTCCACTAAACCACTGGACTTACCTAAAAGTAATTAGCAACACGGCCCATCTCGCGCTAGCGACTGCTATGAGAGCTGGTGGTCTGACTACATGCGGCGCTGCGGCCGGAAAAGGCAGCGGTGAATAGTTGAGCCAAAGCGGGAAGCGAGTCGAGTTTGCTGCGGTGAGAAGTAGGGCGCGGCCCAGGTTTGTTTGAGGCTTGTCGCTGCGACCCGACGCTCGAAAGCCGGGTCTCGTGCGGGACTATAGTGGTGTCGAGCGAGGCGTGTTCGAAGTGAATCTAAGGCCGGCAGATTGCAACGGATGATCCAAAAACCCCGGTACAGGTTTCGTCGTTGTGACTGTGATATATTGGCCAACGCCAAACCGAATGCCAAGAAACTGTCGCTGGATGGAGGTAAGACGGCTGGTAATATATAGAGGATGCGCTGATTGAATGATTGGTTAAACAGGTTGCACCTGTGCCGAATGGGTTGATTATCTGATCGTGCTCCTCCTGAACCTTGTTTAATCAAACATCATAAAGAGGAGTCAAACAGAACACCAAGACTTTTTGACAAGACCAGATGGATCAATGAGAGTGTCGATGATTAAAGTAAAATCAGCGGGAACTTTGGTGGTGAGTGATGGGGTGCCAGTAATGATGATGATCTCAATTTTTGAAAAAATTGAATTAATCCATGTTTTTATATCCTGGACATAGTCAGAAATATGACCAATTTGGGTGGATAGAGAAGGCCTGCAAGATGTGTAGATTTGAATGTCATCAACGTAAATTTTTTATCTGAAGCCATGACTTGGAGTATCTGTCCCAATGACAGAATGTAAATAATAAACAGTAAAGGCCCAAGAACGGAACCCTGGGGAATGCCTCGTTTCAAGGGGGCAGTAGGGGACCTAAATAGTAGGGGACCTCTCTGAACAGAGATATAGAACTGTCTGTCAGTGATGAATTAAGACAACCAGGAAAATGCAGCGCCAGATATACCCACAGCCGAAAGGCAAGAAATAAGTATGTATTGAGAAATGGTATCGAAGACAGAGCTAAGGTCAAGTAGCAGGAGTAAGGACAGAGAGCTAGTGTCGCAGGAGAGTAATAAAGTTATTCACTACCTTTACAAGGGCAGTTTCTGTATTAAGTTGTGGACAAAAGTCAGACTGGAATGGGTCAAAGATTAGTAGCAACTAGGAAATACTGAACCTGGGAAACACGCTCAGTATGCTCCAACAGTTAGCAATAAATGGTAAATTTGTGATGGGGTGATAACTAAATAAAACTAATAAAGCCCGAGATTAGGTTTCTTAAGAATTGACTGCAGTGATTTTGAGTGACTGTGGAAGAGAAGCAGTGAAGATGGCATTGTTCAAAAATCCCTGGTGGACACTTCTTATACCCTAAATTTTTTGAGATGTTCAGTAAAGGCTTGGTGGTGCACATTGAGGCCAGTTTTCCTATAGAGACGCTCAAGCCTTAAGGATTATGAAGTTCGGGGGTGAACCAGGGAGAAGTGTGAGTAGAAAGAATAAATCTAGTCTTAACAGAAGCATGGACAGACATAATATCAGATCAATTAAAGTTGCGTTAAGATATTACAGTTTTAGCTGTTTTCTTATGCATAGGCAAACTAGTACTGTACAAGGCAGACGAATTAGACAACAAGGTTAGTTGACAGTTACTACTGGTGAGGTGACTCAGGGAGCGCTGCAATGAGCGATTGATAGGGGACCCACTTTGTTTGGAAGACTTCAAATGGTCAGACCAGATGCATGGAATAGCATCAGGCTGAGAGTACAAGCATTGAGTGATGCAAATAGGATGTCGGAGAACCCCTAGCCGCTGATAGTAATCATGCACCAATGTGATGGAGGTTTAGAGTCCTTAACTGAGAGGATGTGTGTTCAAAATCCATTACAGATGGAAGGACAAGTGACAAGGCAAGAAAAGAAAGCCAGCAGACTAGATGGAAAACAACACACCCAAATAGCATGCAGTTAACAAACAGCACAAATGGGGCTGCAGTTCAAAAATAAAGCAAGCACTACAAGATGAAGCCGCCTCATCGGTGTAGGTCACTGGTTTGGCCATGGGAAATACGGATGATAGCGATGTGGTGGTGGGTGGTTGGCATGATTCGCGGAGGGCATGGACCAGATCTGTGAAGTGTTCAGGTGAATGGGTGCTCTGTGAATCCATGTGAAGAAAAGACTGTGGATACTTCAGGCTAGCTTTTTGACATTTAAGACTCCAGCTATTCAGCCCACATTCTGGACATACCTTTGATGTCCAGGTAAAGGACATGTTTCCTATGCGGGTGGTTCAGCTTCTCCAATACCATATACGTTAACTGGACTACAAAACTAGTCTTTCTGTCACAATACGGAAGAGGCAGAAAGGTGAGTGTTCACTTCAGATAGTTTTATTGAAGAACAAACTGAAAGACAACTTTCTTGAGGTAAGTGCAAAACACAAAGCAATGAGGGAAGCTTGCATAAACAAAGCATAAAATCTCTTATCTTGATGTAATCTTAATAGGGATCCACTGGGCTGGGAGGAATGACCAGGCAGGTAGGAGAGAGTTTCAGACCAGCCAGCAAAGAAGTGAGGTGAGTGTGTATTTGTAGAGTGATGTAAGTGGATGCAGGTGCAGGTGATCATGGATGAGGAGCAGATGTGTGCCAGGAGGGATTCTGGGAATTGTAGTATGCAGACTTGGAGACCTGGATTGGTGGATAGATGACAGAGGTGAGGTGGGTGTGGCTGGTGACTCTATGACACAAAAGGGTATTTTTAATTATTATTGAGATTTATACACTACCCGAATGCTGAATAAATATGCTTTATATTGATCTATGATTTGTTAGGGTAGGACACTATTTGGCAGAGATACAACTATTTTAATATCTGTGTCTGTATTCACAAAACATTTTATCTTACCAATAAGAGTTGTCCTAAATAGCAGTAAAAGTTTGTAGCTAAGAGTTTTCTCTTAAAACCTTCTCTCAAATCTGCTGAGACAAAATTTTATTCACAGTGAAGTCTTAAATGGGTCCTATTATGCTTTTTAATTTTTACTTTTTGAATTTTAGTGTAGTGTGTATGTTTGGACTTAAAAAAAAAAAAAAAAACTACAAAGTTACAAATCTCTTAAGGAGATTTATAAAAAAAAAAAAAAAAAAACAAAAAAAAAAAAACAAGGCATACAATGAATGGCTCCTTTGGACTGCATTTGTTTTCTGGATGCTATGATGTCACAAAGTGGTCCATTAGAATACAATTTAAATAAATCCCGCCTATGGAAGTTCAAATTGTTGGCAGGTGGGCGATTTGCCTAACCTTAGAGATGTAGCATGGACAGCCGTTTCTGGGATGCTTCAGCGAACCACAGGGCAACTCATATAAATGCAAACATTGACTAAAGTGTCGGCAAACTGCTCTGATAGCCGTGTCAGAGCCGTGCTGTTCATGTGTGTGAGTTGGAGCACATGTAGAACCACGGCTGATGTAAACACAAGCATGAGGAAGTTGTGCTAACACTAGACATATCTTGATGCCTTGGTGATGCAAAAACATAATTAAAATAAAAAGATGATTCCATGTCAGACAGGTGGGGGTTATAAAGGTTATACAGTATGACAATAAATGCCACAATTAAAAGAACAGCAGCAATAACAAGAATTACATTATTAATGACTGTTAATTCCATTAATGTAATTTTGATTAAAAGGAATAAACATATTAATTCCCAATTCCAGGTGGTCAATAATTAAATAAGTAAATCATTCGTCAATCTGGGCCCGTATTCAAAACACGGCTGAGACAAACTTCTACTAAGAAATAGAGAGAAGTCTTAAGCTAAGAGTAAGGACGGGGTGACCTTGTAGCTATGGATGATGTCAGCATGCTTATTAACTGTGCACATTGTGATTAAAGAGGGGTCTCTGTCAGAGATTTATTCATATACATATTGTAGAGTGCAATATTATGTTATACTAAAATAATGTTTTAAAATAAAATTGTTGCCACATTCAAATAAAGATTTTGAAGTGTCACTAATTAAAGTATATGTTTACTGATAGTCAGCCTCTGCAGAGTCGAATAATCATGGCTGATAGTAAGACATGCAAACTTAAAAAAAAAAAAACATCATAGATTTTTTAATGATTTTACTGGTTATAATAGGAATTGTACTGGGTTTTAATGGAAAATGTAATGGTGTTGATCTCTACTGGTAATTGGTAGTCTTCTTTTGGTGGCTTGTTAAAACCTCTAAATCCTAATGGAACATGTCCCAAAACACACTACAGGGAAACATTTATGGTTTTAATGGTTAAAGGCTGATGGTTTGTAATGTTTGTAATGGTTTTTGTAGTGAAACCATTTGAATTTCTCTGATGAATTATTTATTTATTTTTCAGCAAGAAGGGACAGTTTGGGATTTGGTCTTTTTGCCTTAGGTTTAGGAGATAGTTTTAGCGCTAATACGCTTTGTGAAATACTCTTAGAGCAAAAAATTAGGAGTCTTAAATTTAGGATTGACACACGCATTATTTTGAAGACTTTCTCCTAAATCGGCAAGTTATGAGCTACTTTTCACCTTTAATTAAATATAGTCTAATTAGTTACATTTAAATTAAAATCATCTTTACATTAAAGATGTAAGTCAAATTCAAAGCTAGTCAAATCTGAGAGAAGTAAGTCTAATAGAACTATTAGACTGTCTAAGTATACCCAGTATCAGAGTAAAAGATAGAGAGCGGAAAGAAAGAAAAAAAAAGTGTGAAGTCTCTGATCTGCAAGGGGTGCAAGGTTAGCACTTATACCCAAAGTACCAGACAGTACATGAAGTCTATAGGTCGCTTAGTCTAATCTAGATTAAGATCACATTACTCGTGTCTCAGCTTGTGAACAAAGGCGTTATAATTATTTTGCATGTTTGCCCACCAACCCAAACTTTAGAAAGGCACATTTACTAAGAAGTACTTCTTGTTCTAAGAACATCAGTCTGTGTCTGAGTTGATGATGGATATGATAAAATGTATGAAAATAACTTAGATACATAGCAACAGCATACAGTCTCAAAAGGTCAGTCAGGGTATAACTGTGGCATTGAACACATATTCACAAAAAGTTTAATAATGACATAAATATAATAATTATTCATAATACAGTTAAGGATGCATAATCTTAGTTTGTTAATTTTATAAAGCTGACACATCTAATAGAAGTCTCCTATATTCACCAAGACTGCATTCATTTGACCAAAAATAAAGAAAAAAAAACTAATATGTATTAATGTGATTGCATGCGATTAACATAATTGTTTCTTTTTGAATATGTTTCAAAACATAATGTATTCCTGTTGTGAAAGCTGAATTTTCAGCATCATCACTCTAGTATTCAGTGTTTAAGAAACATTTATATGTTTGACATATAATATATATATGACATTTGTAACAATGTAAACATCTTAATGGCACTTTGGCAAAGTATCCTTGCTGTATATATTTTTTTTTAAATACTCTGATCATAGTTTTAAACAGTAGTGTATCGCTAAATTCTTTGTATTTCTTTCTGAATTCTGACATGTGCAGTAAATATTTATCCATCTTTCACAATCTACTGTATAATGTTTTGATGGCTAGATAAAATATTTTCGTTTATTTTAGTGTTTTATTTGAATATTTTATTTTGACCAAATTACTATAGATTTATGTTCTGATGCATCTGTTACTTAATTGTTCAACCATTCTATAAACTACTGAAAAATTTACTAGAGCAGCAAGTCTGTGAAGACGTTTTTACTGTTTGCTTATTTTTCCTTCACATGGTTTGAAACTACCTAAGCAGAACCAGTCTGGTGTGGTTACAACGAAACACAGCTATATGTTAGAAAAACAGGAAATCGACGGCCACAAGACAATGTCTGTCTATACGTATACATTGTGTTTCTCACGCACTCTCGATTAGTAAGCAGATGTTTTCTTTATCTGTATCATCTTTCTAGAGGAGTCAGGGTGTGTGTACCTGCCTGCGTAGTTTGTGCGACGTATATATTTATTTATCCTATGGTTAATGGAAACCTTGATTCAAGCTATTAATTAATTATTTAACCCTCTACTTAACGCATTATAATAGACCTATTAAAAAAAATATTTGACTGTTTTTCTTTTATTAGAATGGCTTAACTTAAAGTGCTGTAAAAAAAAAAAAAAAAAAAAAAAAAATTGGGGAATTTTTTGAAGGTACTTTATTAACATCCAATAGTGGATCTAACTTAGACTTTTCTAACTTAAAAGTTTCCTTATAATTAATATTTTTGTTGTTTGAAATGTTGTTTGTGTTGGTGTTGCAGTATTATAAGCTTTAAGAATTTATAAATGACACCTTACACATACTTTCCAACAACTTTTGTTCCAACGGCTTTTCTTTCTTTCTTTCTTTTTTGCTGAATATTATTGAAAACAAATATAATATTGTATTATCATGTATCATAAACATTGGTATAAAACCAAAAGCATCGCAGTTCATGAAAATCCATTTACTTCTTTCCCTTGCCATAAAACATGGTGGTTCTCACTGATATACTGTTCCCCTAAACATATCTAATCAAAATAGCATTGCAATTAAAATTTGATTTTATCCATAATACAAATTCCATTAACATACAACTAATCAACATTATATTACTAACATTAATGTGGTTATTGTCACAACTTAAAAGATCACAGCTGACCTTGCTAACCTATTGCAATATTGCACATTTGGCAACACATACATTTGATCGATTTACAAAAAACTAATTTCATTAAAACTTTTTGGATTGGTGAATATGTCATCATAACTTCCTGGAGGTGATGTCTCTCTCTCTCTCTCTCTCTCTCTCTCTCTCTCTCTCTCTCTCTCTCTCTCTTTTTGCGCATGTGACACGAGGGCATCCTTTATTTTTATTGACGTTTTCGTTTGCATTCAACAACTACTCACAATAGATGTCAGTCTGTCAGATATCGCACCACAGAAAAACACTGCAAGTCATGTGACTTAACCAAAGCACATCATTGGCTAAACTAAGTTTTAACCCTCTACCGCACAGTGTTGCCATACATGCCATACATGGCAACATGCTCTTATGTTAATTTCTCTGTCATGGTCTCTTTACGACAAACGTTCAAATTTTTTGTTGGAAAGAGAAGACCGCAAAGCTTCGGTGCTTTTATAAGCTCTGACGAACTGAACAGAGCGGTTATCAGCACAATATGATTGAAGCACTTTAAAATGCTATGGAGAAGCATGCTTCGAAACATGTTAACTGTTTCTGATGCAGAAAAGTTAATCCATGCATTCATTGGACTATTGTAATGCACTACTAGGTGGTTGTCCTGCATCTTCAATAAATAAGCTACAAGTAGTCCAAAATGCAGCTGCTAGAGTCCTTACCAGATCAAGAAAATATGATCCCTAGTCTCCTACCACGCTACAAACCAGCACGCTCCCTAACTAGTCTCCTACCACGCTACAATCCATCACGCTCCCTAACTAGTCTCCTACCACGCTACAATCCCTCACGCTCCCTAACTAGTCTCCTACCACGCTACAATCCATCACGCTCCCTAACTAGTCTCCTACCACGCTACAATCCCTCACGCTCCCTAACTAGTCTCCTACCACGCTACAATCCCTCACGCTCCCTAACTAGTCTCCTACCACGCTACAATCCATCACGCTCCCTAACTAGTCTCCTACCACGCTACAATCCCTCACGCTCCCTAACTAGTCTCCTACCACGCTACAATCCATCACGCTCCCTAACTAGTCTCCTACCACGCTACAATCCATCACGCTCCCTAACTAGTCTCCTACCACGCTACAATCCATCACGCTCCCTAACTAGTCTCCTACCACGCTACAATCCATCACGCTCCCTAACTAGTCTCCTACCACGCTACAATCCATCACGCTCCCTAACT
Organism: Garra rufa; assembly: GCF_049309525.1. NCBI lineage: Eukaryota > Metazoa > Chordata > Actinopteri > Cypriniformes > Cyprinidae > Garra > Garra rufa. Next base: position 52,409,443 of record NC_133362.1, read on the forward strand.
AGTCTCCTACCACGCTACAATCCATCACGCTCCCTAACTAGTCTCCTACCACGCTACAATCCCTCACGCTCCCTAACTAGTCTCCTACCACGCTACAAACATCACGCTCCCTAACTAGTCTCCTACCACGCTACAATCCATCACGCTCTCCTACCATGCTACAATCCCTCACGCTCCCTAACTAGTCTCCTACCACGCTACAATCCATCACGCTCCCTAACTAGTCTCCTACCACGCTACAATCCATCACGCTCCCTAACTAGTCTCCTACCACGCTACAATCCCTCACGCTCCCTAACTAGTCTCCTACCACGCTACAAACATCACGCTCCCTAACTAGTCTCCTACCACGCTACAATCCATCACGCTCTCTAACTAGTCTCCTACCACGCTACAATCCATCACGCTCCCTAACTAGTCTCCTACCACGCTACAATCCCTCACGTTCCCTAACTAGTCTCCTACCACGCTATAATCCATCATGCTCCCTAACTAGTCTCCTACCACGCTACAATCCCTCACGCTCCCTAACTAGTCTCCTACCACGCTATAATCCATCACGCTCCCTAACTAGTCTCCTACCACGCTACAATCCCTCACGCTCCCTAACTAGTCTCCTACCACGCTACAATCCATCACGCTCCCTAACTAGTCTCCTACCACGCTACAATCCATCACGCTTCCTAACTAGTCTCCTACCATGCTACAATCCCTCACGCTCCCTAACTAGTCTCCTACCGTCACGCTCCCTAACTAGTCTCCTACCACGCTACAATCCATCACGCTCCCTAACTAGTCTCCTACCATGCTACAATCCCTCACGCTCCCTAACTAGTCTCCTACCACGCTACAATCCGTCACGCTCCCTAACTAGTCTCCTACCACGCTACAATCCCTCACGCTCCCTAACTAGTCTCCTACCACGCTACAATCCATCACGCTCCCTAACTAGTCTCCTACCATGCTACAATCCATCACGCTCCCTAACTAGTCTCCTACCACGCTACAATCCCTCACGCTCCCTAACTAGTCTCCTACCACGCTATAATCCATCACGCTCCCTAACTAGTCTCCTACCACGCTACAATCCATCACGCTCCCTAACTAGTCTCCTACCACGCTACAATCCCTCACGCTCCCTAACTAATCTCCTACCACGCTATAATCCATCACGCTCCCTAACTAGTCTCCTACCACGCAACAATCCCACACGCTCCCTAACTAGTCTCCTACCACGCTACAATCCATCACGCTCCCTAACTAGTCTCCTACCACGCTACAATCCATCACGCTTCCTAACTAGTCTCCTACCACGCTACAATCCCTCACGCTCCCTAACTAGTCTCCTACCATCACGCTCCCTAACTAGTCTCCTACCACGCTACAATCCATCACGCTCCCTAACTAGTCTCCTACCACGCTACAATCCATCACGCTCCCTAACTAGTCTCCTACCACGCTACAATCCATCACGCTCCCTAACTAGTCTCCTACCACGCTACAATCCATCACGCTCCCTAACTAGTCTCCTACCACGCTACATGCCCTCACGCTCCCTAACTAGTCTCCTACCACGCTACAAACATCACGCTCCCTAACTAGTCTCCTACCACGCTACAATCCATCACGCTCTCCTACCATGCTACAATCCCTCACGCTCCCTAACTAGTCTCCTACCACGCTACAATCCATCACGCTCCCTAACTAGTCTCCTACCATGCTACAATCCATCACGCTCCCTAACTAGTCTCCTACCACGCTACAATCCCTCACGCTCCCTAACTAGTCCCCTACCACGCTACAAACATCACGCTCCCTAACTAGTCTCCTACCACGCTACAATCCATCACGCTCTCCTACCATGCTACAATCCATCACGCTCCCTAACTAGTCTCCTACCACGCTACAATCCATCACGCTCCCTAACTAGTCTCCTACCACGCTACAATCCCTCACGCTCCCTAACTAGTCTCCTACCACGCTATAATCCATCACGCTCCCTAACTAGTCTCCTACCACGCTACAATCCCTCACGCTCCCTAACTAGTCTCCTACCACGCTATAATCCATCACGCTCCCTAACTAGTCTCCTACCACGCTATAATCCATCACGCTCCCTAACTAGTCTCCTACCACGCTACAATCCCTCACGCTCCCTAACTAGTCTCCTACCACGCTACAATCCATCACGCTCCCTAACTAGTCTCCTACCACGCTACAATCCATCACGCTTCCTAACTAGTCTCCTACCACGCTACAATCCATCACGCTCCCTAACTAGTCTCCTACCACGCTACAATCCATCACGCTCCCTAACTAGTCTCCTACCACGCTACAATCCATCACGCTCCCTAACTAGTCTCCTACCACGCTATAATCCATCACGCTCCCTAACTAGTCTCCTACCACGCTATAATCCATCACGCTCCCTAACTAGTCTCCTACCACGCTATAATCCATCACGCTCCCTAACTAGTCTCCTACCACGCTACAATCCCTCACGCTCCCTAACTAGTCTCCTACCACGCTACAATCCATCACGCTCCCTAACTAGTCTCCTACCACGCTACAATCCATCACGCTCCCTAACTAGTCTCCTACCACGCTACAATCCATCACGCTTCCTAACTAGTCTCCTACCACGCTACAATCCCTCACGCTCCCTAACTAGTCTCCTACCACGCTATAATCCATCACGCTCCCTAACTAGTCTCCTACCACGCTACAATCCATCACGCTCCCTAACTAGTCTCCTACCACGCTACAATCCCTCACGCTCCCTAACTAGTCTCTTACCACGCTATAATCCATCACGCTCCCTAACTAGTCTCCTACCACGCAACAATCCCTCACGCTCCCTAACTAGTCTCCTACCACGCTACAATCCCTCACGCTCCCTAACTAGTCTCCTACCACGCTATAATCCATCACGCTCCCTAACTAGTCTCCTACCACGCTACAATCCCTCACGCTCCCTAACTAGTCTCCTACCACGCTACAATCCCTCACGCTCCCTAACTAGTCTCCTACCACGCTACAATCCATCACGCTCCCTAACTAGACTCCTACCACACTACAATCCATCACGCTTCCTAACTAGTCTCCTACCACGCTACAATCCCTCACGCTCCCTAACTAGTCTCCTACCGTCACGCTCCCTAACTAGTCTCCTACCACGCTACAATCCATCACGCTCCCTAACTAGTCTCCTACCATGCTACAATCCATCACGCTCCCTAACTAGTCCCCTACCGTCACGCTCCCTAACTAGTCTCCTACCACGCTACAATCCCTCACGCTCCCTAACTAGTCTCCTACCACACTACAATCCATCACTCTCCCTAAGGTCGCAAAACTCTGGACTTTTGGTAGTACCTAGGATAGCAAAGTCCACTAAAGGAGGGAGAGCCTTTTCTCATTTGGCTCCCAACCTCTGGAATAGCCTTCCTGATAACGTTCGGGGTTCAGACACACTCTCTATGTTTAAATCTAGATTAAAGACTCATCTCTTTAGCCAAGCATTCACATAATGTATATCATAATCTTATACTTCAGTTACATCTGATCAAATGCACATCAACATTCTTCAGCTTGGGCTAAACACATAATTGTTGCTTGATTGGAACAGCAGCTACGCTAATTATTCTCTATTTCCATCCCGTGGTAACTAGGAATTACACAAGATTCAGTCTGGATTCAGAATACACAAGAAGAGATGATGCCAACCCCTCAGAGGACCGCCGATGATGCCAGCCCTAAAACAACAGCCAGCACTACACAATTTTGCCACAAGTTTGATTGCAACACATAATCATTATTATTAGTGTTCATCATCTGTTTGATTACACCATTACTGATTTTTACATGCATCTATTAGGGGAAAAAAATCGATTATCCGATGCATCGCAATTCTCTCTTCAACGGTTCTGAATCTTGTTTTCTTCCTCCGCATATGCTAGAGGCGCGGCAGGCTTCCTTGCACAGAATTTACACTGTGAGACACGTGCGCATTACAGTGTGTGCTTTCACCCGCCGTGTTTTACTTAAGATTTGCTTTCATTTATGCCTTTGGAATGCAGTACTATTAGAAGCAAGAAACTCGTGCACTGACAGACTTTCACTGACAGACTTTCAAAAAGCGCTAATCATGAGCACTGGGAGAATTCATTCACACTTATCCTCGAGAGGACCAATGTGTCTATTACACATGTGAGCATGATACAGGGTTTTACTGTATTACGATCAGGTTTACTGTACAGAGCTGGTACAGTATCGATGACAAGCACATCTAGAAAATTAATTCTCTCCTCATGGTATTGTGATTTAAAGTTCACTATACAGCTGTCATTGTGATTTATTGTGATTCATTCATTGATTCATTCATTCACTATACAGCTGTCATTGTGATTTACATTTTGCATTGCCCTTGTGGTCTTTGCTGTGCGTGAGACCTCTCAAAACAGTAAAAAGTTCAAGACACTGATGCCACAAACTGAAGAGGCACAAGCTATGCACTTTCCACTTCCTCTTACAAACCTACATCCTGCAGATAAAGAAAAAACAACAACATTGAAGCTTTGAGGGTCTTGGACACACTAAAACATTTAAACTCAAATAAGTACATACATACATACATAAAACATACTTTTTTTTCTGAACAAAAACATGGCAATGGACAGAATTCTTTCTTCATTTTGGCCAATATACAGGGCATTTTGGCATCACTATCTGTTTTCATAACAACTCCTGGCTTACACTGGTCACATTAACA
>NC_133362.1:52414713-52453830 GCF_049309525.1 Garra rufa
CGCACTCCTTCGTCATGTTCGCCGACCAATCAAAGAGTTGCCGATCAATGTTTCTACTATCGATACGTACCCCCTTTTAAGCCACCCAGTGATCTCAAATAACTTCATCCAGCTATACTAATCATCAACAACAGGTGCGTTCGGAGAACCGAAATAGCGAGCTCATAGTTAGCGCGATGATTTGATCTTGGATGTGTCATTTGATCTTGGATGTAGTAAGCGAGGTACGAAGAACGGACCCCTGGACCAAATCGGGGCGACCAAACAAGAAAACCTCAGTTTTGTTTTTATTTAATTTCAGAAAGTTTAGGTCCATCCATATCTTTATATCACTCATGCAGTTTAGCAACGCTTGGAGGGAATCTTTGGCAGAAACCCTAAGCGGCAAATAAACCTGCACATCATCTGCAAAACAATGGAAGGGGATACTGTGCTTCCTGAGTATCGACCCCAGGGGTAGCATGTACAGAGAGAACAACAGCGGACCCAGAACCGACCCCTGAGGCACCCCACAGCTCAGAGGGGCCACTGAAGAAGAAAACTGCCCCATCTGAACCGAGAACGATCTGTCCGTGAGATACGATTCAAACCACTTTAGGGCAGTGCCTTTTATGCCAACATGTTGCTCTAAGTGAGCCAAAAGAATTCTATGGTCTACTGTGTCGAACGCCGCTGTCAGGTCGAAGATAATTAAAATAGCACAATTACCAGAGTCGAGAGTTAACAGGAGGTCATTAAAAACTTTTAAAAGAGCAGTTTCAGTGCTGTGGAGAGGCCTAAAACCAGACTGAAACACTTCACAGACATTGGCTGTTTTTAAAAATTCTTGGATTTGTGTAAGAACAACTTTCTCTAAAACCTTAGAGATAAAAGGGAGTTTGGAAATTGGCCTAAAATTAGTTAACACTGAGGGGTCTAGGCCTTTCTTTTTTTAAAAAGGCTGCACCATGGCATGTTTAAAGGAGGATGGGACACATCCAGAGCTCAGACACAGATTTATAAATTGTAAAATAAAAGAATCAACTATACAGAAGACCTCTTTGAACAGACGGGATGGAATGCTGTCGGATTGGCAGGTAGCAGGGCGTAAGTGTTCAACTACCTCAGTGAGTTGAGATAGTGAAACAGGCTCAAAGTTGACAAAGACAGCAGAGCTGGGAGAAAGAGTTGAGAGGTCCTGGACAGACTGAGGGAACGGGTTTCTGATTGCAGAAATCTTATCAATAAAAAATAGCTTGAAGGCCTCGCACAGAGTAGGAGAGGGCTCTATACAGGCAGCATCGCACGGATTTACCAGAGAATCAAACACATTAAAAAGAACTTGAGGCTTATGAACATTTGTAGAAACAAGTGAGGAGAAATATTCTGTTTTTGCAGCTTTAACAGCATGCTGGTATGAAATAAGACAGTCTTGAAGCAGATCCCACAAAATTATAAGTTTGTCCTTTTTCCATCTCTTTTCTGCCTGCCTACATGCGCGTCTGAGCGTACGAGTGGACTCGTTCAGCCAAGGCTCCTTCTGTGGCCTTACAGGCTTAAGAGTCATTGGCGCGATTGAATCTAAAATCTCAGAGCAAAGTGAATCAAACATCATTAAACAATCATCCACACTGTGGCTGCTAAGATCAAGGGAATATAAAAAGGATTTTTTAAAGGCAGCGGTAAACAGCTGAGGAGTTAAAGGGTTAAAATCACGGAGACAGCGAACGGGAGTGTAACCCATGTTAAAATATGACATGAATAAGAATAAATAGTTTAAAAGCTGCATAAATAAATTTGAAAGTTAAGTGATTCATTTAATGTAAGTTAATTCATCAGAGTTAAAAATGTTAATAATGTTAATACAGCAATTTAATGTTTAAGGTTAAAAGTACGCTGACAGAAAATTCATAGCACTGCCCCTTTAAGGGATTAGTGACGCTGCAGTAGAGGCCTGACGGAGTGAGCAGAGGAGAGATCAGAGAGAACGAACTGCGTTTAATAAGCAAAGAAAAGAGTAAAAAAAAGTTGATTTTGCAGTTGAAAAACATAACTTACCTGGTCGGGAACTGACGGGGACTTTATGAGAACTAATCCACACCGGTTTTGGTCAGGTTTTTTGCTTGGTTTGAAGCTCGGTCGGAGCGAGGATTGGCCTGCAGTGTGCGGATGTGCACATGCACAGACGGGATTCAAGATGGCGAGCCAGACCCAGACTTTCAACTCATCTTTTCCATCGCATCAGTGAGGAAATCTCCTGTATATGGTGACTCGCTGCCAGAGTGGTAGGAGTATCAGGAATTTGTTTTGAACTGAACCGGAAACTGTTTGAATTATTATTTTTGGACAGAATCGAACTGAAACTCTCCATTGAACTGAATAATTGAACTCACATTTGGACTTGAACTTGAGTTTAAGGTTCATACTTTTATTTTCATACAGAGTTTCTATGTTGAATGTGACACGAAATGTTTGTGGTCCACTTTAATTTGATTGTGTAAATTGAAGGTATTTTCTTACCTGTAAAAGAAAGGAAGAGTTAACTCAGGAAGAAAAATAGGGATCCTAAAATAGGAGTAACCCAGGAAAAGACCGGTCTAACTTACATTAGTCTGACAAAAATAATTTAGACAAACTGAAAAATAAGGAAAAAAAGGAGTGAAATACCTTTTCACTGATTACAGTTACCTCAATATTAAGGACCTGCAGGGTATATTTTTCTGTTTTGTTTTTACATATTTCATGTGTGTTGCATTCAGTAAAGTGCCAGCTTTTTGTATTTAAAGCAACGGTCTCTGGTGTAATTATTTTTTGCTCCCCACTCCTTAGATCCTAGAACTGGTCCAGTGGCGCAGTAAGTGGTGTGATACCGGTGCTACAACTTGGCGAGCCAGCCAGGAGTGGCTTAAAGCATTAAAAACCTGGCCAAAACCAAACAATCTGAAAGAGCTAAGAACCTTCCTGGGTTTCTGCGGTTATTACCGCCGGTTTGTAAAAGACTACTCAAAGATAGTGAAGCCACTCAACGAGCTCACTGCTGGTTATCCGCCGCTGAGAAAGCGCACTAAAACCACAGAGAACCCTGAGAAATACTACAACCCAAAGGACCTCTTTGGTGACAGATGGACGCCTGCTTGCCAGGCAGCGTTCGACACCATAATCGAAAAACTGACAACAGCACCCATCCTCGGGTTTGCTGACCCCAAGCTTCCCTACATTTTACATACAGATGCGAGCACCTCGGGACTCGGTGCTGCCCTTTACCAGGAGCAACAGGGACGGAAGCGAGTAGTTGCCTACGCAAGTCGGGGTCTGTCGAAATGTGAGTCCAGGTATCCTGCGCACAAATTAGAATTCCTTGCCCTTAAATGGGCAGTGACAGAGAAATTCCAGGATTACTTATATGGGAATACGTTCCTTGCTGTCACAGATAGCAATCCATTAACGTACATTCTTACCTCTGCTAAGCTCGACGCCACAAGCTACATATGGTTAGCCGCTCTGTCGACATTTGATTTCCAGCTACAATACAGAGCCGGTGGGCAAAATCAGGACGCGGATGGGCTGTCCAGGCGTCCCCACGGCAGATTACCTGATGACATATCATCACAAAAAGAGTTGGAGAGGATACAACAATTCACAAAAAGACATTTGTCGGAGGCTGATTATGCACACCTGGATGAAAACACCATCAAAGCTATCTGTGAGAAGCATTTGGTTCACCAAGTGATCAACAATCACTCTGGGGAAACATCAGCCAGCACCATCTTGGTTGTGTCACTTGCCCATCATCCAAAGGCTCTCCCACAAAGCTTTGAAGAGGAGGATCAGCTTGGTGGCTTACCTGTCATTCCCTCATTAGCACCAGCTGAATTAAGAGACAAGCAAGATGCTGATCCCTGCATCCGTGAAGTACTCAGGCAAGTGGAGTTAGAAGAGAAACCCCCACCATCCTTGAGGAAGGAACTTCCTGAGCTTGGTCTCTTATTAAGGGAGTGGGACAAACTTACTGTCTTAAATGGTGTCTTGTATCGCAAGCGTCAAGAGGGTGCCCAAACTCACTACCAGCTTGTGCTTCCCGAAGTCCTGAGATCCTTGGTTCTCAAGAGCCTCCATGATGATATGGGCCACATGGGCATAGAGCGCACTCTAGATCTCGTCCGGAAGCGTTTTTATTGGCCCAAAATGTCAGCCGAGATAGAAGCTAAGGTCAAAACCTGCAACCGCTGCATACGACGTAAGGCTATTCCTGAGAAAGCCGCACCACTCGTCAACATCGTCGCTACAAGACCACTCGAACTTGTGTGCATGGACTTTCTCAGTGTGGAGCCGGACTCCAGTAACACCAAAGACATTCTGGTCATTACCGACCATTTTACGAAATATGCAGTGGCTGTCCCCACCCCGAATCAGAAAGCCAGGACAGTGGCCAAGAGTCTGTGGGACCATTTCTTCGTCCATTATGGCATCCCGGAAAAACTCCACAGTGACCAAGGTCCTGACTTTGAGTCCCGAACGATAAAAGAACTGTGTGAGCTCATTGGTACTCAAAAGATAAGAACCACCCCTTACCATCCGAGAGGGAACCCTGTAGAACGCTTCAACAGGACCCTGCTCAACATGTTGGGAACCCTCGAGAATCAGAAAAAAAGTCGCTGGCGGGATTACGTCAAACCATTAGTACACGCTTATAATTGTACTAAAAACGAGACAACTGGTTTTACCCCTTACGAGTTAATGTTCGGGCGTCAGCCAAGATTGCCAGTTGACCTAGCCTTTGGCCTACCAGTCAATCACCAGCCAGGCTCACACTCGCAATATGTTCGCAACCTGAAATCCCAACTTGAAGACAGTTACAAAGTAGCAACTGAGAATGCTAAAAAGACAGCCAGTCGCAACAAAGCGAGATTTGACAAGCATGTTGTTAATTCCACCTTGATGGAAGGCGACAGAGTCTTGGTTCGAAACGTCCGCCTTAGAGGCAAGCACAAATTGGCCGACAGGTGGGAGTCCGATGTGTATATTGTCCAGAGGCAGTCTGGAGACGTCCCAGTGTATGTCGTGAGGCCTGAGACAAGAGATGGTCCACAAAGAACTCTTCATCGTGACCTCCTGCTGCCATGCGGTTTCCTTCCTGTGACCTCAATCGAAAGTGAAACTAACCCATCAATGGCAGTGAGATGACCTAGAACTCGACAACATCCTAAAAATGATAGTTCAGATAGAGCTGATGGGGATGAATCCCAATCTGACTCTGAGGAATATCACTATGATGGACACAGAACCCTAAGAGTGGAAACATTAGGTTTTTACCCGACCCCTGAACCGATAGAATACTCACCAGAAAGGATTGATCCGGAACCCTCCAAAGAATTGACTGCTGTTAAGCAAGATCCTTCAAACATAGCCAAAGCTCTTCCTGAAGATGTTCCTGCAGACTGTGACTTACCTGATCCTGCAGACTATGACTTACCTGATCCTGCAGACTGTGACTTACCTGATCCTGCAGACTATGACTTACCTGATCCTGCAGACTATGACTTACCTGATCCTGCAGACTATGACTTACCTGATCCTGAAGAGAGCAGCCCAACCGTTGGACAGGAAACTGGAAACCTACCTGAGGAAGGCCTGGATGATGTCCATCCTTCTACTCAACCTGTTCAGAAGGGCAAAGAAAACACAAGTGTTATGGACCAAACTGACATCCAGACAGAAGGTGACTATTCTAGAAGACCTATCAGAGACAGAAAAGTGGCTAAAAGACTGACTTACCCTGAGTTAGGGAACCCGTTGGTTACAATAGTTCAGTCTTTGTTTCAAACCTTGAGTGATGTGTTTACAGATTCCCTTGAAGAGCCTAGCTTTCCAAAAAAAACCTAGAGTTATGACAGTATAGATTCAGAATGCACAGGGACGTGCATTAGGTAAAGAGGGGAGGATGTAACCCATGTTAAAATATGACATGAATAAGAATAAATAGTTTAAAAGCTGCATAAATAAATTTGAAAGTTAAGTGATTCATTTAATGTAAGTTAATTGATCAGAGTTAAAAATGTTAATAATGTTAATACAGCAATTTAATGTTTAAGGTTAAAAGTACGCTGACAGAAAATTCATAGCACTGCCCCTTTAAGGGATTAGTGACGCTGCAGTAGAGGCCTGACGGAGTGAGCAGCAGGGCCGTGCAGAGACCTTTAAAGGGGCAGGTGCTCAAAGTACAAAAAGGGCACCTGGAACAAGGCATTTAAGAGCCCCTCGGGTCCATCACCTCATTGTAGGCATCCAGTTACTTACGTAATAAGTAACAATGTCATTAATAAGTCAAATAATGCATTATTCAAAGTTTTAATTGCATTTATGTTTAGTTCAGGACTCAAACAATAGAATTAGTAATATTTTTATCACTATAAAAGGGGCTCTCTAAATAGGGCTGTGCTCAAAACATCAGTACAGCAATACTGTACTGTATATTGTGACACATTCCTTGCTGATATACATATCATTACAGAGGCTTCTAGCAGCCAATGCTGTGAAGCAGTTATGAGAAAGAAATGGAACATAAAAGACCATTTTGATGTCTAAAAGATTGAAAAATATTTTCTTTGGACCTTTTAATTTTGATTAAAAATTGTTGTGTATTAAATTGTCAAACCTAAAGATTTTCTTCTCTCTGTTTAACACAATAATAAAGAACAGCTGTTATATTAAACTCTGTGTGGTCAATATTGAAAATATCTGTGGCCCCTGATGTATTGTATTGTAAGATTGTAGACGGTAGAATATTAAGGCATAAAATGGCATTATTTATAATTCAGATACAGGTTCACACAAAAACAAAATATATTGTACAATGGAATGTCAGCCTTTACACCATTAAAAGGGATAAATCGAGTTTATAATTTATTATATTTTATTTAAAACATAACTAGTACTGTCTTAATTGTTTAGATTTTTAGAAGGCACATTAACATCTTTCACATTTACAACTCTGTGTTTGCTGCATAAAAACTAGGTCGATAATTGCAATAATTTGACCATAAAGAGCTGAAAAATGTGGAAATAAAAATTCATTCTCTGTCACAAGGGGGCGCTTTAGGAGCGCTGAAATACTATGGTTTCCATGGGAACGGCTGAACACCAAGCAGCAGCATTAACACAGTTTTATCAGACGTGAAATGAAAATGCAAACGACATGTTTCTGAGGACAGTCGGTTCCCTTCAGATTCATTCATATAAAGACATCAGTGCCGCGTTTTGACTTTGAAACCTGCAGCGTGCATATTTATTCAATGACATCATTGCCTTTTGAAGTTTAATCCAGCCCTATTCTCGTCTTTCCGTCCCCAAATGTAAGACCTCCTAAATTATAATTAAGTCTTTTCTTATACTATTTAACATATACAAAACTTTTTATGGCCTTAAATTTGACACAACCTAATTGAGGAGTTTTTAAGGACCTGCAGGAGCCCTCTCCTTTACAATAGATTTACGATTTTTTTTTACATGACGACATTAACATTATCGGCAGCTATTTCAGGGCACAAACTATAAAAAAGTATAAATACTCGTGCATAATCTCTTTCCTTCACGTCATTCTTATGATAATAAGTAACGTTAAATCTGGTGAAAACACCACTTACCAGCAGCCACGAAGTGTCTTCTTCTTCTTCTTCTTCTTTAGGTTTAATGGCGGGTGGCAAACCAGCTTATGGTGCATTTCCGCCACCTACTGGCCACGAAGTGTCTATCCTTGGCGTTATAATATAAACATGATCGGATCGTCCTGAACTTCCGGGTGGGGTCGTCACGTGACGAGGGTCATTCTATTACAGCTAAAACATTATTAATTAATTTTACTAAAAGTTCGATTGGGCAGGCTGTCGCGAATTCGATATTTTTATAAATATTTTTTTTTTATATTATTACATAAAAAAAAAATCTTAACAAAAGGGCACTTTGATCACTAGGAGCCAAAAGGGCAGGTGCTCAAGCACCCACCGCCCCCCCCCCCCTCTGCACGTGCCTGGTGAGCAGAGGAGAGATCAGAGAGAAGGAACTGCGTTTAATAAGCAAAGAAAAGAGTAAAAAAAAATTGATTTTGCAGTTGAAAAACATAACTTACCTGGTCGGGAACTGACGGGGACTTTATGAGAACTAATCCACACCGGTTTTGGTCAGGTTTTTTGCTTTGTTTGAAGCTCGGTCGGAGCGAGGATTGGCCTGCAGTGTGCGGATGTGCACATGCACAAACGGGATTCAAGATGGCGAGCCAGACCCAGACTTTCAACTCATCTTTTCCATCGCATCAGTGAGGAAATCTCCTGTATATGGTGACTCGCTGCCAGAGTGGTAGGAGTAGGGTTGGGAATCGAAAATCGATTCCGATTCTGGAATCGGATACTTAAGATAAAGAATCGGATACTTGTTATAATATTAAAATTTCGATTCCTCGTTTCGATTCCTGGTTGCATTTTTTCCATCTAGTGATCTGCCAGGACCTTCCGCGCGTGCAATCTGCCAGGACTTTACGTGGTAATGTAAACATCAGTCGAAAAGATGGATCACGGTAAGCGTTTAAAAGTGTGTCTACGCTTTGTAAAAACCGAAGACAAATCTACCGCTGCACGCAAACTTCATCTTAGAGATCTGCAAGGGACGGATTTTAGTCCTGCGCCCGCCCACTCCAGAAGGAATATATGTTATTTCGTCCCGCAAAAGCCCACATAAAAGTCACTTATACCTCCGCGGGAAGACAGGTATCTACTTTATCTCTTGGCTGCATGAAACAAACCCTCCCGTAATGTAAAGGCAAAGATGACCAGAGTAATAGTAACGAACTCGCGCGTGCCTAATGTATTCATTCTTGTATATCGGAGTCGTACATTAGGCACGCATAAGTCCGCTGTTGATTCACAAACTATTCATGCTTTCGGTGCTCTGATCCATAGTATTTTTGCGTGAAATTTCAAAATATTTGCATAGTTTTCAAAATGAATGTCCTGTGAGTTTTTTATAATGAATGCTTACCCATAGAGGTGGATCTTGTAAGGGTCAGTGGTGTTTAAGCACATATGAGCACCAGCATAAACAGATTTACAATGTATTTACTGTATTTTTCATTTATATGTTTATTTTATAATAAATACAAACAGTAGATATTCAGTCACTTAAGAAAGAGTACTCAGTCTGAAGTTGTGAAGAATGTCTGAATTAAATAATTTAGGTGCTTTAAATCTGTATGTGTGTATTCATGTTAAAAAGTTAGAGCAGAGGATTTTCTTTTAAATTCAAAAGTATAGCTTTAATTTAAAGTTTGTTTGATTTTTTTTTTTATAACATGCAGGAGAAAAATAAAAAGGCAAAACTAATGTTTAGGTTAATAAAAAAGGTTAAAAAATAAACACCTTTAGAGGAAATGTCAGGCATAGGGGGGCCTTGCAAAACTGACCCGAGAAGAAGGGGGACCTGATATAAAAAAGGTTGAGAACCCCTGTAATAAAATAATATGTTGCAAGCTAGCACTGAAAATAAACATGTTTAATATATTAATGTTTGACTTTTGTGTTTGTTGTTGTTTTTTTTTTTTACTAAATCGGAATCGAAACTGGGAATCGAAAAGAATCGGAATCGATAAGTGGAATCGGAATCGGAATCGAAATCGATAAAATTCAAACGATACCCAACCCTGGGTAGGAGTATCAGGAATTTGTTTTGAACTGAACCGGAAACTGTTTTGTAAGGAATTAATTAGCTCAAATTTATAATGATTCAAATAAGGAATCGAATCGAAAGATTCGAAACTTGATTAAATTGATTCAGAATTAATAGATTACACTTCTTAACCATTCGTCCAGCAAAGTGGTCAATTCAGCATAATGTATTAACTCAAAAGGTTTATATTATGTTCCTGGCCAAGATCACAAATAAACCAAAATATTACGTTAGGAAATTTTAAAGCTGAGGTAGCTTGATCTAAACACAGATAGAACTTTTGTGAACATAAAGTCAAGACACTTCTTTTAATGAAACAATGATTTATTGAACTACTCTAAGACACAACGCTAATCTACTAAACACAAATAAACACACACACACACACACACACATTCACACTCATACAGTTCCGGGGATGAGAAATTACTGAGTTGAGGAGAACCCCAAATGTTCTAGTATCTTAACTAGTTCTTAGATCGCAACCTTAGAAAATCACAAAAGCAGAGACTTAGCTTTTAACTACTTAGGGAGTATTTTGCACCAGTTTCAGCGAAGTAAACAGAGATCTTGTTACTTGCGTTTGTGCCGGGAACGGGGGTTCCGGGGGCTCGTCTGAGCGAAAGTTCTGGTTGGTTGCTGGTCGATGACGTAGTTTGGGAAATCCCTCGACGTGGAGGAGTGGTTTTCTGGAGCCGATCTTTCGGTTGCCTGGTTACGCAGGTTGATGCGCTGGAAGTTCTTTTGAGTCGGCGTTGCGAGACTTGGAAAAGTTCGGCAGTCACGAAACTTCAGTTCTGTAGAGTTTTGATGGCACCGTTGCGTGCTTGGTCGAGTGGTCGAGCGCAGATGGAAAAGCACTCAAACCACAAGAGGCGAAAGGCGTGAGGCGAGAGCTGAGAGCTCTGAGTTCGCTGAGTTCTTGCTGAGTTCGCCTCGTTCTGTTAGGAACATGAAGTTTTAAACGGGCCGCTAAGGCACGTCCCACGATGCTGGGATCCAATGGCATTGCTGAAGGGGCGGATCACGCCACCCCCTTTCCGTCCTGTAATTCCTTCTGGTACGTAACTTATTAGGATATGGATTTCTCTGCAACTTTTGTTATTAACTTCAATAAACTATTTCAATGCATAAATTAAAACAAAATATAATTTTCTCGTTCATTCAGACAAACTGCAACCGCCAAGATCATTCATCCCGTATCAAACAATAGTATATCGCTTGCATGCTAATACATTTGACAACTTCCTTTCCTAAAGGCATATAATGCATAGATTAAACTCCAATGATCACATAAAACACATAATATAAAAGAAAACATGAAAACATATGATACTGTTGAAAAGCTGATTGTTTCTTAAAGATTGTCTCTGCAGTGTACTCAATTGAGACGCTGCGTTGGATTCGGAATGTCAGACGAGAGTGGGACAGGAAGTCCGAAAAACCATGTGAGTCACGCTGGACGCATCATGTGCCATGCCAGCTTAATTTCAGAAGACTGGAGGTTTGTTTCTTAGGTGCTCTGAGACAGAGAGCGTTTTCTTCTCTCTGGATGCGTAAGTCGCAGATCTCGACAAAAGCGGTCCATACAATTAGCGTCTGGTGATTATCATGTGATGGTCATGTCTCAGCATTTTGACTGAGAAAGAGGGTCCTTTTGTTTCTTTGGAATATGGCCATTTCTGTTTTGTACGTTGCTCGACCAGGATTCCTACACATCCCCCTTTTGGCTGGCGATGTTTCTGGTGTGAACATCGGCAGGCACTGGAACAAGAGGCAGAGAGAGAGAGAACAAGGCGCACACAAGACACAAACAAAATCTCCATCACTAGCTGAATTCTGGTGCAGGGATTTAGTTATTTGGCCTGGTACAGTTAGAGGCACTTGAAATGACGTAGGGCCGCATCGGTGAGAATTATTGTTAATTTGGCGGTCTTGATTGACCGGAGTATCGGGAGTTCAACGAGGCGGTGTAGACGTGTGCTCGATCAGGTGCTACGTCAGACAGTGCTTGGGATCGTATTCAAGGCGGGCTATCCATTAAGGAGTCTCTTTCTCGTAGCGCATGGGCCATGGGAGTAACTAGGCGTTGCGTTTGAGCGTAACCGTTTTGGTATGACTGTGAACCGTTCGTTAAGATTTATGACGTTGCTAAATCGTAATTCAGCTTGGAGTTTGTTCGCATGTCGTTTTAAGGTGGCTAGGTTTAGAATGTTAAACAGAGTGCCTACAGCCGCACCAGCCCCAGCAGAGCGCCCAATAATCGTTTGGGACGCCGGTTGTACCCGCTTAATTCAGCCTGGGTTACGATCATTTTCTGTAATTAGCGCAGCATGTGGTTCACATCTGCCTGCATGTGGGCAAGGGCTTCCCGTGTCTGACGGGTGTCGGCCCAAGACTTTTGGGGGCTGATAGGGTGTAGTTTGGTCTGGAAAACATCATAGGGTCGAATCGGCCATACACCTTTAGAGGTAGACTTTGCGGTTAGCTATTGGTAATCCTGATTACGCAGAGAAACAGGGCGGTGAATCATAACATCTACCTGGAGATAGAAAATAACAATGGGACAGTTAATCACGAAGATCATGGTTTGGCGGGGTCGCCTATATCGTTAACGTTTCTGGCAATGATTTGCAAATAATTTGGTGTACTGAGTCAATCTCCTCTTAAGCGGCCTAGACTTCAAAGAAAAGTTAGGTAAGTTTCTGATAAGGGCTAGAAGGAAGGGACACATAGAGAAAGGGAGAAAAAGGAAAACACGAAGAGACACAATGACACTGACTGAGGTTAGACAGTAAGGATAAGTGTCACATGTGTGGAGCAGCTCCTCTCTGCTGGGTGGAGGTTGGTCCTAGCAGTGCGGCAGAGGAGAATGTTTAGGTGATTTGTGTTGTGTTTAGGAAGTTAGCTGTGTGTTCACCTAGAAGGATAGAAATCATGTTAGTGTGAGGCATGGTCAGGAGTTGTCGGTCTGTGTCAGTGGGTTTGGTCTTCCCCCTTTTGCTGTCGGTTGGAGTCCCAATGTTTCTTTATCGGCTTTTGGCGAACCTATTGAGGAACTGCCTTGCTGCGCTTTTGGTTTGGTGGGCAACAGGCGAGAGCTTGTGGGATTCCTTTCAGTGGGGTAAGGACTTTCTCCGACTGGCGATAGGGAGTGTTCTGCCAAGGATGGCGGAACCGTAATACCACACTTTGTTTCCAACACTGAGTTCCTTGTGCGAAGGAGATGGTTAGTATGGGGCTTTACATCCAAATGTCTCTATATTTCCTGCATAATTTTTCAATTTTGAGTTATGCTCGGTGGCTTGGGTTTCTTGGTTGAAGCTGGCAATACATCAGGTATCCTTCTATGTAATCTGCCACATCTTGTTGTATGCCAGGCCACTGTGCCACCTGTTTGAATGGGTTGTAGGTGGTTTTGGCACCACAGTGCACTGCGCATGGTGCATCGTATGCATGCCTAAGCCTCATCCCCCTTTGGCTCTGAGGGACTACAAGCTTTGGCGCAGTTAGGGGCTCAGAGACATATGTGAGGGCATCAGTTAGCAGATGCAGCATGTTCTTGATGGATTGGAGGGTGTGGAGGTCTGAAGACGTGGATTAGTCAAGTGTAGAACTCGTAGGAGAGTAAAGTTCGAAGATGTGAGCAGAAATGGGCAGGTCTGCTGATGTGGGAGGAGGAGGGGTGTTGCATACCAGTGGTATGTTGGTGGCGGGTAAGAGCTGTAGCCATCGGGATGGGTGGGAGGGCATGAAATGTATTGAATGGTTGTGATGGGCAAGGGTCGCTGTTGAGCCGGACCACGCCCGCTTTCAGATTGCCCTGGTGATTGTCTGGGCAGTCATGGACTTACGCTGTGGGCATCAGTTTCATTGGGCCACAGTCCGGGACGTCCTTTGCAAAAGAGTCCCTGTACTCATGTAGAATTTCTTTAAGTCTTTGGTGATCTGCTTTCTTGAGTCTGGTGTCCTTTGGTAGGCTTTGGTGTCTGTGCTTCGTTGCTTTGAAGAGATTCAGGCTGCCGGCTGAGCTTTCCTGCCCAGGGGCTAGCACTGCAACAGATACTAAAGTGTCTTGGACATTTATGGCAGTTCTGAGTTGAGGGGGACCTGAGTCTGAGTCCCACGCTTGCAGTGAGCAGAGGAAAGGGCCTTGTTCTTTGCTGCTTGGCGTTGAACTTGAGCTTGGCCTTGACTTTGACACTGCATCGTCACTAAGCAAATTGAAGGCAACGTCTGTGGCTTGACACTGCGACTCATTGGGGACTACTGACTGGAAGGGCAATGGCTCACGGACTTGCGTCCACAACTTCAGGTGCTTAAAGTCTATCAAGGGTTTGAAGCGATTTAGCAGATCTTTTCCTATGAGGAGCGGATAGTTGTTTAGAGGTGAGATGTAGACTGGGTGGATGAGATTCATCGGTCCCACTGTTAGGTGAATTGGGGCCACATGTTTCAGCTGTAGGCCCATGTTTGAGTATGCTTGCAGGTTCAGTTCGCACCTTTGGAGTTTGAAAGTTCTATCAGTTATCGTTCTTTGAATTTTCTCAAGGAGTTCAGTTGACATTAGAGTGATGTCGGCTCCTGTGTCTAGAAGAGCTTCCACTTTGACATGACCCTCGATGGTGATGGGAAGGTAAAACTTTCTCGTTGTACCTTTCTCAGTGAGATCGCCTAGGAGTTGAGGGGCTGGAGTTTGAGATGAGATAGGTACGAGTTCAGGACTGATTCTGAGTTCTTCAGAGGAGTGGCAGACGACCAGGACAGCACTTTCAGGTGATTGAGTTGTTATATCAGCAGGTGTTTGTTGGAAGCTTCTGTGATCTGACGTGTCATGTGTTGAGTCAGTTTCTGTCTCTTGCTCTGGATGTTTAAAGAAGCTTTCTTGTCCATCTGAAGTTATGACAGTTACAGTGTTCTTGGGGTAAGGAGAAGAGGTGCTGTTCTGTGTGGTTTGTTGGACCAGGTGGTCGTTGCCTTCTTGTCTGGCCGCTAGTCAGGCCGCAGTGGGTTTCTCTTTCTTTTCCCACTTCCTATCCTCCTTTTTGCGTTTGAAGAACTCTTGCATCATCATTTTCATCAGTTCTTGTGAATCAAAACACGGCAATGTCTCTTCTTCATGTGTAGATTCAGCTTGAGCTTGATCAGTGTGGGATCTTTGTAAGTTCTTTCGTCGATTTGTTGGAATGGTTGCATTAGATTCCCACAAGCCATTTCTTGAGCTTCCTGATGAGGTTGGCTGGCTCCATGATCTCTCCCATCGATTCTCACAAGGTCTTGGATGGTACCAGGATTTTTCCCAGTAGCGTTCAGGTGAGTGTTGTCGTCCGCGTGGTCCATCCCAGCGGTCGTTTCTTTGTGTAGGTCGGGCGCCAAAGTGAAAGTCACGTTCTCTGTTGAATGAGGATGGTCTCCATTCTCTAGGAGGTGGCTTGAAGCTTTCTTGGTGTTGGGCGCCCTCTAGGGTCATTTCTTGACATTGTGTGTTAAAATCAAGAACTGCAGTAGACTTGGTGCCTTTTTCTGACGCCATCTTTTGCTTGCCGTAGGCTTTGTGCGCCAGGTCTCGCAGCTGTTGAGACGTCATTGTTTGTGGGCATGCAAGGACGCCAAGGTGGTGGCTTACCGCAGGATGGAGATTTCTCAGAAAGAGAGTCTTAAAGTTCATGTCCTGCTCCATGTCAGGTTCATTGCGAGCTCCGAAGTATGCTTCTCTAAGCCGGCTATAGTATGCCTGGGAGGATTCATGACGACCCTGTTTTGTCTCCAGGGCGGCCACCAGTCCTTGCTCTGATTCTGGGACTGCGAATTCTTTGACGAGGGCTTGGCGGAGTGATTGGTAGTCAGCCTTTGTGTGAGACGGCTGTCGGTCCAGGAAGCTCCGTACCTCAGGGCTGGATCTCATTCGCAGAAGGTAAAGTCTGTCTTTGTCAGTAACGTTAGGTCTCATTTCTAAGTGAAAATCGACATCATTCAAGTAAGAGTGGACGTCTTGACCATCTGGCACACTCGGGGTGAATTTGCTGATGTTTCGGGCCAGCTTGTCAAGGTCTTTGAGGTCCATGCCATGTGATGGGTTATGGCTGGCCTTGGGGAGTTCTCGTAGCTTGGGTGTGAGGTAGGTTTCTTCAGAGGGAGCTGGCGAGGGTTTCTGAGTCGCTCCCTCCCCCTTTTGCTCACGTGACGTTTCAGGAACATGGGACCCGGGCCTGCTTGGCAGGGGTGAGGGCGGGGCCCGTCGCGTCCTGGTTGGCTCAGGGCGCAGTTCATAAGCATGTCTGAGTTCATTTTTGACACTGTCAAATTCCTCTTTCATGTCGTCGAGTTGTTGAGTGAGGTAACTTATCTCAGTTCTTGCCTCGTTCAGATGTGTTTCGAGGGCTTTAATTCTGCTGTTCTTGTCTCTGAAGTCCAGCCTTGCCTTTTCCAGTAGCTGCTCGGCGTACTGTAACTCGCCGCTGAGTTCGGCGCGGGCTGACTTTGCTTGCTCCATTTCTTGTGTGTTGTTAGCAAGAGTTTCTTGTAGTCTAGCAATCTCCTCAGTTGCTCTGGGATCCGTCTCGTTGGACCCTTCCCGTTGATCTTGATCCTCCAGCTCTAGCTGCTCGATGCGTTGCTGTGCGCGTTTCAGCTCCTGCTGGAGATAGGCGAAGCGTCTGTCGCTCCGTTTGAGGGAGGCGATGAGGGTGTGACTCAGGGAGCCAGTGATCTTTGCTAGCTCTTTGTGTCCGTAGCTCTGACCTGGATCATGTTTCATGATGCCCGTTATGTTGTTGTCCAGTTGGTCTTGTGTCTGGTGTTTGACAGCTTCGGCGGCTTTGGGTAAGAGGCTGTCCGTCACGGCGCTTAGCCAGATTTCCAAGTCCTCCCAGTGACCAACGGGGTCTGTTGGGCGAGGCATGTTTTGATGCCGTGAGGAAAGACCAGACCACTGACTGACACAGACCTGTAGAAAGAAGAACAAACAAACAAAACAAACAAACAAAACCAAAACAGTGGTGTGAGTGTGGTGGTGTCGGGTGTAAGTGGGTTTTGGGTGTGTTGTGTTGAGGTGAGCGTGGTTCTCCCCGCAGGTGGTTCACTGGTGTGCACGCCTCCAGCTAGCGTCGCTGTGGAGGAGGCGAGGGGGTACCCACGGGTGTTGTAGCTAGAACAGAGAGAGGAAAGAGGAACAAACACACAGCAAAGAACGGCGTAGTCGTCGGCTGCTTCCCCCTTTTTCTAAAGAGAAGAGAGAAAAGAGACAACAACAAAAAGGAACACTTTGGGAAGAAGGTAGGAAGAGAGAGATTAGGAGAGAGGGGACAAGTGAAATACACCTTTCTGGCCGCAGAACGAGTACAGTCAAGTTTTTTTTTTTTTTTCAACTTGATGTATGCTTCTAGATACGGTGCTCAGAAATGGGAATTTCAACATGCCACGACTATGATTGTTACTATAATTTCTTCCGGGATGAGGGAATATACAATAACAATGACAGTATTGGCTTTGCAGCTGGTAGGATTGACACTGTACACCAATCAGAGCGTTTCTGGAAACGGGTTCACGACTGGCGCCTATCAGTCCTCGCTGGATTCGTTGGGACCTTGGCTGTAGGGTTCCACGATGAGAGGGGAAAGTGAGAGTTAGACACAAGTTTAATTGGCGTTTTCAAGTTGTATGAACATTGAACATTGATTAAATGTCTTTTAAACAACCAAAATTCTCTGCTTTTATGATTCTCACAGGCACAATCGAGGAAATAGCAGCAGTAGTCAAATCAAGAGGAGGACAGCTAGGTGAAAGAGAGAGAGTGAGGAGAGAGACAGCCAATTGGAAATGAGGTTTCGCTCCCAAGTCAGGGAATATGACAAGACTTGATTATTACAATTACAATTAAAGCCTTGGTTTGCAATTAAAATTGATGTTTCAATTCAGTAATGATTGTGGGAGAACTAAAACTGTAACGCTTTGTTAAAGTTTAGTCAGCAGTTGTAATCAAATGGATCAACACAAACCATTGAGGTATGGGAAAAGGAACAACTATTGATTGTAAAAAGGAGTCGTTTTCAAATCAATAATGATTGTTCCTGGTTATAATTTAGAAGTTTTCATTAAAAATTGGTCAAGGAAATTATAATTTCTCTATTCAACGTGTATCATTGCCGTCTGAAAAGGGGAAATGTGATTATGATTAAACTTAAAATTAAAATGTTCAATTAAAATCAAAAATTTTTTAATTGGAATCAGAAGTTTAAATTAGAGATTAAAATTTCCAAATAAAAAAATGTTTAACATAAATTATCACCTTGGCAATGAAAGTTGGTGACCAAATTAAAATGATGCCTCCTTAAAATTGACTACAAATAATCAATGTTAAATCAATCACAGAAAGTGCGGTGTGGCAAGGAGATGTGATTATTTATTAAGATTGATCAAAGTATTCAAATTAATCAGCTTAAAAATAGTATTTGATTATAAAGCTTGTAACAGTTTAATCTGGCAATGCAAACAGTCAAAAAGGAGAGAGCCTTAAATCGAAACAATAAAATGTTTTAATTTGAGATTTATGATAGGGCTTTAATGGTTTGTTACAATCGCATCAAAAAGAGATTTAAGTTTAAAATTGTCAGTATTCCTGTCACATGGGAGGAGGGAAGAAATACAAGGAATAGTGTACAGAGATATGAAGTAAAGAAGTTTGCAGAATGTGCGTTAAAGTTCAAAGCTTGTGATTGAGTCACCCAAACAACGTTACACACACTGAGTTCAAACACAATGGATCACCCTAACCGATTGCGTGCTAACTGCTATTTTTCAAGGCTAATGGTTTTACATAGGCTTCAATGCACACGCGTTAGCTTTAGCTAGGTTAGCTATACCACTTGTGGTTTACAATATGAGCAGGCGGACTGCGCCTGCACAACGAAACTCTGCCCCGGAAAAGGTGTGTAACGATTTCCGGGTCGCAGCGTTTCTATGGCAACAACCAGCAAGTGAGAGAGTTAAGCAGTTTCAAATACAATGCATGAAATGACAGCACATTTCGGAATTGCACAGCAAATAAGCACTATTTAGATTCTTGTCTCAACTCGTTAGAGTGAGGCACATATATCCACAGCTTTACTGCGATTAATGCAACATATTTCACAGGTCTCGGCGGACCTTAATTCTGTGCTTGTCTGTTTAAACAACACCACAGCACATATGGACTCAGCCACACAATTTTAAGATCTCAAAATTTCTCCCATAAAGCAACGTGTGGGTGCTCGCGCTGAGCGCCACGTCTTAACTTCACTAACGTTAGTTTTAAGTGAATATTTGGTAAAAGAGCATTAGGTCGCGAGCCTAAAGATCTTAAACCGGGAGTCAGCTTAAGTTTTCACTCTGGAACTCGCAGGGTAAAACACTAGCTGCAAGGCCTTTTGACAGAGAGGAAAAACAAGGAACACGCTCGTTTTTCTTCTTTTCTTTGTCTCAATTTCTAAAACTTTACTGCAGTTTAAATTCTTTACACAACAACTCAAAGTTATGCTTTCATTCATTCCAGACTGGCAGCCACAATAAAGCATACAGTACACAATAAACTGTTTCTCTGTCTTTGAACTATTTCTACCGGATAAAATAGAACAAAATACCATATAGAATGACTTGTTTTATGTTCAAATAGTTAGATGTGTTCGCGTTTTATCTCCACCATCTGTAAGGAATTAATTAGCTCAAATTTATAATGATTCAAATAAGGAATCGAATCGAAAGATTCGAAACTTGATTAAATTGATTCAGAATTAATAGATTACACTTCTTAACCATTCGTCCAGCAAAGTGGTCAATTCAGCATAATGTATTAACTCAAAAGGTTTATATTATGTTCCTGGCCAAGATCACAAATAAACCAAAATATTACGTTAGGAAATTTTAAAGCTGAGGTAGCTTGATCTAAACACAGATAGAACTTTTGTGAACATAAAGTCAAGACACTTCTTTTAATGAAACAATGATTTATTGAACTACTCTAAGACACAACGCTAATCTACTAAACACAAATAAACACACACACACACACACACACACACACATTCACACTCATACAGTTCCGGGGATGAGAAATTACTGAGTTGAGGAGAACCCCAAATGTTCTAGTATCTTAACTAGTTCTTAGATCGCAACCTTAGAAAATCACAAAAGCAGAGACTTAGCTTTTAACTACTTAGGGAGTATTTTGCACCAGTTTCAGCGAAGTAAACAGAGATCTTGTTACTTGCGTTTGTGCCGGGAACGGGGGTTCCGGGGGCTCGTCTGAGCGAAAGTTCTGGTTGGTTGCTGGTCGATGACGTAGTTTGGGAAATCCCTCGACGTGGAGGAGTGGTTTTCTGGAGCCGATCTTTCGGTTGCCTGGTTACGCAGGTTGATGCGCTGGAAGTTCTTTTGAGTCGGCGTTGCGAGACTTGGAAAAGTTCGGCAGTCACGAAACTTCAGTTCTGTAGAGTTTTGATGGCACCGTTGCGTGCTTGGTCGAGTGGTCGAGCGCAGATGGAAAAGCACTCAAACCACAAGAGGCGAAAGGCGTGAGGCGAGAGCTGAGAGCTCTGAGTTCGCTGAGTTCTTGCTGAGTTCGCCTCGTTCTGTTAGGAACATGAAGTTTTAAACGGGCCGCTAAGGCACGTCCCACGATGCTGGGATCCAATGGCATTGCTGAAGGGGCGGATCACGCCACCCCCTTTCCGT
Source organism: Garra rufa (assembly GCF_049309525.1). Taxonomy (NCBI): domain Eukaryota; kingdom Metazoa; phylum Chordata; class Actinopteri; order Cypriniformes; family Cyprinidae; genus Garra; species Garra rufa. The sequence goes on from NC_133362.1 coordinate 52,435,114, forward strand.
CCTGTAATTCCTTCTGGTACGTAACTTATTAGGATATGGATTTCTCTGCAACTTTTGTTATTAACTTCAATAAACTATTTCAATGCATAAATTAAAACAAAATATAATTTTCTAGGGCTGTCCCCGAATAGTCGAAGATTCGATGCATCGATATGCGGAGCCTGATTCGACCACCGATCTCACAGTCGAATCTTCGCGGGTGAAACGAGCATCATACCATTTTGCCAATATGGGGGTGCTCAATGTCTAATTGCACACAGAACTACTGGTTTTGTACGGTTATATTAAGTTATATACAGCCTTTGATTATGATAATGCAGTAAAAACAAAAGTGAAAAATAAGAAGCGTTCAATAAATATTTTTTACGTGTTTGTAAATAAATCCAACCACCCCTGTGACTAATTTAATTTTCACTTTCCCTGATGCATGACGAGATGAGGACCATCTTGACGGCAGGGATGGCGGCGATCACACCGAACGCGTTTTTGCAGTTGGAGGCGCCTCTTTTGAATGGTTTTCTGTTGGCAGTGAGAGTTCTGCACGCTGTTTATGCGCCCAGGGCACCTCGCGTTTTCGCCGCCTGCTGCGCCTCGCGTTTTGCAGGAGCGCTCTGAGCGCCTGAAGTTGAAAAAAAAAATCAACTCTGAGCGGAAAAACGCCCAACGTCATTCGCGTTCTTTTCCATTGTCCAATCGAATGAATGGAGAGGCGGGCCTTCTGTTGTGATGGCGAAAGTTTACCGTTGCTTAAAAAGTCCGGAGACTGCAAGAAATGGAGGAGAAACCTTTGGTGTCTATCGTGGGTAACCCGGAGCTGTATTATTTAGGGTTTCTGCTAATATGACAGTTTACTTAACAGCAAAAAAACTAAGATTTTAGAGCTCTCGCGCTATAATCCTTTGAATTGACTGACAGGACAGCTGTTTTGGTCGTTGCTTAGCAACATAAAAAAACCGCAGCACACTGCTCTTTCATTAAAAGTCACCAAAAAAGGCAGTGCTGTGCGCCTCGCGTTTTTAGAACTAAAAGACGCGTTCTGTGTTTTTATTAAAACCTAAATAAGTTTGTCTGTCAGTTGGCAGGCAGTTTTGGTCGCTTATAAAATAAAATAAAAATAGTTTTACCCTCCTGCTGACTATAGTGTCGTGCCCCTCCCAACCCATTCACACACGCACATAAGCCTAGATGATTCGACTATCGGTCGACTATAGAAAGATTCGAAAATTCTGATTCGACTATGAAAATTCATAGTCGGGGACAGCCCTATAATTTTCTCGTTCATTCAGACAAACTGCAACCGCCAAGATCATTCATCCCGTATCAAACAATAGTATATCGCTTGCATGCTAATACATTTGACAACTTCCTTTCCTAAAGGCATATAATGCATAGATTAAACTCCAATGATCACATAAAACACATAATATAAAAGAAAACATGAAAACATATGATACTGTTGAAAAGCTGATTGTTTCTTAAAGATTGTCTCTGCAGTGTACTCAATTGAGACGCTGCGTTGGATTCGGAATGTCAGACGAGAGTGGGACAGGAAGTCCGAAAAACCATGTGAGTCACGCTGGACGCATCATGTGCCATGCCAGCTTAATTTCAGAAGACTGGAGGTTTGTTTCTTAGGTGCTCTGAGACAGAGAGCGTTTTCTTCTCTCTGGATGCGTAAGTCGCAGATCTCGACAAAAGCGGTCCATACAATTAGCGTCTGGTGATTATCATGTGATGGTCATGTCTCAGCATTTTGACTGAGAAAGAGGGTCCTTTTGTTTCTTTGGAATATGGCCATTTCTGTTTTGTACGTTGCTCGACCAGGATTCCTACAGTTTGAATTATTATTTTTGGACAGAATCGAACTGAAACTCTCCATTGAACTGAATAATTGAACTCACATTTGGACTTGAACTTGAGTTTAAGGTTCATACTTTTATTTTCATACAGAGTTTCTATGTTGAATGTGACACGAAATGTTTGTGGTCCACTTTAATTTGATTGTGTAAATTGAAGGTATTTTCTTACCTGTAAAAGAAAGGAAGAGTTAACTCAGGAAGAAAAATAGGGATCCTAAAATAGGAGTAACCCAGGAAAAGACCGGTCTAACTTACATTAGTCTGACAAAAATAATTTAGACGAACTGAAAAATAAGGAAAAAAAGAGTGAAATACCTTTTCACTGATTACAGTTACCTCAATATTAAGGACCTGCAGGGTATATTTTTCTGTTTTGTTTTTACATATTTCATGTGTGTTGCATTCAGTAAAGTGCCAGCTTTTTGTATTTAAAGCAACGGTCTCTGGTGTAATTATTTTTGCTCCCCACTCCTTAGATCCTAGAACTGGTCCAGTGGCGCAGTAAGTGGTGTGATACCGGTGCTACAGGAGCAGTGCTCATAATAGAGGGTGCAGACACAGAGAAGGAGAATAAAACAGGTAGATGGTCAGATAAGAGTGAGTGTCCAATTTCAGTTATTTGTACATCCAGTCCACATTTCAACACAAGATCCAGCGTATGGCCTTTCTCATGCGTCGGCTCCAAAACGGACTGCATGAGATTAAAGGAATCAATGGCACTCAGAAAGTCTCTAACCAGAGGTCATATTTATCATATTTAAGAGTGACACCTGACACAAAGCCCGCAAAGTCCCGAATAAAGTCTTTGTTAATTTTTGGTGGCCGATAGACCACCGCACAGAGAACAGTCACAGGGAGCTTTACCTCGAAGAGTTGTAGCTTAAAGCTGGTGTAGCTGACAGCCGGAGATTGTTTGCAGTGGAATGAGGATTTAAATATTGAAGCCAGTCCTCCTCCTTAGCCAGTGGTGCGTGGAGAGTGACATCCAGCAGGGAGCAGCTCCGAAAAAGGTGCCAGTTCTCCTTCACGTAACCAAGTTTCCGTCAGGAACATAAAGTCCAATTTACGTGAGGTAAAAAAGTCGTTCAGGAGAAAAGTTTTATTGGTAACGGACCTGACATTCAGCAGCGCCAGATTTAAATTAAGAGTGATAGCCGAGGATGAAGCAAGCTTCAATGAGCAGATTATTATTATTATTATTATTATTATTATTATTTAAGGAAAGTGTCAAATAATCATAATCCATTTCAATATTTATTGTGTGATTATCATAAAAATGATTTAATTGCATGTTTATAAAATTATGAATAGTAACATGGCCAGCAATTATGACACCGTTTTATCAAAATAATAATAATAATTATTATTTGTTTTAGTATTTGTGCATGTGGTTTTAGCTACTGTAACACTAGTTGACAGTAGTGTGACTGAAAAGTTTTAGATGAATTATGAACAGTGTTGCCAAGTCCGCTTATTTTAAGCGACTTTGGGCTTGTTTTTTTGTAAAGTCGCTTACAAATATTGATAGTCGCGGGTCGCGTTTTTTTGGGCTTGTTTCTAAAGTGTAGTTGCTTATTTGGGCTTGATCACAGCTCCATAATAAGGTGTCAAGCAGATATTTTCTATATGTTATTTAAACCATAGACAGATATAAACGATTTAAACGTAGGAGTTTGTCTACTGTTCCCACTGTTTCTCCCTCCCCTTTCCCCATACACACAGGAGACAGCAGTTTTTTCCCACCCACATCCTGCTTGTAGCTGACATTGATGGGTTAGTTATGTGTATTTGTTGTCTCAGGGAATAATGTTTCCTTTTCTCATGACTGAACACTTTAAATGTGGATGGTGCATGTTTATCTTAATTTTGTTGGTATTGTGTTATCGTTTGTTTACGTTGAATGTCACGTGACCTTTATTGATTGATTTAACCTGGAAGTGTTAGCGTAAACGAAATGACGAGACTTGATTCAAACACGCATGTTAGAGCTCCACACCATTCTACTGCTGGTTACCAGGCAAACACGGTAAATGTATTAATGTTTGCTTTTCTATTTGTTTGATGTCCTTTGAGTTGTTGTGTAAAACTATTTTTTTTTGTTGTTTGTACGTAGTTTTCACGGTGTTCCATATACAAGAATAAAACGTATGGACATCAGTATTAAGAAGCGTGGATCGATTATTAACCAGCGAGTAGCTACAGTGAAAACGTGGCCTAATTCTACTGAAGTTTGCACTGGCGGTGGTCCTCCGGCTTCAGTCTGCGGATTGCCGCTTCTGGGTTTTCGCATTCGTTTGGCTGGCTGTTCCCCGTGTTGAATGAGGCTGCTATCTTCGGCGTGCGACTCTGCTACACAATTCCGGGGCTGTGAGTACTGTTGACTGTATCCTGTGTAGAAGGAGTAACATCGTGTAGACGTCGTTTTATTCTTGTAGCGCTGGATGCTGCAAGTTTCAGCATGTATTTCTCCGTCATCTTTCCGTGGTGGACTGTTGCGTGTTAGGCGTACAATTCTTATTCAAATCCCGGTGGATGACTTTCCTACGCAGCCTAGATTCATCTGTGCATCAATAGGTTAGACTGTAATATTTAAACGCTATCTTTTGGTAAATAATGGATGGTTTTATAAGCTAAAGAAAAATGCTATAAGTTAAAGCTGCCTATGACAAGAGAACAAAGAAAGAATGTTCTTGCTTCAGCTGTTTCTTAACTACTGAGATTGTAACGCATTAAGAGTATATATTTTAAGTGTTTGTGAAATTGAATTGTCATCCTTGTCATTTCAGTGAATATATCAGAGTGTTAAGGGCATTAATTAAGCTTGATTATTTGTCTGAGTTAATGGTTATTTACTGTCAATTCATGGTACATTTTTGTATTATTTGTTAAAGGGCAATTTTTTTAAGTGTAAAAATGTCAGTCCAAGGTGATTTGGCTGAGCAAAATGATTCCCCATTACGAGGGCAAGCAGCTGTAATTGACGATATACCAGAGAATTACATTACTGAGGCTGTTATGAGAGATCGTCATGCCTCATGTACCACCTGCACAGAAAAATCTGAGGCAAGACTTAAAGAGCTTAATTCTGCTTTATTAAATACGAATGAAATTAGAAAATCTTCCCGTGATAAACGTCTTACACCGAAGATGCAGGAGTTAAAAGAACAAGAACTAGCTCAGAAGGAAAGGAAGTTCAAATCTGTGTATGAGAAATGGAAGATCCATATCAGAGATGTTCGTTCAAAGTTAAAATGTGAGTGCTCTGAAAGTGATTTGTGTGACATGATGGATGGGGTAGAGAAGCAAGAGTCTGAATTAAAAGAGTTATATGATAACATTCGACTCCACACAGTACCAAGCCAAGAAATAAGGAGAAAAATTGATGCATGTTCAGCTGTGACGGCAGACTTGGTGAAATTAATGAGGGTACGTTTAGTGGAAGATGGCATGGAGTTTGATGCCGAAGCTGAGAGAGCAAGACTGCGTATGCTGTTGGACTGTGAGTATGCCAGATCCATATATGGATCTACTGTTTCTAGAGCCACAGTTCTTAGTAATTACTCAAAACCTCCATCAGAGTCTGCAAGCATCTCTGCTAAAAGGGCAGAGATTGCTGCGTTGTTAGCTGCAAAGAAAGCTGAAATGGAAATGGAGGCCGATATCGATGCACAAAGGCAGCAACTGAAGAAGCTTGAAAGTCGTAGAGACATCGAAGTTATGGAAGCAAGGCTTCGAGTGTATACTGCGGAGGAGTCAAGATCGAAAAGTCAGCAGTGTGGTTCAGCATGCAACGACGTGAGCGACTCCAGTCCCCTTGCTTCTAATGCACCATGTTTAAACCAGCAAGTCACAAATGGTGATGTATCCGTAGCACAGGTGTTACAGGAATCAATGGCCCTATCTCGACTTCCTGTTCCAGAACCCTTTGTCTTTTTTGGGGACCCACTAAAGTTTATAGAGTGGAGCACAACCTTCAAGACTCTTATAGAGAGACGGTGTTCAAATTCAGCAGATAGGCTGTTTTATCTGCAGAAGTATATCGATGGTGAAGCAAGATCTGTCCTGGAAGGCAGTTTTTACAGGAAAGATGAACAAGCCTATCAGCAAGCTTGGGAGAAGTTGAATTCCAGATATGGTCACTCATTTGTGGTGCAACATGCCTTTAGAGAGAAACTTAACAGGTGGCCTAAGATTGGTGCATCAGAGTATGTCAAGCTAAGAGAGTTCAGTGACTTCCTGCAGTCATGTGGTGACGCCATGCCTCATATTAAGGGTCTTCAGGTGCTGAATGACTGCGAGGAGAATCAGAGGATACTGGTTAAGCTTCCCAACTGGGTGACAAGTAGGTGGAATCGTTATGTCACAGAACAGTTAGATCAAGATAAAGATTATCCAAGCTTTAGTGAGTTTGCTTCATTTGTTTCAAAAGAAGCACGCATAGCATGCAATCCTGTGTCATCACTGTATGCATTAAAGTTCTCTGAAGAGAAGCCATCAAAGGAAATAAAGCGTTCAAGAGTAAACACGCTGGCAACCACTGTGATGGATATGGATGTATCATGCTCCACAGTTCAATCCAGCATCATTACTGACAGCAAGATTAAAGAGTACAGAAAACCAAAGAGTACACTAGGGTATAGTACAAATCCAGTTGAATGTATGTTTTGTGGAGAGGATCATTCTATCCGTAAATGTCAAAAACTTATGGAAAAGACGGTGGAAGAAAAGAGAAGGTTTGTCATGGAGAATAAGTTGTGTTTTGGATGTTTGAGAAAGGGACATTGCTCTAAAGAATGTAGAAATCGGGCCACATGTGCTATATGCAAGAAGCACCACCCAACTCCATTACATGAAGATCACCAGCCAGGAGATGAGTCAGTGTTACAGAACGTTTTGCAGGGTGAAAAGAGTACATCATCTTTATCATGCTGTGTAAATGGAGGTGAAGGAGATGTAACATCTATGATTGTTCCGGTATGGCTGTCTTCAATTAACTCAAAGTCTGAAATCCTTGTATATGCCTTATTAGACACTCAAAGTAGTCACACCTTTATTGATCAGGAAGTGTGTGAGAGTTTGCAGGCATCAATGGAACCGGTAAAACTAAAGCTCTCTACTATGATGGGAAAAAATTCCATTGTGGAGAGTCAGCGAGTCAGTGGACTTAGTGTTAGAGGGTTCTCTTCAGACAGTTCTATCTGCTTGCCTCCTACTTATACAAGGGACTTTATTCCCTTTGAGCATACACACATTCCGACCTGTGAAACTGCTAAAAGGTGGAAACATCTGGAAGTAATTGCTGATGAAATACCTGCAAGAATGGATTGCACAGTAGGTCTTTTGATCGGTTATGATTTTTCCAGAGCATTGGCACCTCGACAGGTCATCACTGGTGGAGATGAAGAGCCTTATGCTATCAAGACTGATCTGGGGTGGAGTATCATAGGAGGTTCTCCACAATTTGTGAACTCCAAGGATGTGACTGGTCTAAGTCACCGCATATCAGTCAGGGAGCTTCCCCCCATGACACCTGCTGCTGTTATTAGAGCACTTGAGTTGGATTTTGCGGATACTCAGTCAGTAGAAAAGAGCATTTCACAGGACGATGTGCAGTTTCTGCAGGTTTTAAAGGAAGGTGTCCGTCAAAATAAATGTGGCCACCTTGAAATGCCTCTTCCCTTTAAAACCCGTCCCCACCTTCCAAATAATAAAAGGCTTGCATTAATACGGTTGAAACATCTTAAAAGAAAACTGGAAAAGAATCCTCAATTTAAACGTGATTACGTGCTATTCATGGAAGGGGTTTTTAGAGACGGGGATGCAGAACTAGCTGAAGAGCAATCAGATGTGGGAAATGTATGGTATATTCCACACCAAGGTGTTTATCACCCTAAGAAACCTAATAAGATCAGGGTAGTTTTTGATTGTTCAGCAAAATATGAAGGTACTGCCTTGAATGACCATCTGTTGACTGGGCCAGATCTTACTAATGGACTTACTGGAGTGCTTTGTCGCTTTCGTAAACATTCAATTGCTGTCATGTGTGACATTGAGAAAATGTTTCATAGATTTCATGTCATCAAGGAAGACCGAGACTACCTGCGTTTTCTGTGGTGGGCAAATGGAGATTTAGACACAGAGCCCAGAGAATATCGAATGAAAGTACACCTCTTTGGAGCATCTTCCTCTCCAGGTTGCGCCAATTATGGCCTGCAACACCTTGCTACTACGAATGAAAGCGAGTATCCTTTGGCTGTTAATTTCATCAGGAATCATTTCTATGTAGATGATGGCCTCATAAGTTTGGAATCTGTTGAGGAGGCAATTAAACTGGTGAAAGAAGCTCAAGCTGTGTGTGGTAAGGGGAAGCTGCACCTTCATAAGTTTATTTCTAACAGCAGAGAAGTATTGGAGGCTATTAATGAGTGTGATCGTGCTGCTGAAGTGAAAAATGTTGATTTCTGTCATGACTATCTTCCAGTGCAAAATGTCTTGGGGGTAAGGTGGGACGTGGAGAGTGATGCTCTTACCTTCAATGTTGCACTTGATGAGAGGCCTCCCTGCTGAAAAAACCAGCATATGCTGGTTTTTTCAGCAGGGCTGCCACACGACGTGGAATCCTTTCCATTGTGGCTTCAGTTTATGACCCATTGGGGTTTTTGGCGCCATTCATTATATGTGGTAAGAAGGTGCTGCAAGAGATGTGTCACAAGGGCATCAGCTGGGATGAACCATTACCCACTGAGTTGAGGCCAAGGTGGGAGAGTTGGCTAAGTGATTTGTCCAACCTAGGAAAGATAAAGATCCCTAGATGCTTTGCACCCTCAAATTTTGGTAAGATCTTGAGAATTGAGTTGCATCATTTTTCTGATGCAAGTAATAAAGGTTATGGCCAGTGCTCTTATATCAGACTGGTGAGTGAGAGTAAAGTACATTGTGCTTTAGTTATGGGGAAAGCAAGAGTTGCCCCCATAAAGGTCGTCACTATACCAAGATTAGAGTTAACTGCAGCAGTGATTTCTGCCTCTGAGCAGTATGTTGAAGGAGGAGTTGGCATTTAGAGTTGACAGAGAATATTTTTGGACTGATTCTCAAGTAGTCCTCGGTTACATCAATAATGAAGCCAGGAGATTTCATGTGTTTGTCGCTAATCGGGTCCAAAGAATCCGAGAGACCACAGATTCGAGACAGTGGTACTATGTTAACACAGGGGAGAATCCCGCTGACCATGCCTCGAGGGGGCTTACGGTAGAGCAGCTGATCAATTCAAACTGGCTCACAGGCCCCAGATTCCTCTGGGAGAGAGAAGTAGTTGCCGAGCAAGGTACGTTAGAGTTGTTGGTGGGAGATCCAGAGATCAAGGTCGTCCAAGTGTTGAAGACCGAGGTCGTAATGCAAGTGGATTTTCAACAGCAACTGTCACGGTTCTCAAAATGGACTACAGCTGTGAACGTCGTTGCACGGATTCAAAGATTGGTAAAGAAGGTTAAGACATCAGAGCCTTTAAGTGTGGAGGAAAGAAGGAAGGCTTCACTCACTCTTATTCGATGTGCACAACAGGAGGTCTTTAAAGAGGAACTGTGTGTACTTAGCCAGGATTCTGGGAAGCTGCCTTGTAATCACCCATTGTATCAACTTGAACCATTTATTAAAGATGGAGTAATAAGGGTAGGAGGACGTCTAAGGAGAGCATCTGTACCCTTTGAGTTGCGGCATCCAGTAATCCTTCCAAGGGATGGTGTCATCACGTGTCTTATTTTAGCACATCATCATCAAACAATTCAACATCAAGGCAGGGGACAGACTCTGAATGAACTGCGAGCCAATGGCTTTTGGATTATTGGAGGCAGCAAAATGGTAGCCCAGTATATACGGCAGTGTGTTCCTTGTAGGAGAGCTCGTAGGCCACCAGAAAAACAACGAATGGCAGATTTGCCCCGTGACCGTACTGATCCCTCTCCCCCATTTACTTATTGTGGCATGGATTGTTTTGGTCCTTTTTATACCAAGCAAAGTCGCAAAGAACATAAACGATACGGCCTCCTTTTTACTTGCCTCTGCTCAAGAGCTGTCCACTTAGAAATGTTGGAAGACATGTCAACTGATGCATTCATTAATGCTTTACGTTGCTTCATAGCTATTCGAGGGACTGTTAGGCACATCAGATCGGATCAAGGAACTAACTTCGTAGGAGCAAAGAATGAGTTAAATAATGCTTTAAAAGAAGTGAGTAAAGAGAGAGTGGCAGCATACTTGGCAACCAAGCAGTGTGACTTCTGTCTAAATGCACCCAGTTCAAGTCACGCTGGAGGTATTTGGGAGCGACAGATTAGAACCATTAAGGGTGTAATGAGCTCAGTTTTGGCACAAAGTGCTGGGAGACTAAATGATGCTTCCTTACGTACTTTCCTTTATGAAGCAATGTCCATAGTTAATAACTGTCCATTGACAGTAGATGGCCTCACTGATCCCACAAGCTTAGAGCCTTTAACTCCTAACCATCTGCTTACCATGAAGTCATCGGTTCCACTCCCTCCACCAGGTACATTTGTTAATGAAGATCTTTATGCAAAGAAACGGTGGAGGCAGGTGCAGTATTTGTGTGAACAGTTTTGGAGCAGATGGAGGATTGAATATCTTGCTAACATCTCCCTCAGGCAAAGATGGCACATAGCAAGACGAAATGTACAAGTTGGTGACATTGTCATTGTGAAAGAAGGGGAAGTCCCTTGTAATGAATGGAGGTTGGCTAGGGTCCTTGAAGTTTGCAAGGACGATGATGGATTAGTGCGGAAGGCCACAATACAGATGGGGAATCGAGGGTTAGGGAAAAACGCCTCACTAAACCCTCTATTGTTGAACGCCCTATTCAAAAGTTGGTAGTTCTTGTCGCCAAAGTTGAAAAATAAAATTGCCCTATGACTTTATTAAACTATCAGTCACATTGATCTTAGCCATGTGTTGATTTGTATGGTGCTTAAATATTGAAATGTGATATGGTGAATGGTTTGCTCATTTTATTGAATAGTATGTACTTATGAATTGTGAATGTACTCTGTATTGTATGTACTCTGAATTGTGAGGTGGAGTTATGTTGTTGATCTAATGCAATGTGTTAATGCCTGGAAATTTCCATTGACTATTGGATTGTTGTATTTTCTGTTCTCAAATAAGTCAAAGATAAATTGGTGGGAGTGTAGCTGACATTGATGGGTTAGTTATGTGTATTTGTTGTCTCAGGGAATAATGTTTCCTTTTCTCATGACTGAACACTTTAAATGTGGATGGTGCATGTTTATCTTAATTTTGTTGGTATTGTGTTATCGTTTGTTTACGTTGAATGTCACGTGACCTTTATTGATTGATTTAACCTGGAAGTGTTAGCGTAAACGAAATGACGAGACTTGATTCAAACACGCATGTTAGAGCTCCACACCATTCTACTGCTGGTTACCAGGCAAACACGGTAAATGTATTAATGTTTGTTTTTCTATTTGTTTGATGTCCTTTGAGTTGTTGTGTAAAACTATTTTTTTTGTTGTTTGTACGTAGTTTTCACGGTGTTCCATATACAAGAATAAAACGTATGGACATCAGTATTAAGAAGCGTGGATCGATTATTAACCAGCGAGTAGCTACACTGCTTCTAATTGGCTCTGACCCAGATGGCAACGAGTACAAGCCAATCATAGGCAGGGCAGTGCAATCTGTTTTTTTTTCTGGTTAGGAGAACGTCAGTGAGTGAGTGACGTTTAAATTAATGCGCGCGAGTTGCGAGTCGACTGATGGTGACTGACTGGATCATATGCTGCGTCCCAATTCGCCTACTTATACTACGCCCTAAAAGTATGTACTCTTTTTGTGAAGAAAAAGTACATACTTTTGAGTATGTAGCAAAATAGTAGGCAAGCTTTGGGACATACTACTTCGTCATAACTGCTTCTTTAACGGACGCTCTGTTGCTTAGTTACCTGAATCCTGTCACTGTTTAAACTGCCCTGTCAATCATCACAGTTAACTTAACATTATCTACATTTCGTTTAAGGCACGTTCTTCCAGGAGTCTTTCATGCCGAGAACTCTGCTCGCGTTTGCATAATTATGCATTTAAACGTTAATGACCAAACCTATCATTATAAATAATGTTGCTGCACATGAAATATAACGAGGATAACATTTAAAAAATATATTTTTTATCAGGTTGCACTCTGATTATTTATCACTCAAACCCCTTTCTCTACCTGTCCGTTGGTCGCGCATATCCTCCATGTTTGTAGTTTTTAACACTTTTTATGCGTGTTTGTAGTTCTAATCGAATCCTCGTTCACCGCGCAATGTGTTGTGGGCAATATTAGCCGTTAGAGTGTGCATTGATCCGCACTTCGAATTCTGAAGTTATGTAGTAGACCATCCGGGAATCTTTGGAATACTTTTTTGAACATACTTCGATTTGGGACATACTAATTCTATTTTCGAATACTATTTAGGACGGATAGTATGCGAATTGGGACGCAGCAATAGTTTTTTTGGAGGCTCATCAACAAGAGGACATTTCTCTGCAGTCTTAAGTAAGCTCTGTCGATTTCTCCGCAGTGTCTGTCCATCTTCTGTTTGAATCAGATATGATCTTGGGTTTACCTCTTTTAGGACTGTAGCTTTCTGTTTCCATCCAGTAGGCTCCGCAATTCTAACTGTATCTCGTTCAGAAAGAGGTTTCAGATGTCGAGCTCCCCTGTCATAATATTCTTTCTGCTTCTCTTTAAGATGTTGCATCTCTTTCAATGATAAACTGTTGTTTTCTGTTTTCAGGGATACTTTTGGCAGTGTATCACGCAGTTTTCGGTTCATCAATAACTCACCAGGAGATAATCCACAACTGAGTGGAGAAGAACGGTAACTCAGAAGAGACAGATTTATATCAGACCTGCTTGCTGCAGCTTTTTTCATAAGTCTTTTCACAATTTGTACCCCTTTTTCTGCTTTACCATTTGCCTTTGGATAAAGTGGGCTTGAAGTAGTATGTTTAAAGCCATACTGTTCCGCAAACAGTTTGAATTCACAACTAGTGTACTGAGGACCATTATCACTTTGCACAATATGAGGAATTCCATGCCTTGCAAAGATGCTTTTCATGCGTTGAATCATGTCATTCGCTGTTGTCTGATGGAGCTGTTCAACTTCAGGATAATTGGAATAATAATCAATAACCACCAGATAATTCTTACCATTCAACTGGAAAAGATCAGTTCCTACTTTTTGCCACGGTTCAGTAGGATGATCAGCTATCATCATAGGTTCTTTGGCCAGTTTATAATGATGACTTAGACAGACGTCACACTGATTGATGTATTTCTCAATGTGCACATTAATTCCAGGCCAGAAAACAGCTTGTCTAGCTCTTCTCTTGCATTTTTCGATACCAAGATGTCCCTCATGAATTCTACGAAGCATGTCATGGCGCATTGATGCTGGAATGACAATTCTGTTCATTCTCAACAACATGCCCTCAACCACACTCAGTTCTGCCCTTAAAGGAAAGTACTGTGGACACTTGCCTTTGATCCATCCATGTTGAAGATGTGCAATAACCCTCTGCAATTCAGCGTCCTTTGCAGTTTCCTCTGCGATCAGCTTCAACATCTCATCTGAAACTGGTAACGCTGAATACACCATACTCACATGTCTCTCAACTTCGTCCATTTTGCTGATCTCCGAAGCTACTGTTGCTCGAGACAGTGCATCAGCCACAATGATATACTTTCCAGGTGTATAGACTAGATTCAGATCATATCTTTGTAATTTCATCATCATGCGTTGAATTCGAGGTGACATATCATTTAAGTTCTTTTGAATGATGGAGATTAATGGTTTATGATCCGTCTCTACTGTAAAAGTAGGGGATCCATAGACATATCCATGAAATTTTTCACAGCCAAATACTAAACCCAAAGTCTCCTTCTCTATTTGTGAATATCGTCTTTCAGTCTCTGTCATAGATCGAGAAGCATAGGCCACAGGTCTCCAGGAATCCTCGAAGGCCTGAAGAAGCACCGCCCCCAATCCATCCTGAGAGGCGTCTGTAGAGATCTTAGTTGGTTGTGTGTGATCAAAAAAAACAAGGACAGGTTCAGTAGTAAGAGTCTCCTTTAACTGCTTCCATTCTTGATCATGTACTGAAGTCCAGACAAACTCCTGATCATTTTGTAACAACTTTCTCATCTGGGTAGTTTTAGCTGACAAATTTGGCAGAAATTTTCCCAGGAAGTTCACCATGCCCAAAGCACGCAGAATTCCCTTCTTATCCGTAGGTGGAGGCATATCAAGGAGGGCTTGCACTTTTGCTGGATGTGGCTCCACACCTTTTGCAGACAGCTTGTCCCCCAAGAACGTGATCTCTGTGACTCCAAATTGACACTTTTCCTGATTGAGCTTTAAATCATGTGCTCGAACTCTTTCCATCACTTTTACTAGTCGCTGATTATGTTGTTGAATGGTGGACCCCCACACCACAATATCATCAATATATACTCGAACACCCTCTAGACCTTCAATAAGGGTTTCCATGGCTCTATGAAAAATCTCAGGAGCTGATTTGATTCCAAAAGGAAGTCGAAGAAAACAATATCTTCCAAAGGGAGTATTAAATGTACAATACTGGCTACTCTCAGAATCCAATCGGATCTGCCAGAATCCTTGAGATGCATCTAATTTGCTAAAAAACTTAGCTCCTGACATGTCACTAATGATCTCTTCACGGGTGGGTATCTGGTAATGTTCTCGTTTGATGCTATCATTTAGATCTTTAGGATCTAAGCACACTCTTAAGTCACCAATATGCTTCTTCACACAAGTAATAGAATTTACCCAATCTGTAGGTTGTTCAATCCGTTGTATTACTCCTAATTGGGTCATGCGATCCAATTCCTTTTTCAGGGCCTCACGCAGAGGTGCAGGGACCCGCCGAGGAGCATGTATGACTGGAGAAGCATCATCTTTCAGTTGTATTTTATAGGTAAATGGCAGTGTGCCTTGACCTTCAAAAACATCTGGAAATTGTTTGACAATGTCAGTTATATTGTCACAGACAGACTGTAAGACTACGGTTTCCTTATTGACTTGATACACTCTTTTAACCAAATGAAGGTCTTCACACGCTTTATCTCCTAAAAGAGATTCATGACCATTGGGAACTACAACAAACATCAAATTCTTCATCTTTCCTTTTACTTGTATGTTTAGTCTGCATGTTCCTCGCGTTTCAATTGGTTGTCCATTATAGGCTTTGAGGGGAACTGTACGTTTTTTAATTAGAGGTTTTTCTTTCAGTGCTTTCACATCTCTGATGTTAATTAAATTAACTTTTGCACCCGTATCTAATTTAAAGGGTACTACAGTTCCATTAGCCACAAGAGGAACAATCCACATCGAAGACTTGACTGAATCATCACTTGACACACACGTTTCAGCATCCAGATTTACTTTCTCTTCAGAAACCATGTTCACATAAAATGAGTCGCTCAAATCACTGTCATCTGCCTCCTCCACTAAATGCACTTTATTTTCGTTCTTCATGTCTTTTGAAAAACACATTTTTGCAAAGTGGTTGGGGCCATTACACTTAGAACATCTTTTTCCAAAAGCTGGGCACTGTCTGAACTTATGTTTAGTCCCACAGCGCTTACATGAGAATGTTTCATTGTCTCTGAAACCTCTTGTGTTACCTCTTCTCTTGTCGCTGAATGAAATGGCGTCAACTTCTACACTCTGAAATGACATAGCGGCTGTATTAGTCCCATCAAACTGCTTCACTTGCTGTCTCGCTACTTCACTGGATTGGCATAATTTAACAGCATAATCCAAGGTGAGTTCTGATTCTCGTAACAATCTTTCTCTCAGTTTCTTCTCATAGATACCAAAAACAATCTGATCACGAATCATTGAATCTCTCAATTCATTAAAGTTACAAGTCTTTGCCTTTATCTTGAGATCAGTCAGAAAGTAGTCAGAAAGTAATCAAAAGCCTCTCCTTCATGCTGCACACGTGTTCTGAATACATATCATTCATATGTCTCGTTCTTCCTTGACAAACAATGAGCATCAAATTTTTCCAGTACCTTATCGAGTTTCTTCTTGTCTGCCTCTTCATCAAAATTAAAGGTGTTATAGACCTCCACGGCATCAGCTCCAGCAATGGTAAGTAACAGGGCGATTTTTCTTTCATCCACAGCCGCTTTTTGTCCAATAGCAACAACATACAACTCAAACTGCTGTTTGAAAGTCCTCCAATGTGCATCAACATTTCCACACAACTTCAACGATCCCGGTGGTTTAATGGCATCCATTGGACCCCACTCCTGGTACCATGTATTGTTCCAGTGACAACAAATAAAGAATAGATGGTACTGGCGTCTTTATTCCATTTCACACACCTAGCATTTCTCCATTACAAATCACTTCCTCTAGGGAATGCACTTCATCTTATACACCACATTACTGCCACCTGCAGGCATAAATCAGTACTCATCATCACCATAGAAACTCATTACATTTTCTAATAAAGTTTTCTAATGTTAAATAATGTTAAAAGGTGGTTTAACTCCCTCTTGTGGTCATTGTCCTGAAGGTCAGGGGGGAGAAAAATAAATAAACTACTGTATTGACAATCTGTATCCACAGTTTAAAAATCCGTCCCCACGGATTGTAAAACTGCACACAGTTTATTTATTTTTCTCTTCCTTGAACCTAGGGGGGCTCCGTAGAAAAAAGTCGCTTGTTTTGGGCTTGTTTTCACCGGCCTGGTTGCTTATTTATCTCGCGAGATCTGGCAACACTGATTATGAATGTGATGATTGATGAAAATAACAAAAAATCTTCACTGTGTTACACTGACAGGATGACAGCAATGAAATTAGTCCTAATCTGATCGAAATGACACTTTCATTGAAAGGATAGTGACAGAATTTTCCATGTGGGTTGCATACGTGTTAAAGAGTGTGAAAAAATATGTTTTAACCTGTTAACCCGCATCGGAAGGGCGTGTTTAGGCGTCTCTTCGTTTTTAATTACCTTTGTTTTAGAGATATATTCAATCAACTATCAAAAACTATATATCAGTTGAAAGCTAAAACACTCAAGATTCATGTTCTGAGCTTGTTTTCGAAATCAAAACACCAGAGAGGAAAGGGTTAACATAAATGCTGAAGGGTCACAGCCATGTAAACCGTAAAAGCGAACGGCACTACTTCCGTTTCATTGCCTATAGCTCCGACTTATCTTAGAAACAACAGCACACATTTCAAGGTAAGGGTTCACTGTTCAAAATGCATCCCAGTTTTTAATCCAAAACAAAGAGTAAATGGGGTAAAAACCGAAAGATCTTCCTTTGTTTACATGAGCGATTCGAGTTATAGTTATCGATAACGTCCATTTTCAAAGAAATATCAATTCTAATTCGTGTTCCAGCGTTGAAATGCCATACATTTTCCATAGAATACGCCTTATTCAGCCCGCCGCCATTTTGAATCGAAAACGAGGCTGTGAGGGATAGCAGTCCAGCAGCGCCCACTGTGGCATATTGTTGCGTACCGGGACGTAGATTGTTTAGTCATAAAAATAAAGAGAAAATATAATTTCACTAATTTCCACAGGACAAAGAACTTCAGAAAATGTGTATTATTAAAGTTCGACAGGACATAGGACCTAACTTTCAGGTAACAACATTGCATTTATTTAAGAAAATGACTGTGGAAACTAGCCGGTTGGCTAATTGCTAATTTATAATGTGAGCATGTTTATCTTCCTTTAAAAGTTTACGCAGAGCTAAAATGTTATGTTTTACTACAACAACTAAACTAAATATCTACATTTTGTATAGATTACAAAGAACACAAGAGTGCCCTGCTGAAAAAACCAGCATATGCTGGTTTTTTCAGCAGGGTGTGCTCCTAACATTTTACTCAGGATTGTTTTTCAAAAACACTGACTGGAATAGGCTATATGCACACCTCTCTTCCGCATTCACAGTCAGCCAGCTGTGTCATATCCGGCGCACGTAGCGTCAATGACAACTATGGCGTTTTTCACACGGTCGCTCCAAGATTTACCGAGGATTACGGTCAACGACGTTACTCAAATAATCCAAACTTTGTCCCATTCATCAAAAGCCAAGAAGGAGAAGGGATTCAAGCTATACATATCAAGCTACATCCACAATTATGAAGGTAAGTGCTGGACGTTTTGTGTCTTTACATGCCTTTACCATGAATGCTAACCAAATGCTAGCGCAGCGGTCTAGATATACTAACGTTATTTGCATTTGTTAACGTCATTGTCAATGTCAGTGTCAAACAAGGATTCGAGCACAGGAGAGGTAACCATTAGGGCTGATTGTTACCGATCAATGAGGAAAAGCCAAAAGCCTCACAGCTTGAGCGTAAGGGAAAGGTAGTCCTGCAGGTTCATTGCAGGCTTGTTAATGAGCAGGTTCCGTTCGTCAGAGCGAGTTTCTGTGAATCATCGCATGTAAACTAGTTGAAGGCTATTTTATTATATATTTCGTTTCATATACTGTAAGTAACATAGGTGTTTCTGGATATTTATCTATATTGAGATATGTAAGCTAAGCACTGGGATTCACAGAAACTGAGTTCTGTTTTTTTTTTTTTTTTTTTTTTACTTATTTATACACGTTCTGTGTCTTCTGATATGTTCCGTTTTGTCCCTTCTTTTACACACGTTCTGTGTTCCTCTGTTATTAAAATGAGTAAAGTGAGATTAAATAAAGATAATGATAACTTATAAAAAAAATCTTATCTTACAAATTGTTTTGTAGTTTTTTTTTTTCTCATGCCACTTATTTT
>NC_133362.1:52454330-52500882 GCF_049309525.1 Garra rufa
CGTTGTTTCACATTTTATTTTATTTTATTTTAAAACGATGTAAATATAATCAGAGTAGTGAAATGATCCCTGAACCACAGAAGAGGCAGTTGTTTAATATCATATTAGGTACAAGGTAACATGATTAATACAATAAAAAAATAAAAATAAAACATACAGTTAAGTTAATTTTAGTAAGCATGTTGAGCGACGCTATCTAGTATGCTGCTGTTCCAATTGCAGGATTACCGGACTTGTGTGCTCCTGTTCTGTGAACTTGCAAGAAAAGTTCCGACTTTGCGAACTTGGTATTGAGAAACGCCACAGGACTTTTATTTTTAGCCGGTGCTGTGACGTCACAGACCTGCGCCACGCTCCTGCGTCTGTTTGAGCTGAAGAAAGGTTTGTGGTTTTAATCATTTAAACTGATTAAATTGATACAACGCGGTCAGTCTACTTTATAGTTTTTACCAACGTTGTAAAGGTAATTGATCATTTTGTTACACGAGTCACAGAAGAGGTGTGTGTCATTTCGGTCCGTTTATAGTGAATCAGATGATAAACACAGATCTTTTCAAAACTCCAGTTCAACTGAATCAATTGCTTCACAAATGATGAATCGTTTTCGAATCGATGAATGTTTTGAATCGCTCGACTCAGCGCTCACTGACGACATCTGCTGCTCAAAACACTGCAAATACAACGACAACAACAAACTCATGTCTAATGAACTTCTACAAACAATAGCAATTTTCTGTTTCTAAATGTAATAAATTAAACGCAATATTATCACTAAATACCTAATCTTAATTATAAGTAAATTGTAATTGCCTGTAATTTCTGTTCTTTTATTTCCTGTGTTCAGTTAGTATTTATTGGTAAAATTTCAGTGTTAACTCTCACTCTGACCGCTTCCCTTGCCAGTGAACTATGGAGCTGATGTGTGAGATGCACCCAGAGATTTAGTTTGCATTGATTTTCTTTCTGTTAATTGTTCGCATCTTAAACAGGACAAAGTGTTCAAACAGAGAGAAAGTTGTGGAGCAACTGAGATCTACATGACACTATTATAAAGATGGCGTTTATTAAAGAGGAGAGTGAAGACATGAAGATTGAAGAAACATTCAGAGTTAAACAAGAAGATACTGAGGAACAAACAAAGATGGTGTTTATTAAGGAGGAGAATGAAGACATGAAGATTGAAGCATTCAGAGTCAAACATGAAGATACTGAGGAACAAACAGGTTGGTTTTCATTCAAGCTGAAATGAATATGAATAATGTCACACAGGTGTAGAAATATTGAGACATTCGACAGAAGTGTTGAGATCGCATGACAAATACTAACACTGCCTTCAAGTGACATCATACATTAAGATTTTAACAATAATATGGAATTAGCCTAAACAATATATAATATTTATGTAACATTAAACCCAATATTCACTTCTAATATTAAAACCATTTATTTCTAGCACTTTGGCCAATTATGCAAAAGTAAGAAAATTATTTATTTTGTGCAAAAGCAAACCTTGAAATGTGAGTAATCATATTGGCTACTGCATGCTGTCTGCATTTGTTCATTTAAAGTATTTGGTAAGCAAATCAAACAGCCAGAGGACAATCAGGCTACATCTAAATCAATCTGCATACAATTGAAAAGTGTTTGTTTTAAAATTTTCTCTATCAAGCATTTTTCAAAACTTTCTCATTCACACTGAAATGTCAGAAAATGTTAAATTCGCCTTAGTGCGCATGTGTAAAACCTCATAAAAGCTCACTGACTATACAAATGGAACAGATGATACTTTTTCATGGAATTCTTCTAGTTCCGAAATATCTGTTTTTGGTTGTTTTATAAGACATATAGGATAGTACAAAATAGGAAAACAGTGCTGTAAATATAAAACAAGTCTACAATAAAAAAGAAAAGAAAAAGCCAAAACACAAACATTCAGGATAAATTTAGATGTAATTATGTGAAATGTAAGATTGTATTGTCTAAGTTGTACACCCCTATATCTTGTGTAAAGTAGTTTTTCAAAAAGGGTGGAAAAAAATAGGAAAAGGGGAAAGAAGAACAAAATATGTAAAATACATAGATAAAGAGAGAGATAATTTAAATAACATTAATATAATCAAGTAAATAAAAAGATGACTGCTATTTAGGAGGCATCAGAGTGGAGCAGTAGGTCATACTTATTAAGAAGGTACTGTATTTTACCATGAGAACGGTATAAACCAGTGGTTCTAAAACTGGTTCATTTAACTGTACCCCACATTTTTAAAGTAAGATCAAAACAAAACAAAAAAATTGTACTTTTTAGTATAAAAACTGTTAAATTTGGGTAAACGATAAAATGACATCAAGTTAACTAATTTTTGCCGTGAAAACCGACTGCATCCACACCAGCAGCGTACGTTTGATTGAATGCCCACAGAGTGCTGCTTTAGCAAATCATGCTGCTATTCATTGTGTCTCTAAAGTAGATTTGTAGCACCTAATAGCATGAAGAACACATATTGACTGTACATAAAGATCGATTTAAGAAACTCTTCGATACAGAAACATGCTGTGCGGGTTATTGAAATTGAGAGGTCAAGAATGTTTTCCAGTGCAATCTCATGGGCTACATGTAAGCTTTTAATATTAATAGAAAGCTTACAATCTCCTTTTTAAAATTAGCCTAGAGATATGGTTTTCAAATTCAGCTACTTTCAGTCTTTAAAACAATAGAAATCCAATGACCATAATTTTATTTTATTTTAAAAAAATTTTTAGGCAATCCTGAGGCTATAATTAAGCGTTTAATATCATTATAAACATAGAATCTTTTACAATAAGCTTAAAATCATTGTATTTAGGGCAGCCCTGGCCTAATGGTTAGAGAGTCAGACTTGTAACCCTCAAGTCTCAGGTCAGGCAGGGATTGTAGGTGAGCAGAGTGAATGTACAGCGCTCTCTCCATCCTCAATACCACGACTGAGCTGAGTCCCTTGAACAAGGCACTGAACCCCCAACTGCTCCCCAGTTCACGGGGTGTGTGCACTTGGACGGGTTAAATGCAGTGCAGAAGTTTTTTTTATTATTATTATTTATTTATTTTTTATTTTTTTATATTGTTTCCAAAAATATTATTACAATATTACTAATGTTTTTGACTAAAACATTCATAATTTAGTGATTTATAACCATTTTTTCACCCTTTCGCATCCTTTGGGGTGTTTTAAATTTAAAAGGTCAGCGTAACCACCCACTTTTATGACTGCCTAACATCAATGCCCTCTTAAAGTTCACATATTGTACACACTGCTTGAGGTTTATTTTAGTTGTTGATGTCCTTAAGAAAATATATTTGCGGTATAAGTGCCAAAATCCATCTCAATATATTTTTACAGCTCCTTTTTTAGGAGCTCTGTCAAGAACAGGTAGATTTGGCCCGTCTAATTAATTTTCATGAGCCTCTCTTTAACAAGTTGTCAACAGATTGTTCGTCAGGTTAGTTTAAGTTTAGTGAAATGTACGGTTCCCATTACAGGTCCTTTTTAAAAAAATAGCATATTGTGATAAAGTTCATTATTTTCTGTAATGTACTGATAAACATTATACTTTCATATATTTTAGATTCATTACACACTAACTGAAGTAGTTCAAGCCTTTTATTGTTTTAATATTGATGATTTTTTCATACAGCTCATGAAAACCCAAAATTCCTATCTCAAAAAATTTGCATATTTCATCCAACCAATAAAAGACAAGTGTTTTTAATACAAAAAAAAGTCAACCTTCAAATAATTATGTTCAGTTATGCACTAGGGTTGGGCGATGTCGACCAATTTGGCATTGTACGATGTCTAATTTGAAACATCGCAGTGGACGATGGCATCGTCTGCGGGGGTGAGGGCTTGTTGTTGTTAAATAATTTATTCATAACGAATTAATTAATTGTAGCCTACCGTGTCCACCAGTGCTTAATTTGAGAAAATGTCCGATTTTGGATTTTTGCGTTCCGGTATTTGTTTTTAAAGATCCGGCATTAACAAGTGCATTAGATCCTGTCAGTGCGTGCTTGCAGACGAGAGCAAGCGCGGGTTTATATAGATGCATTTGGAGGGTGTGTGTTGGTCCTTAACATATTTTTGACCAGTCAGCTTTTTTAAGTTCAATAACGCTCTCATTGTTTGCTTACTGCTTAACCCACTCTCTCCAAACGCATTTACTGAGCAGCAGAATGTTTAGAGAGAAAGGGTAATATCAGAAATAATACCAAATCAAGCGAAATATTAAACATTATAAACACTATAAACATAGTGTTACGACTCCCTAATTTTGGCATCTAGGGTTTTGGGAGGTAACATTTAAATAGATAAAAAAGAACAATCAAGCTCAGTACTTTTCTCTGCTTTGGAAGTGTGGATGTGTGAAACTAATAAAGAACAGACAGAGACAATCGGATTCAGACTTTACGTTTAGTGAGATTCTCTGTTATACACTTACATAGCTCTCAATAAGAATAATATCAATCAATCATATAAACAATAAACCCAAGATACCTTCAAGAAATCCAACGATAATCTATTTACAAATTATATACAAGTGAAAGACAACAAAAGTGAGGGACAAGAGCGGTGCTAAAAGAAAGAAAATAATAAAACATAAATCCTCTAACTAGCCCCAAATCAAGACTAAACTAAACAAAAGAAATGAAAGAAAATAACATCTTCAGCGTAAAACGCCACTGACTACTCTGACTCACAAACATAAATACAAAGATGGGCATCCGCTCGATAACTAGTGTGTCTAGACAACTTTACCCTGCGTGTAGTAAGATGTAAGTCACGTGACATGCTGAGCTGGTCCCATCACCATGTGTCGAGGTAGGACTGAGAGTCGAGTCACAGCGCAAACGCGTCCAAATGGATAATCAAAACAAGAGTAAAGTTTAACAAGAGCAAACTCAAACACACGATAATTCAAATTCAGCAGAAATAACAACAAAAACGAGAGCAAGACAAGCAAACGTGGGAGAGCAAACAAATGAAAAGCAATCGCTCCTCCCGATCTCACGTCACATCCGCGTCTTTATACGCGCCCATTGACGTCTGATTGGTCCTTCAGGTGTTACTCAGGATTGATGATTGACGACAGCGCGATCCAACCACAGGCTCTGTGAGATAATAGAGAGAGAGAAAAAGAAAAAAACCCTCTCCCCGAACAATAAGAGACATAACACCCCCATCCTTAAAAACAAACATATACCCATGTTTGATAACACCAATCACAACAATAGACGCTAATTCTTAGATTCGTGACAAAGCGTCTGCCACTACATTATCCCTACCCTTCTTGTACCGGATCTCGAGATTGTAATCCTGAAAAACAAGAAACCACCTCATCAATCTCTGATTCTGATTACGCATACGGGTAATAAAGGTTAACGGGTTGTGATCGGTGTAAACAATCACAGGACAAGTAGAAGAGCCAACATAAACCTCAAAGTGTTGAACTGCTAACAGCAAAGCCAAGGCTTCCTTCTCTATTGTTGAATAATTCCGTTGACTTCCACTGAACTTTTTAGAAAAGTAACAAATGGGGTGATCAATTCCATCCTTATCCTCCTGTAGGAGTACTGCCCCAGCTCCCACATCACTCGCGTCCACCTCCAACTTAAACGCCACAGAAAAATCTGGAGCAGCCAGGACGGGCTCACTACACAACAACACTTTCTCATGTACTGTTCCGGGTCAATTTGACCCGTTTTGATTTTTGAGTTGTCAGATATACTAGTTAACCTAGGTTTTTCTTTTTAAATTTAGGTGACTTTTCCTCATTTAGTGTCATGAATATGCATGCGAAGTTTCAACACAATGATGTATTTTGATATATCCATAAAAAAATTTTTTACGTTCGTACTGTTCCCGGGTCAATTTGACCCACCTATTTTAATGTTTTAGGGCAACTCTACCAACCCACAATTGTACAATTTCTTGGTTATATTTTGTTATTTTAGTTTTTTACTAGCATGTGAAGCCAAAAAATCTGATTTTCCCACTTATTTCAATGCAGAAATATATTTTGTCAGCTACAAATGGTAAAAATGAGCTATCATTTATATTTGCAACTTATCTAAAATACCATTAAAACTATCTTGTTTTTCTTGATATTTTGTGTGTTTTTCTCATTTAGGGTCATGAACATGCATGCAAAGTTTCAACATGCCTATGTGTTTTGGCATGTCTAAAAAAATTTTTGTTACGTTCGTACTGTTCCCGGGTCAATTTGACCCACCTATTTTAATGTTCTAGGGCAACTCTACCGACCCAAAATTGTACAATTTCTTGGTTATATTTTGTTATTTTAGTTTTTTACTAGCCTATGAAGCCAAAAAATCTGATTTTCCCACTTATTTCAATGCAGAAATATATTTTGTCAGCTACAAATGGTAAAAATGAGCTCTCATTTATTTTTGCAATCTGTCTGAAATACCATTAAAACTATGTTGTTTTTCTTGATATTTTGTGTGTTTTTCGCATTTAGGGTCATTAACATGCATGCAAAGTTTCAACATGCCGATGTGTTTTGGCATGTCTAAAAAAAAAAATGTTACGTTCGTACTGTTCCCGGGTCAATTTGACCCACCTATTTTAATGCTCTAAGGCAACTCTACAGACCCACAATAGTAACATTTATTGGTTATATTTTGTTATTTTAGTTTTTTACTAGCCTGGGAAGCCAAAAAAAGGAGATTTCCCCCTCTTATTTCAATACAGAAAAAATATTTTGTCAGCTACAGATGGTAAAAATGAGCTCTCATTTATTTTTGCAATCTATCTAATGCTATTAAAACTATGTTGTTTTTCTTGATATTTTGTGGGTTTTTCTCATTTAGGGTCATGAACATGCATGCAAAGTTTCAACACGCTAATGTGTTGTTAAATGTACATACAGAAAAGTCTATACGTTTGTAATGTTTGTGGGTCATTTTGACCCACGTAGCCAGCTATTCAAAAGCACCTGTACAGACACAAAATAACATTTGCTCTTCAACTTCAGTCCAAGTGTTTTACTAAGTTCAGCTCTAACCCTAACCAAACACACTTTAAAAAGTTAAATCACAGTATTTAGAATTAAGTGTAAATTACAGAAAGACAAATGTAAAAAAAAAAAAAAAAAAAAAAAAAAAGTCAGACAGATAGTTTAAATTAGCTCTCAGCTTCACAGAGCCAAAAAACAAAACATTTCTTTGATGTTTGTTTTTGTTATGTCTGGTTTCACGCTCCTCTGTGCGGGAACAATGAGCTCTCCTGCACTTTTGCTCAGTGTTGCATGAGACTTTGACAGAGACAGCAGGAAAAGATGTGCTCCCAAAGATTAACAGTAAAAGAAGTAATTTCACAGGTTTTGGACTGTGATACTGATACCAGTGAAGATGTTTCAGAGTTAGAGGACTCTTCAGAGATAGAGGACAATGTTGAATATTCAGAAAATGAATGGTCTACGGATGATTACACAGAGGATGAGGAAGAGGCTGCCACATCCACCTCATCATCAGAGAGAGACGATGAAGCACAGCAACCATCAAGCAGGGAGCAATGGATGTCAAAAAATGGTAAAATAGAATGGACATCTACACCACCAGAACAACGAGGAAGAATGCCAGCATCCATGATTCTTAAGAACACTGCAGGTCCGACACGATTTGCTACCTCAAGAATCCACAATATACGCTCAGCTTTTGAACTGTATTTGCAACCAATAGAGAACACTATCCTGGATATGACCAATCTTGAGGGAAGCCGTGTGTTCGGTGAGAAGTGGAAGCCACTTGATCTTATTGATTTAAATGCTTATTTTGGATTGCTAATTTTAGCTGGAGTATACAGATCAAGAGGCGAGGCAACTGCCAGCTTGTGGAATGCAGAGTGTGGAAGGGCAATATTTAGCTCCACGATGTCTAGGGAAAGATTCCACATAATTTCTCGGGTCATTCGTTTTGACGACCGTGAAACCAGACCCAGTCGCCGTGAGAGAGACAAATTAGCACCAATCAGAGATGTGTGGGACAAGTGGGTAGAAATTCTGCCTCGCTTTTACAATCCTGGACCACACATTACAATAGATGAACGGCTGATACCATTCAGAGGACGCTGTCCTTTTCGTCAGTACATTCCAAAAAAGCCAGCCAGATATGGCATCAAAGTATGGACGACCTGTGACGCCAAATCCAGCTATGCATGGAAAATGCAAATTTACACAGGCAAGCCACCAGGTGGAGCACCTGAGAGAAACCAGGGGATGCGGGTGATTCTCGAAATGAGCGAAGGGCTGCAAGGTCACTGCATAACCTGTGACAATTTCTTTACATCGTACAACCTTGGTGTTGAGCTACTCAAGCGAAAGCAGACTTTGATTGGGACAATAAAAAAAAAAAAACCTGAGCTACCCAGAGAGATTCTGAACATGGAGCACAGAAAGATGTATTCGTCGAAATTTGCTTTCTCAAAAAACGCAACAGTTGTTTCCTACTGTCCAAAAAAAAAAAAAAAATGTCCTTGTGATGAGTACAATGCATAAGGATGCATCACTGAGTGCAAGAGTGGACCTGAAGCCAGAAATGATACTGGACTATAATTCCACAAAAGGTGGAGTCGACAACTTGGACAAAGTTACATCCTCCTTCAGCTGTCAGCGCAAGACTGTCCGTTGGCCTTTGGTCGTCTTCTACAACATCCTGGACGTGTCAGCATACAATGCCTTCATCCTCTGGAGAGAGATGGACCCAACCTGGAATGAGGGCAAGCTGAACAAACGTCGGGTGTTCCTGGAAGAGCTGGGAAGAGCTCTCATCACGCCTGAGATCCAGAGACGCACCTGTCCACCTCGATCTCTAGCGGCTTCAGCTTTTGTTGAGTCAGTTCAAGCAGGTGGATCCGGAGTCAGTTCCACAGAAAACGAAGAAGTGAGCAGAGATGTCGGGAAAAAAAGGAAGAGATGTGATGAGTGCCCATCCAAACGTGACAGCAAAACCAGAACCATGTGTGTGAAGTGCAAGAAATTCGTATGCAGAAAGCATGCACTTGCTGTGTGCTCATCTTGTCTTGAGTAATTCCTTGAATTTATGAATTTAGTCTACAGAACAAAAAATGACCCAACTTAGGCAAGAAGTGAATGTTTTTTTTCATTATACAGCAATATTAAATTGTTCAGTTCCGATGTTTTGAGCAACAAATGCAAAACAACAAAAACAAGTTAAAACAAACCTGCAAAAAAAAGTCAGCATACTGTGTATTTTTTTTAGAAATTTGTCAAAACAAAACTGTTCAAAAAAAAAAAAAAAATTGTTTAGAAAAATATTCATGCATCATATGTTCCAATATGATTTTTTTCTGATATTTGATGAGTATTCATATTAAAAGTTTACTGTTAGTACCTGAGTCTTTGTTGTTTTTCATAGTGTGATTTTTGGCAAATTGTATTGAATCCAGTTAGGGTCAATTTGACCCAGACCATACAGGAAGTAACTAAAATCGAACAGTACATGAGGGTTAATATTGTCAAATGCCATTTGGCATGCAGAAGTCCAAACAAACGGCTCTGAAGGACTAAGTAAAGTGGTTAGTGGTGTAGCAACGGATGAAAAATTTCTGCAAAAACACCGATAATAACCGGCCATACCCAAAAATCTACGCAGTTCGCGTCGAGTTTTAGGCACCGGAAACTCATTTATAGCTGCAATTTTTGCCATTACTGGACGTACCTGACCATACCCCACCTCTTTGCCTAGATAGGTCACTGTAGCCTTACCAATTTCGCATTTCGCCAAATTCACTGTTAATGAAGCCTCCTGTAAACGCTTAAAAACAGTTTCTAAAAGTGTTATGTGCTCGGACCAACTCTGTGAGTAAATCACTAAGTCATCAAGGTAAGCATTACAATTTGGAATGTCAGCAAGGACTAGATTAACCAACCTCTGAAAAGTGGCTGCAGCATTTCGCAGACCAAACGCCATGACTTTATATTGCAAAAAAAAAAAGTCAGGTGTCACGAAAGCTGAAATTTCAGAGGCTCTGGGAGTTAACGGAACTTGCCAATATCCTTTGAGTAAATCTAATTTACTCACGAATCTGGCAGAACCCACGCTGTCCACACAATCCTCCATTCTTGGCATTGGGAAACAGTCAGGAACCGTTACAGCATTAACCCGTCTGTAATCAGTACAAAAGCGTGCTGTACCATCTGACTTCTGTACTAAAAGACATGGAGAACTCCATGAGCTAACACTAGGACTGGCCAAACCCTTCTCCAACAGATACTGAACTTCCTTCTTCATTACAGCTCTTTTAACAGAGTTAACTCTATAAGGGTGTTGTTTGATTGGATGAGCACCACCTACATCGATGTCATGTTGTAAAACATTTGTAAGTGTAGGCACATCCCCCAAAATAGAAGAAAACTTACTAAGAAGTTTAACCACTTCCTCCTCCTGATCAGCATTAAGATGTGCTAAGAAACTTGACAAATTAGCTAAAGTTTCAGAATTAGTCAATCGTGCAGACGACAATGGAGCATCAGACTCCATTAATCCATCAGAATCATCTTGCTGCTCTGCAACTGAACCGGAGTCACACACAACCCCTATTGGATGAACGGAATCATCTTCCTTTTCGTGAGACTTCACATCATCTCTGGTAAAATACGCTTTCAACATGTTGACATGACATACCCGTTTTTGACGTTTCCTGTCTGGCGTACTCAACACGTAATCTGTCTCTCCCCGCTTCTCCAAGATCTTATAGGGACCCGAGAAACGTGCTGTTAACGCTGCTCCAGGAACAGGAAGAAGAACCAGCACCTGGTCGCCCACTGCAAAAGATCTACTTACAGCAGATTTGTCATACCACCTTTTCATCTTCCCCTGAGCTTTAGTCAATGATTCACGAGCCAGCATGCAAGCCTTCTGAAGTCTGTCATGAAACTTACTCACATAGTCTAATACATTTGTTTTTTTGGATTCTGCAATACCTAACATCCTATCTTTCAAGACTTTCAGTGGTCCTTTCACAGCATGGCCAAACACCAGCTCTGATGGACTGAACTTAAGAGACTCCTGTACTGCATCACGAATTGCAAATAAAAGCAAGGGGACACCTTCATCCCACTCTGATCCTGTCTCAAGACAGTACTTCCTAAGCATTGCTTTTAGTGTTTGATGGAACCTTTCCAGAGATCCCTGACTCTCTGGATGAAAGGCACTGGATATGCGGTGAGTAATATTAAGTGATTTAAAAACCTGAGCACACAATGTGGAAAGGAAATTAGTTCCCTGATCCGTCTGAACGATTCTCGGTAAACCAAAAGTGGTAAAGAACTTTATTAACGTTTTAACCACTGATCGAGCTGTGATATTGCGAAGAGGAATCGCTTCTGGGTATCTGGTAGCCGTACACATAATGGTAACTAAAAACTGATTACCGGACTTGGTCTTGGGTAAAGGACCAACACAGTCTACGATCACATGCTCAAAAGGGTCGCCTATGACAGGGATTGGAATTAAAGGTGCTGGTGGAATCACCTGATTCGGTTTCCCAGAATACTGGCAAACATGACAAGTCTTACAAAACTGCACCACATCACGCTTCAAACCATACCAAAAGAAATGTTGTAGAATACGGTTGTATGTTTTTGTCACTCCTAAGTGCCCTGACAACAAATGATCATGCGCCAAGGATAATACCTGCCGGCGAAAAATTGAGGGAACCACAACCTGATACACTACGTTCCACTCATCCTCAGTTGCATTACTTTTATGCCACTTCCGCATTAATAAACCATCTTCGACAACAAATGAGACATTACTGAGTTCTGATCTCTCAGCCAGTTTAAAACACTTCACAAGTGAAACATCATTCTTCTGAGCTTCAATCAATTTGTCACGAGTTATGTTCAAGGCCAATGGACCACTCACTACAACCTCACTCACCTGGTCACCAATATGACTCTTGACTTCAGGCCCTTCCTCAGCTTCCTGATCTACACATAAGAAAGAGTCAGATAAAGACACCTCATTAGTTTTCTTTGATTGTGCACGTGTAATCACGCAAGCGGTAAATGCATTTGGATATCTCTGAGACAATTCATCTGTGTCATACTCTGTCGACAATGTATCGGTCACTTCGAGTGAAGGTACCACCTTTCCTCCGGCCAGGTCATTACCTAAAATAAAGGATACGCCTTTTACTGGTAAGACTGGACGTACTCCTACCTCCACGAAACCAGACACCAAGTCTGTTTGCAGGTGAATGCGGTGAACAGGTACCCTCATGATCTCCATACTGAAGCTCTGGACCAGTCTACTAGACCCAACTGATGTCTGATCTGAAAAAGGCAAAACATCTGAACACACAAATGATTGGGCTGCGCCAGTGTCCCTTAACACCTGCACTTCTACCTGATCTTCTTCCTTCCCTGATAGTGACACATAACCTTTGAAAAGGAATGGTAAATATACACTGTCTACTTTATCTCTTGTCTGTTCAACATGCACACTTTGACTCACAGTATTCACAAATCCAACCTCTTTCACTTGAGACTGCTGTTTTCGCTTTAAAGAAAAACACTCTGCAATAACGTGTCCCTTCTTATGACAATAAAAACAGTCTCGCATTTCTTTAGGCTTCTCAACACTCACTTTAGACTGCTGAATCTTCATTGGTGATTTTACATAACTCTTCTCCACAATTACTGGCTGAAAAACGTTTCTATGTGTAAGCACAAATTCGTCTGCTAATACTGCTGCCTGAGATACGGTCACTACTTTTTGTTCATTTAAATACAGAACCATTCTTTCTGGAAGACACTGTTTAAAGTCTTCGAGTAGCACGAGTTCTCTCAGTGAAGCAAAATCCTCTACTTTACTAGAACCGCACCATCTATCAAACAAAATTCCCTTATCTCGGGCGAATTCAACATAGGTTTGAACGGCGTTTTTTTTACGAGAACGGAATTGCTGCCTATAAGCCTCTGGGACTAGTTCATACGCTTTAAGTACCGCTAACTTAACCACATCGTACTTCAGGCTGTCTTCTAAAGACAAGGTTGAATAAACCTCCAAAGCTTTCCCAGCTAGTTTACACTGCAATAACAATGACCATACCTCTTTTGGCCAATTCAAAGAGGTTGCGATCTTTTCAAAAGCGTTAAAATAACTGTCCACTTCCGATTCGCGAAAATTAGGCACTAAAGCAATGTGCTTACCCACCTCAAAAGTGGTTGAATTCGAATTAGCCGAATTATTACTTACCGGACAAAAGTTTTGCTGAACAGAGGAACCCGCTGCAACCTTCGCCGCCTCGATGTCCAACTGTTTAAGCTTAACTTCCTTTTCGGCCTCAATTTCGAGCTTGCGGATCTGTAGTTGCAGATCTAACTCTGCCTGGTGGGCCTGTGTTCTCTCCTGAGCCTCTGCACGGAGCCGTGCGATTCGCACTTTCAATTGCGTCTCCCCTCTCGACTTGGGAGTGCCAAGGGAAAAAGGTTCGAAAGGTGAAAGAGTTGCCCCAACTTTGGCCTCCGCCTCGGTTGCGACTAACTCACCTTCCCTTTCGCCGGTTTCCACAACATTCTGCTCACCATCCATAGGCGCCACCCCTCTGTCTACATCCGACCAGCTTAAAACACCGAATTCGTTTAGGCGATCAATCAATTCCGCCTTAATTTTCTTTTTTAATGTCTGTTTTGGAATCGCAATTTGGAAGTGGTCAGCTATCATCAACAACTCATCCTTCCTACATTTATCTATCACCTCCAATGAGGGACTATCAACAAAACTCTGTAAGTTAAACGCCATCAAACCGTATTACAATGCGCCACACAACTAAATTTGCTCAACCCAACATTTGCATAAAGCTGCTTTAAAAAGTAACACACACCACACTCCTCAGCAAAAGAGATAGCATTCGCCTTTTAGGACGAGCCCCCAATTATGTTACGACTCCCTAATTTTGGCATCTAGGGTTTTGGGAGGTAACATTTAAATAGATAAAAAAGAACAATCAAGCTCAGTACTTTTCTCTGCTTTGGAAGTGTGGATGTGTGAAACTAATAAAGAACAGACAGAGACAATCGGATTCAGACTTTACGTTTAGTGAGATTCTCTGTTATACACTTACATAGCTCTCAATAAGAATAATATCAATCAATCATATAAACAATAAACCCAAGATACCTTCAAGAAATCCAACGATAATCTATTTACAAATTATATACAAGTGAAAGACAACAAAAGTGAGGGACAAGAGCGGTGCTAAAAGAAAGAAAATAATAAAACATAAATCCTCTAACTAGCCCCAAATCAAGACTAAACTAAACAAAAGAAATGAAAGAAAATAACATCTTCAGCGTAAAACGCCACTGACTACTCTGACTCACAAACATAAATACAAAGATGGGCATCCGCTCGATAACTAGTGTGTCTAGACAACTTTACCCTGCGTGTAGTAAGATGTAAGTCACGTGACATGCTGAGCTGGTCCCATCACCATGTGTCGAGGTAGGACTGAGAGTCGAGTCACAGCGCAAACGCGTCCAAATGGATAATCAAAACAAGAGTAAAGTTTAACGAGCAAACTCAAACACACGATAATTCAAATTCAGCAGAAATAACAACAAAAACGAGAGCAAGACAAGCAAACGTGGGAGAGCAAACAAATGAAAAGCAATCGCTCCTCCCGATCTCACGTCACATCCGCGTCTTTATACGCGCCCATTGACGTCTGATTGGTCCTTCAGGTGTTACTCAGGATTGATGATTGACGACAGCGCGATCCAACCACAGGCTCTGTGAGATAATAGAGAGAGAGAAAAAGAAAAAAACCCTCTCCCCGAACAATAAGAGACATAACACATAGCTATAAGTTAGTTACCCTGACACCTGACCCAAAACGAATGATTTAAATGTAGAGGTATTCAAAACAGAACAGAAATGAAACAAACTATATAAAGTTAAGAAACTAAAACAAAGCGAAACTAAAAATAGCACGTTGGGCTCACGCACCTCTGTTTTTCGGCACAAATCCAAGTTTCCATATTCCCAATGTATTTGAATGATAAAGTGTTATTTATAATGTATACTAGGCTTTGTATTGTACATTCGTATTTCGATGGAAAAAAATATTCTCATTTTTTTGTTCCAAGCTCTGTTCATTATGGTAAAACCATGAAAAGGGAATATTTGGTGTAGTTTATTTAATCTTATTTAATTAAAATTATTTAGATTTTTTTTCTGCTGTTTTTGTATGCCTCATTTATTAATGTAAACGAACTTTCATGTAATTTGTTAGGAGTTCACTCTAATTTGTATTGTGATCACTAACAACTTCCTTGTTATTATTTCCTCATAATAATAATAATAATAAAATAAGTAAAGATGCAGAAATTGAAAGCATGCATTTCATTTGGCTATATAGGGATTAAGTGTGTGTTTTTCGTGAGCGGGTTGCTGCTGCGGCGGGGGCGGGGCGGGGCGCTGCGGGGGCGGAGGATCGTCTATCGACCCAACCCTATTATGCACTCAATACTTGGACTGCTTCAATGTGGCGTGGCATGGAGGCAATCAGCCTGTGGCACTGCTGAGGTGTTATGGAGGCCCAGGATGCTTCGATAGCGGCCTTAAG
This sequence comes from Garra rufa, assembly GCF_049309525.1. Taxonomy (NCBI): domain Eukaryota; kingdom Metazoa; phylum Chordata; class Actinopteri; order Cypriniformes; family Cyprinidae; genus Garra; species Garra rufa. The sequence goes on from NC_133362.1 coordinate 52,469,981, forward strand.
CTCATCCAGAGTGTTGGGTCTTGCGTCTCTCAACTTTCTCTTCACAATATCCCACAGATTCTCTATGGGGTTCAGGTCAGGAGAGTTGGCAGGCCAATTGAGCACAGTAATACCATGGTCAGTAAACCATTTACTAGTGGTTTTGGCACTGTGAGCAGGTGCCAGGTCGTGCTGAAAAATGAAATCTTCATCTCCATTAAGCTTTTCAGCAGATGGAAGCATGAAGCTCCAAAATCTCCTGATAGCTAGCTGCATTGACCCTGTCCTTGATAAACACAGTGGACCAACACCAGCAGCTGACATGGCACCCCAGACCATCACTGACTGTGGGTACTTGACACTGGACTTCAGGCATTTTGGCATTTCTCTCTCCCCAGTCTTCCTCCAGACTCTGGCACCTTGATTTCCGAATGACATCCAAAATTTTCTTTCATCCGAAAAAAATACTTTGGTCCACTGAGCAACAGTCCATTGCTGCTTCTCTGTAGCCCAGGTCAGGCGCTTCTGCCGCTGTTTCTGGTTCAAAAGTGGCTTGACCTGGCGCCTGTACACGGTGGCTCTGGATGTTTCTACTCCAGACTCAGCCAACTGCTTCCGCAGGTCCCCCAAGGTCTGGAATCGGTCCTTCTCCACAATCTTCCTCAGGGTCCGGTCACCTCTTCTCGTTGTGCAGCGTTTTCTGCCACACTTTTTCCTTCCCACAGACTTCCCACTGAGGTGCCTTGATACAGCACTCTGGGAACAGCCTATTCGTTCAGAAATTTCTTTCTGTGTCTTACCCTCTTGCTTGAGGGTGTCAATGATGGCCTTCTGGACAGCAGTCAGGTCAGCAGTCTTACCCATGATTGCGGTTTTGAGTAATGAACCAGGCTGGGAGTTTTTAAAAGCCTCAGGAATCTTTTGCAGGTGTTTAGAGTTAATTAGTTGATTTAGATGATTAGGTTAATAGCTCATTTAGAGAAACTTTTCATGATATGCTAATTTTTTGAGATAGGAATTTTGGGTTTTCATGAGGTGTATGCCAAAATCATCAATATTTAAAACAATAAAAAGCTTGAACTACTTCAGTTGTGTGTAATGAATCTAAAATATATGAAAGTCTAATGTTTATCAGTACATTACAGAAAATAATGAACTTTATTACAATATGCTAATTTTTTGAAAAGGACCTTTATATCTCACATCCAAATGTTGCTGGTTGTGTGTAAAGCTTGCACAGATTCCGGAAAACAACTGTGTGAATGGACCAAATCAAACAATTACTGAACAAATCATGGGACACATTATCAGTGTATTTTCCAGAATCGCTGTATGAAAGAGGCTTAAGCTGACGTTCCACTGGTCTTTTATATTAACGTTGTTCGGAAGCCTATGTATTAATGTAGTTTTTCTGACAACCATGGACTGAACAGCGTTTTCTCGACTTGTTTTCGTATTGTTGTTGCTTAGCAATAGAATGGACGTAATGTTGTCAGGGGTTGGCCAAAAGGAGGGTGGGACGGTGGTTGGTGCTCGGGGTGATGACTTAAGGCGGTGACTGAGTAGATCGACGTCACATTTTTACGGAAGTCACAGCGCCTTGTGAAAAGGCACAGCTACTTTATGCAGGCTGTGTGCAATTTACTGTGGGTTGACTGCTTTGAAACTTATATGGTAGTTACATAAACCATAGACCTTATTTATCATGAAGAAAGCCAGGAAATTTCAGTTTTGACAATATGGGACCTTTAATAAAATGTCAGAAGGAAATATTGTGTGATGGATTTTCATCTTGCCCCCTTTTAATTTTTTCCTCATCTCTCTCTAAATTTGTTGAATTTATTTGTTGAATTATTACAGTGAATTCTTACATAAAAATTGCAAGAATTGAGGTCAATCTATATCTAGATTTCCTAAACTTTGTCATTAGATGATCTAGTTTTTTTTTTATTAATTGTATAATGGCCGGCTTAAACTCTGTAGAATACCGGCCGACCAGGATCAGGTTTGGACGCCCTGGTATAGGATCTAGCAAACTTGCATTACATATCTACATGTTTTGATGTTAATTGTTTTGTGTCATTAAACTGGGATTAACTTTTATCTCTTTGTTTTTCCTCCTTAGACCTAACATCTGTGAAAGAGGAGAGAGAAGTACTGAATGAAACTGAAGAAAAAGATCAGTTTGAGAATCTTTATGATTTCATAACTGGAGAATATTTTTTTTGTTCCTTACAGTCTGAAAAAACTTCTGAACAAAAAAGAGCTCAAAAGACAGAAACTATGAGTTATTTCACTTGCTTTAATTGTGGAAAAAGTTTCAATCGACAAGAAGACATTAAAATTCACACTGGAGAGAAGCCTTTTATCTGCAAACAGTGTGGGAAAAGTTTCAAAAGAAAGCTTAAACTTAATTGCCACATGAAAGTTCACACTGGAAAGAAACCCTTCACCTGTCGTCTGTGTGGGAAAAGTTTCAATCAAAAACGAATGCTTTACGCCCACAGGCGAATTCACACTTTAGAGAGCCGTTTTACCTGCCAACAGTGTGGAAAGAGTTTCAGTAGAAAAGGAAGCCTTAATAGGCACATGAATGTTCACACTGGAGAGAAGCCTTACTCATGCAAACAATGTGGAAAGAGTTTCACTCAAAGAGGAAGCCTTTATATGCACATGAGAGTTCACACTGGAGAGAAGCCTCACATATGCTGTCAGTGTGGAAAGAGTTTCAGTAGAAAAGGAAGCCTTAATAGGCACATGAACGTTCACAATGGAGAGAAGCCTTACTCATGCAAACAATGTGGAAAGAGTTTCAGTAGAAAAGGAGGCCTTAATAGGCACATAAGAGTTCACACTGGAGAGAAGCCTTACACATGCTGTCAGTGTGGAAAGAGTTTCAGTAGAAAACAAAGCCTTGACAAGCACATGAATGTTCACACTGGAGAGAAGCCTCACACGTGCAAACAGTGTGGAAAGAGTTTTAGTCTACAAGAAAACCTTGGTAGGCACTAGTGATGCGCGGGTCGTCTCATAACCCGCGGGCCCCGCGGGTAACCCGCGGGTCGGGTTGGGGCGGGTAAAGAAACTGTCACTTTATTTGCGGGGCGGGTTGGGGCGGGTCATTAAAAACAAAATAAAATTTAAAAAAATCAATGTATGTTGCGTGCAATCCCCTATAGCCTATATTACATATTTGGGAATATCTATTTTCATATTTTATTAAGTTCTTTAATAAGGTTATCAACACGTCACGTCACGAAAGCGCCAAGCAGCTCCCGCTGCCAGCCACAAGCGCATCAAGCGAACTCACATTCAGCTCTGCTGGCCTGGTGCTATGCGTATTTAAATCTCCTCTGATGCGCATTATCCTGCATTAGCCAAAATCATGACAGTCAACCACATCCAGTCATATGTGAATGAATGTAAATATTCGCTAAAAACACACAATAAAGACAGCAATGATGTAGTCAGGACTGTGGCGCCGGCTTGCTTTGAAATGTATTGCGCCCGCTGCGTCCTGCACCCTAGTCATTTTAAACAGTACATAATAACGAACACAATATCTTACAAATAAAAAGAAGCAGATTTTCATGATCAGAACTTCCTTAAACCAGTGAACCTTTAAACCTTTCAGTCCAAGGATCCAGTAAACGAATGCGTTCAAATAGAAAGTTCAAACCGATATTCATAAATGAAGCATATATACCCACATTTCTTCCGGCACCACTAACGTTACACCACTGATTATCTTGTTATTAATATGATTTGATTTATGGTTCATATTCATAATCGTACAGTATTGTTGCCAGTTTAAAGGGCGAAAAGCACTTTCGGTTTTCATTTGCATTACAATGCATAGTATGTCTATTTAATTGTCGCGGGTGCGGGGCGGGGCGGGTTGTAAAAATAGACACAGTACTGCGGGGCGGGCTGGGGCGGGCCAAATAATTTAATAATTGCGGGACCCGCGGGTTGAAAAAAACCCCGACCCGCGCATCACTAGTAAGCACATAAAAAAAATTCACAATAGAGAGAAGCCTAAAGATCTCCTCAATGTGGAAAGTGTTTCAACTAAAATTTAAAAAACAGCAATTCTGGTCCTTGATTCTGATTGGTTGAGCCACATTTGAAGTTGCTGTAAATTACTCTACAAACATACAGTCCTGCAAGCACCCCCGACACTGCACAAAGTTTCAAACCCCGTTGGCGGCCACCTATTTACAAGATGTCTGTTGTTGATCGGTCATTTATCGAGAGAGTCACCGCTCTGTATTTGCTCTGGAGAGCAGAACAGCGGCGTAGGGATCGTCGTCGCCGTATTTGGGTCCACCAGACCCTTCAGAGGCGTTCGGTGAGTTTCATCACTTGCTCCAGGAGCTGCGCCTGGATGACGGCCGCTTTCAGCGGTACTTCCGCCTGTCCCGCACCCAGTTCGATGACCTGCTGTCCCGCATCGGAGCGAGGGGATTTCAGGAGCGGTGGAACTTTCATTTTAAAAGTGAACTACTCGTTTATGTCATTCCTCCTTTGATGTATAATAATTCTATAGGTCTGTGCCATTTCTTTGTTCATCTTATTACTGTAAAATCTGTTATTTTATTTTTTTTTGATGATAAATGGAGCCAGCCTCCAAAAGTATTTAACCTGTCCTGTGATTTCTTTATTTTCCTGACACAACACTGTCCAGACACACTAAAGTATACACACTATTATAGTTATTATTGTTCTGTTATTATAGTGTAGACACACTACACTATAATAATGTTTCATATAATTAATATTTAGATGTGGAATAAATAGCATTCAATACAAAATTAATATGTGTCATATATGTGATAAAAAACTTGCTTTGTTTGTGCATTAGAACCGCACTAGGTATTTAGTATTCATGTTTCATATTTGAATGAGTGACTCGGGCAGGCCTGCCGCCACAGCATCAAGCAGGCTCCTGATTGGTTAACGCAGCGCGAATTGACGGAGAAGTTCAGATTTTTCAACTCAGGCGGTAGACGCAAATTTGCGTCAAACGCGTGATTCACAAAAAGCACAATTCGTGCGAGAACTCCAGATGCGCGTAAACGCGTCTTACCATTGACTTAACATTGAAATCACTCGTGCCAGACGCATATTCGCGTTTGGTGTGAACGCAGCATAAGGGAATCCTATACTGGGCCCGTATTCACAAAACATTTTATCTTAGCACTAAGAGTTCTCCTAAATAGCAGTAAAAGTTTTTAGCTAAGAGTTTTCTCTATTAACAAAGCTGCTGAGACAAACTTTTACTAAGCAGTAGAGAGAAATCTTAAGCTAAGAGTAAGGGCGGGGTTGACCTCGTTACTATGGATGATGTCAGCCTGCTCACTAACCATGCATACAGTGATTGGCTGATAGGGGAGGGGTCTGTGTCAGACATTTATTCATAGAAATATTGCTACCATCCAAGTACTAACCAGGCCCGACGCTGCATAGCTTCCGAGATCAGACGAGATCGGGCGCTCTCAGCGCGGTATGGCCATAAGCGAGGGCTGCTCCAAAATGTGGGCTATTTAAAGATCAGCCTCCGTAAAAGCCAGCATATTATATAAATAGTGAAGAAAAGGCAAAAGCTTACAGCACCTGGTATTCCCAGGCGGTCTCCCATCCAAGTACTAACCAGGCCCGACGCTGCTTAGCTTCCGAGATCAGACGAGATCGGGCGCTCTCAGCGCAGTATGGCCATAAGTGAGGGCTGTTCCAAAATGTGGGCTATTTAAAGATCAGCCTCCGTAAAAGCCAGCATATTATATAAATAGTGAAGAAAAGGCAAAAGCTTACAGCACCTGGTATTCCCAGGCGGTCTCCCATCCAAGTACTAACCAGGCCCGACAAGGTTTAGCTTCCGAGATCAGACGAGATCGGGAGCTCTCAGCGTGGTATGGCCATAAGCGAGGGCTGCTCCAAAAAGTGGGCTATTTAAAGATCAGCCTCCGTAAAAGCCAGCATATTATACAAATAGTGAAGAAAAGGCAAAAGCTTACAGCACCTGGTATTCCCAGGCGGTCTCCCATAAAAGTGTAACAATCGGCCTTATCAGCCGAGTTACAAGACTAAAATGGGGTAAGATTTAACTGTGAGAGATGACTAGTGGTTAAAAGAATGAGACATAAAAGAAAATTGGTTTACACTGCGAGTCGGGCTGGCTACAATTAGCAAAGATATAAAAGACCTTAAACAAGAGATACGACACGAACTGAACACGCTAAAAGACGAGTTGAAAAAAGAAATGAAAGAAGAAATCACCACTCTTCAACAAGAAATCGAGCGCAAGCTAACAGATAATAAAAACGAGCTACAGACACAGAAGGCGACTATGGCCGAGGCCCAGGAGCGCATAGCAGAGCTGGAAGAGTGGAAAATAGACGCGGGAGAAGTGATGATGGAAATGCAGGAGCAGACACGCCAGATGCAAGAAAAGATAACCGACCTCGAGGGGAGATCAAGAAGGAACAATATCCGTATCTTCGGCGTGCCTGAGGAGACGGAGGAGAACTCCACTAACAAGTACATAGACCAGCTGCTAAAAACAGAGCTGCAGCTACCTGAAGGAACGGAGCTCCACATCCAAAGAGCACACCGCGCTCTCGCACAGAAACCAAGCCCGAATGCACCACCCAGGTCCATAATAGTCAACTTCCTCAAGTTTGAGACAAAAGAAATGATCCTGAAGACGGCATGGAAGAAAAAAATACAAGTAGGAAATAAGCAGATCTTTTTTGATCACGATTATCCTGCTGAAGTCGTCCAGAAACGGAGGTCATATGTGGGCATTAAAAAGGTGCTCAAAGAAAAACAAATACGTTTCCAGACGCCGCTGACTAGAATACGGATACACTGGAGCAACGGAGTGAAAACATACGACAGCGCCGGGGAAGCCGCGCGGGCTATGAGAGAGAGGGGAATCATCACGGACCCACCGGGCGATGACAGCACACCGGCGGTGAGGGAGAAGACACGAGTAACACCGGAATGGCAACGCGTCAGAGGAAAGGATACGACACGTGAAGCAGCGCACCGTGCCAGAGAGAAGCTACAGGAATACCACAGGAAAACATGAACACACACTGGAGAAAGGTAGCAGTAAAACATAGACTTCAACACTGATAATATTCATATCCGACCAGGAGAGGTTTAGTTTTCTTTTCTATAGTTGGACACATCTAGACCTTATAGAGTTCAATTAGGAACTAATCAAGTCTAGGAAGGGGCCCCCATGAGAGATGGGGATTTCCCCTTCACCCACCAACGGGGACTCGGGGCACAGTTTACCCCACTGTCTGAAGTCACAATTGTTTGGGTTCATGATGTTATATTTACTGTTCATGAATGTTTTGTTCAGAAATGTATGGGAGTATACTTACAAATAATAGCAAAACAAAATTATGACTAATTATATCAAAATAATGTCGTTGAATGTAAATGGTCTTAATAGTCCAATTAAAAGACAAAAGGTCATGACAAAACTTAAAAAAGAAAAAGCACAAATAATTTTTCTTCAGGAGACCCACCTGTCACAATCAGAACATAATAAACTTAAAAAATATGGCTACAGGAACCTATACCATAGTTCATTTAAAGGAGGATGTAGAAGAGGAGTAGTGATACTGATTTCAAATACAACTAAGTTTGACCTTGAGAAGGAATGCAGGGATAAGGAAGGAAGATACGTTATAGTAAAAGGAAGAGTAGAGAATGAACTAGTAACACTAGTAAACATATATGCACCTCCGGAAAGTGACAAACCCTTTTTTAAATGTCTATTTGATGACATCGTAGCAGAAACAGGAGGTATTTTGGTCTGTGGGAGAGACCTAAATGTAATTAGAGACCACAAAATAGATACAACTAGTCTCAAAAAGAATAAAATGCATTTGACAAGATTCATAAACATAACCTTGGAAGAGATGGGGATGATTGATGTATGGAGGAATCTACACCCCCTGGAAAAAGACTTCACGCATTACTCAGCAGCACATAAAGTCCATTCAAGGATAGATTACTTTTTTATGAATGTAGAAGATAACCATATGGTACGAGAATGCAGGATAGGGGGCGCAGATGTGTCAGACCATAACCCACTCTATTTAACAATAAACTTAAACAATAGAAGACGTCATACAGTATGGAGACTTAATCTGGGAATTATGAATAATGATCAAACAAGGAAGAAGGTAAAAACGGAAATCGAAAGATACATAGAAGAAAATAACAATGACGTACGCAAAATGATAAATTAACAGCAGAGATTACACTGGGGGAGGTAAAAGATGCAATAAATACATTGAAAAACAATAAATCACCGGGAAGTGATGGATACCCAGCAGAGTGGTATAGGATGTTTAGAGAAGAGCTGTCACCACTGCTCCTTGCCTCTTTCAATTGGACTCTCCAAAACAATAAAATACCTCCATCATGGGCTGAGGCAATAATTACAGTCATTCCGAAACAAGGAAAGGACAAAGAACACTGTGCAAGCTATAGACCAATCTCAATATTAAATGTTGACTATAAAATATATACAACAATAATTTCTAAACGACTGAACTCCTTTATACCAGAAATAATAGAGGAAGATCAAACGGGATTTATAAGAGGACGCCAGACACATGACAACATTAGAAGAACACTACACGTAGTGGAACAAGCAAGAAAAGACAAAAAGAGCACTGTATTAGTAAGTATTGACGCAGAGAAAGCTTTCGATTGTGTCAATTGGAAATTTTTATATAAAGTGTTAGAGAGATTTGGTTTTAGTAATAAATCAATACAGTGCATAAAGACACTCTATCAACAACCAACTGCAAGAATTAAAGTCAATGGGAGCCTGACAGACAAGATTAGATTACAGAGATCAACGAGGCAAGGATGCTGCCTATCACCCACTCTGTTTGCCCTTTTTATAGAGCCGCTTGCGCAGGCTATAAGACAGGAACAAGAGATTAAAGGAGTGGTGGTAAATGATGTAGAACAAAAAATAGGACTTTTCGCAGATGACGTCATAACCTACCTCAAACGCCCAAGTGAATCATTACCTGCATTGATGAAACTTTTGGAAACATTTGGACACTTATCAGGATATAAAATAAATGTTGCAAAGACACAAATATTAGCGCTTAACTATAGTCCACCAAAAGAGATCCAAGAATTATTTAAACTTAATTGGAAACTTAAGGGAATTGAATATTTGGGGGTCACAATCACAAAAGGATTATCTAAATTATATGAATCAAACTATGGTAAGATAAATCAGGAAATACAAAAAGATATTGAAAGATGGTCTACACTAACACTAGATCTCAGCTCACGGATTCAGATAATCAGGATGAATGTTTTACCAAGGCTTTTGTACCTGTTCCAATCCCTACCAGTAGAGGTCCCGCAGTCTCAGTTTATGAGCTGGAATAGAATAATTTCAAGGTTTGTTTGGGGTGGAAAAAGACCTAGAATAAGATTGGAGACTCTCCAGCTGCCAAAAGAAGAAGGTGGGATGGGACTTCCCAATTTGAAAACATACTTTCATGCAGCCCAGCTGAGGTATGTTGTTGGATGGTGCAAACCAGATTACACTGCAAAGTGGAAAGAGTTGGAAATACAGCTTGGTGGATACCCAGTACAGAGTATTATAGGAGATGAAGACACATACAAGGAGATTAAAAACCAAATAAACCCAATAACGATGTTTACACTAAAATTATGGTTCAGCATAATAAAAAAATATAAGATTCAAAAAGATGCTAATTCATTAAAATGGGTAGCATATGATAGCAAATTCAAACCAGCTAGATACGATAATGGGTTTAAGTGGTGGACTGCCAAGGGAATCACAGCGTGGTGTGTACTAGTGAAGAATGGGCAGCTGGAGAGTTTCCAAAATATAAAAGAAAAATTTGATCTGGATAAACAGGAATTCTATAGGTACCTACAACTTAGAGATTACTTTTTGAAAGAGATCAAGATGGACCCCTCCAGAGAAGTGAATGGTGTGATCCAACTCATAATCAATACATACAAAGAAAACAAAGTTAGAATTGTTTCTGGGTTATATAAAAAATTAATATCAAATAAACACTCAACTAAATACATAAAAGAAAAATGGGAATCAGAATTTAAGATAAAAATCACAGATGAAGAGTGGCTAAACATGTGGAAAATACACCACACATCCACTAATTCACGGATCTGGAGGGAGTTCTCCTGGAAAAATCTGATTCGTTTTTTTATTTCACCCAAAGTCAAGAGTAAACAGTTGAATAAAAATATGCCTTGTTGGAGAGACTGTGGAATAATGAACGTGGATCACTCGCACATTTTCTGGAAATGTGATAAAATCAGGCGGTTTTGGAAAATGTTACACGATGCATTGTTGAAAATACTTGGATATAAGATTCCAATGTCTTGTACAGTATTGTATTTGTGTAACCTATGTGAAGAAAATGTAAGAACGAAGGACAGATACCTGGTAAAAATATTACTAACAGCAGCTAAGAAAGCTATCACGAAGAAATGGGGAAGGGAAGAAATCCCTACATAAGAGCAATGGACTCACCTGGTAGAGGATATCTACACAATGGAAAAAATGATACACCGCTTAAGGCTACAGGAAGCTCAGTTCAAAGAGAAATGGTTGAGATGGACAATATTTATGACTGAACAACGACAAAACAAAAAACTTGATTGAGGAAAAAAAAAATGGAATATGGACAGATTGATTTGAAAGTAACTCCCATGTGTGTTTTTTTATGTTTTTTTTTTTTTTTTTATTTGTTGTAGTTCTATTTTGATTGAGTTGTTGCACTTTGTAAAGCAAAAATTCTCAATAAAAATTAAAGTGAAAAAAAAAAGAAAAAGAAAATTGGTTTAAATAGATTTGGTGTATTTACAAGGTTCAGATAAAAGACTTTAAAACAACACGATAAAACTAGGTCAACTCTGTTAAAAGAATACAGTTCATTTGTCCATACCCTAAAAACAGGTAAACTCTGTTAAAAGAATACAGTTCATTTGTCCATACCCTAAAAACAGTCCAAGAATCCCAGTGTGTTGATAAGTCCAATGTGAGTGTCCACCAGTGTATATACAATCCACAGAAAGTGTAATCCAAAGTTTGCAGGTGGTGAATGGAAAGTTGAGCTCTAAAATTAGCAACTCCTCAATCCAACAGTTTGGTGACTGCCCTTTGTTTGTCATGCTGCTCTCTTATACAGTTGTACTTCCTGCTTCCTGTCATGTGTCTAGTCACATGACAGGCCAACCATCCATTTATTAAAGACACATACACTTAAAATGTTAAGAGTAATAAAATGGCCTAAAAAACATGTAAAACACTTAAAACTCTATAATACATTTAAATGATTGTAATAAATAGAGCGGTGTTGGACTTTCAAATAGTCCTCTGCGTGTTCAAAAATGGTTCAGGAGTCAATCTATCAAAGTTTAAAAGTTTTATTCAAGCTCAGCAAATAGGAGAAATCAAGAGTAACAACAGCGCTGGAGAAGAACTCTGTGTGCTTCCGAGTTCTTCTGAATTCTCTTTTCAGAGAAACACCCTTATATCAGTCATCACTCTTCCGTGCATCTTCTGCTGGTGTCCTAAAGCAGAAGTTTCTTGCTCATACATCCTGTTAGACTTTCAAAAGTATCTATGCAGATCATAAGAGGAAGCTCTATTTTCAGCAGTCTGCAGCACTTCACACATAATTTTTCATTTAACCCTTTTGGACAGTTTCACAGTAATTAGCACTCTATAGTTTAATCATTAAAGCCTTCTTATGCAATGGAAAATATATAAAACATATGCAAACTGAAAAGTACCACAGCGGTAAAACACGTCTTTCTAAAAGCCAGCATATTATATAAATAGTGAAGAAAAGGCAAAAGCTTACAGCACCTGGTATTCCCAGGCAGTCTCCCATCCAAGTAATAACCAGGCCCAACGCTGCTTAGCTTCCGAGATCAGACGAGATCGGGCGGTCTCAGCGCGGTATGGCCATAAGCGAGGGCTGCTCCAAAATGTGGGCTATTTAAAGATCAGCCTCCGTAAAAGCCAGCATATTATATAAATAGTGAAGAAAAGGCAAAAGCTTACAGCACCTGGTATTCCCAGGCGGTCTCCCATCGAAGTAATAACCAGGCCCAACGCTGCTTAGCTTCCGAGATCAGACGAGATCGGGCGGTCTCAGCGCGGTATGGCCATAAGCGAGGGCTGCTCCAAAATGTGGGCTATTTAAAGATCAGCCTCCGTAAAAGCCAGCATATTATATAAATAGTGAAGAAAAGGCAAAAGCTTACAGCACCTGGTATTCCCAGGCGGTCACCCATCCAAGTACTAACCAGGCCCGACGCTGCTTAGCTTCCGAGATCAGACGAGATCGGGCGCTCTCAGCGCGGTATGGCCATAAGCGAGGGCTGCTTCAAAAAGTGGGATATTTAAAGATCAGCCTCCGTAAAAGCCAGCATATTATATAAATAGTGAAGAAAAGGCAAAAGCTTACAGCACCTGGTATTCCCAGGCGGTCTCCCATAAAAGTGTAACAATCGGCCTTATCAGCCGAGTTACAAGACTAAAATGGGGTTAGATTTAACTGTGAGAGATGACTAGTGGTTAAAAGAATGAGACATAAAAGAAAATTGGTTTAAATAGATTTGGTGTATTTACAAGGTTCACATAAAAGACTTTAAAACAACACGATAAAACTAGGTCAACTCTGTTAAAAGAATACAGTTCATTTGTCCATACCCTAAAAACAGGTAAACTCTGTTAAAAGAATACAGTTCATTTGTCCATACCCTAAAAACAGTCCAAGAATCCCAGTGTGTTGATAAGTCCAATGTGAGTGTCCACCAGTGTATATATAATCCACAGAAAGTGTAATCCAAAGTTTGCAGGTGGTGAATGGAAAGTTGAGCTCTAAAATTAGCAACTCCTCAATCCAACAGTTTGGTGACTGCCCTTTGTTTGTCATGCTGCTCTCTTATACAGTTGTACTTCCTGCTTCCTGTCATGTGTCTAGTCACATGACAGGCCAACCATCCATTTATTAAAGACACATACACTTAAAATGTTAAGAGTAATAAAATGGCCTAAAAAACATGTAAAACACTTAAAACTCTATAATACATTTAAATGATTGTAATAAATAGAGCGGTAAAACACGTCTTTCTAAAAGCCAGCATATTATATAAATAGTGAAGAAAAGGCAAAAGCTTACAGCACCTGGTATTCCCAGGCGCACTCTCCTCTAAGTCCCTATACTGAGCAATTATTGACCAATCATTGAGCGCCGTTGAGCAAGTTGAGCGTCTTTATCAACCAATCACTGAACTCTGTTGAGCAGGCTGCTTCCTCAACCCACCAATCAGATGGCCGGACCGGATCAAGTGCATCATGTGAGTGACAAGCGTAAACAATACTACTATCATCAATGGACTGAGATCGGTAACAGTGAGATCGGTAACAACAAACAAGAGGTAAGTCCAGTATATTCTCCAGCTCCAGAAATGCTTTCTAACAGTTTTTTTCCTGCATGGATTTACGTGCAGTAATTACAAAGCTATTAACTTTAAAGTTTTAAAAGCATTAATAGCGAAAATATAATCGCCCATCTAACTACTAACATGAATCGTAAACTGCAGTAATATTTGATAGTCTTTGTAATGTTTTACTAAAAAGTAAATACTTTGGAAATACCCAAACACAATCAGGGCTGGACATTAGGACTAACTTACTATCCAAATACAGGTAGATTTTACCTGTGGCTAGTAACACTAACGTTACTGTCACTTGCCAGTTTGTCCTGTTGGAATTGACTACTTACTGTACATTTAAATAGTTTAGGCCTGTTTTGTCCGGCTATCTCCACTAATCTAAACTATTTTGTCTCATAGTAACTGATAAGTCATTAACAGTCAGTATCATGTTAAAACACTGAAAACACAAGGCAAGCAAAAATATAGTCTAAAATGATAAAACCATTACCTTTTGAACTTTTAGCTAATCATATGAAATATCACATTAAAAGGTAAATCAGATAACATCCATAAAGATTACTCAGTACTTGTGTAGTATTTTTTTTAATTACTATTATTTTACAAAATACCTTTTTACTTCTACTTTAAGTAATAGTAATAGCAGTACTGTTACTTGTGTACATGTTTTGCATCTCCTGGTCTTCCAGTGTTTAATCCCCTGTACAGTTTGAAAAGAAGAAACTAATCTGAATCTGTTTCTGTTTTATTACAACAGATAAAAAAGCATGGATTTGGAGGGACACAAGTGCAGTGTATGTGGCAGTAGTTTCTCTGTGAAGTCCAACCTGACTCGGCACATGCAGCTTCATGGTCCAAAGGGATATGTGTGTGAAGTGTGTGGGAAAAGCTTCTCACTGAAACAGCAGCTGAGCAGCCACCAAAAACAGCACCTGTACCCATGCATCCGTCTGTACAGGCAGGGAGAGGCCAAGCTGCAGTGTACGGATGCAGCTAAGAGTGTGGCAGTGGCCCCCAGCAAAGCAGTAGACCCCAGCTGTCTGGATTCTGAAAAGGCGGAGGCTGCTGCAAAGAAAGCTGGAGGGGAAATGTGGAAAGGCCAGCTAGTTGTCACATTCGGCAAATATGCAGGACAGTCTTTCAGGTGGCTGCTCGAAAATGATGTGGGCTGGGTCATATGGCTGCTGTCTGAATATTGCCAGAAGGGTGAGAAGAACGATCTCCTAAAGTGGCAAAAGGAGCGATTGCTGCAGTATGCCAGAGAGTTCCCGCCTGTCACCTTTCATCTTGACAAACGCTTGGAGGTAACTTTGACCCGTTAACTGAGATTAAATTATATTTACTGTTTTGTTTATAAAAAAAAATGTAGTGCATGTGTAAATAAGTTAGGCACATATTAATGCACCTTCAATAGTAAAATCATCAATGTTTACTCTGCACAAAAGCTTGTGCTTTAGACATAGGAAGTGGTAACAGTGTAAGTACTTGTGTTTATGTGGTACAATACAACTCTGTATGTGTTTTTCTATCATTTCTTTATTTTCTGCATGAACAGGAGTCAAGGAAAGACAAAGGAAAGAAGGCTGAATCTACCCTTTCTAAGTTCCAGCAGGATCCTGACTATGCCAGTGATGCTGAATTGTTGGCAGCTGCTGGTAATTAACATTTAACACGGCATAACTCTATTTTGAAATTCATATAACATTTTCTTACTGATGTATTTCAAACAACTGACTAAATACACTGCCGAAATATCACACATTTTATGGCACTGATAATGACGACAGTAGGTTTAGGATTTCACTTTAATTTTCAGCAGGGTGAGGTATATTATCAAGCTAGCTGCCCCTTTTTCAGTGTAACAGATTTAATGCCTAAATGCTTTTTTTGGCATTTAGATAACACATATCAAAATCTATTTAATTTGTATATGTGATATGTTAGATTTTTTTATTATATTACAATATTTTTTTACACTATTGCCTATATTTTTTGTAGCAGCTCTATACTAAAATGTTTGTATTAAATATAATTTGTGTTCTCTAAAATAAGATCTGATAACATGGAAAATAGAAACAAACTTTGTTTATTGTGATAATGCTTGTGTTTGTCATTATATTCACATCTTAAGCAATGTGCTCAATACATTTTGTCTGATTTTTTCTACAGAGACTGTCCTTGAAGAGTCTGAGGTAGCGGTCTCCACACAGCTGACCACCTGGGGAGAGCTCACACCGGCTTCACTGCAAGGGATTACTATGCCCAGCAAGGTACACAATCTTGCATTATAACAATATACATACATACTGAGCAGTCAAATACCTATAAATATCATGCATATTCTATCCATGACAAGTATGTATGATATACTCATCATCGTATGTATGATTTATTTTTGCAGGGTTGATGTGGAAATGCTTGGGAACCGGCCCATTCAACCTAAACCCCCTGTGGCCACGTACATCCCACCCAGAGCGTCAGCAGCACCTGTCCTGGTAGTGGTTCCTGCACAGCCACAGGGACCATCTATGATGCTCTGTGGGGCATCCAGCAGTCAAGGGTTCATACCTTTCACACCACCTCCTGCGCTGACATCCAGACCAATCAAGCCTCATAAATCCATGAAGCCTTGTGGGGCCTGCCAAGTACCCCAGTGTGGTGGGCAGCGCAAGAGGTACACGCCCTCCAAAGACAAGGCTGCTGAAAGTAGCCAAAGAATATTTACCTATTGTCCAGCAACTAGGAAGTCCACCACTTCAGGTTTTGAAGGTATTGTGTTCAACAGTTTTGAACACTTCAAAAGTGTAGTAGATGAGGAACTAAAAAAGAAAAAAAATAACAACTAGAGAGCCAACGCCATCTGCAACTACATCCCCCAAATCACATTCCCCAAGTCATATTTGCTACAATATCTGCCTCTTATACCAATTCACCGATTCATTATACACCATCTATAAAACACATACCTATTTTCTCATGGAAAAAAAGATGTTTTTAGTGAATGTAAATATCTGCTTAACATTGCATACTATTGCACTGCATTACCTCATCCCCTTGTATATAGTACGTATATTGTATATTGCTTAATGTGTACATGTATAAATTTTGTAATAAGAATCCTGTAAATAATAACAAATTAGTTCCTATTTTGCTATATTTTCTGCTAAATTACATAATAATTAATGTTAATTATATTCTGTTTACATTGTTACTTGTGTTATTGTTGTTGTGTTGTTTATTTATTTCTGATATGTAGATATATATTGTTGAACAAATAAAATAAAAGAATGTTTCCAAATATATGATTCCTTTCACTGCTGTTTCCCCATTTGTCCACTTGATAGAGGTAAAGACTGTCACATGAAACTGTATTGAGTATAAGAGAGGCTGAATTACTTACCAGTAAGGTAAAGATAAAGTCTTTTTCTAAAATTCCATTAAGGCCCTTTTATGTGTACATTTTACATGCTCCCTACAGGGCGAATGGGGCCAATAGAGTGAATAATATCTCAGATATGAGCAAATTACACTTTGTTCAAGTACCCTAATATAGTTTCTTAGATTTTTTTTTTTCAGTGATCTTGCAAACATTGTAACTAAAAGTCTCAAGTTTATTTGTAAAGTGCATTCATTCATACTTCAAACAGATATGAGCAAACGCATTTGTTACATTACTTGTTTTTTATTGTTTTAATTAAAGCATTATGTTTGTTACATTATGTGACAGACATCTTATTATACTTAATAAAACATTAAAGTCAGAGATTCTGGTCTTATTCACAAAAACATAAAAAAGAACAGTAAACCATTTCAGAGGTAAACAAGACTTAGTATTGATATCCCTCCCCTCTCCTGCCAATCTGTTTACTTTTTTTTTTTTTCACAGTGATCAGGACCCAGGATAGGGACTTGGAGGGGTCATGGGCCATTCCCAGGCAGTCTCCCATCCAAGTACTAACCAGGCCCGACGCTGCTTAGCTTCCGAGATCAGACGAGATCGGGCGGTCTCAGCGCGGTATGGCCATAAGCGAGGGCTGCTCCAAAATGTGGGCTATTTAAAGATCAGCCTCCGTAAAAGCCAGCATATTATATAAATAGTGAAGAAAAGGCAAAAGCTTACAGCACCTGGTATTCCCAGGCGGTCACCCATCCAAGTACTAACCAGGCCCGACGCTGCTTAGCTTCCGAGATCAGACGAGATCGGGCGCTCTCAGCGCGGTATGGCCATAAGCGAGGGCTGCTTCAAAAAGTGGGATATTTAAAGATCAGCCTCCGTAAAAGCCAGCATATTATATAAACAGTGAAGAAAAGGCAAAAGCTTACAGCACCTGGTATTCCCAGGCGGTCTCCCATAAAAGTGTAACAATCGGCCTTATCAGCCGAGTTACAAGACTAAAATGGGGTCAGATTTAACTGTGAGAGATGACTAGTGGTTAAAAGAATGAGACGTAAAAGAAAATTGGTTTAAATAGATTTGGTGTATTTACAAGGTTCACGTAAAAGACTTTAAAACAACACGATAAATCTAGGTCAACTCTGTTAAAAGAATACAGTTCATTTGTCCATACCCTAAAAACAGTCCAAGAATCCCAGTGTGTTGATAAGTCCAATGTGAGTGTCCACCAGTGTATATACAATCCACAGAAAGTGTAATCCAAAGTTTGCAGGTGGTGAATGGAAAGTTGAGCTCTAAAATTAGCAACTCCTCAATCCAACAGTTTGGTGACTGCCCTTTGTTTGTCATGCTGCTCTCTTATACAGTTGTACTTCCTGCTTCCTGTCATGTGTCTAGTCACATGACAGGCCAACCATCCATTTATTAAAGACACATACACTTAAAATGTTAAGAGTAATAAAATGGCCTAAAAAACATGTAAAACACTTAAAACTCTATAATACATTTAAAAGATTGTAATAAATAGAGCGGTCAAACACGTCTTTCTAAAATCCAGCATATTATATAAATAGTGAAGAAAAGGCAAAAGCTTACAGCACCTGGCATTCCCAGGCGGTCTCCCATCCAAGTACTAACCAGGCCCGACGCAGCTTAGCTTCCGAGATCAGACGAGATCGGGCGGTCTCTTTTTTTTTTTTTTTTTTTATTGAAAAACTTTAAAACAATACAGATCACTGTAAAATCATTGGATGTGCTTCAACAATTACAGAAACTCTCTGTATTAGAATTAAATACACAATAAATACATTCAATAAAAGTAATCCATTTCTTCAGGGTTCTAAAAAAGACATCTCCAGTCCCATGTCCTTCAAGAGCTTTAAGACCCCGTGTGTAAAAGTTTTAGAAAAAACATCCAGCTTTTTTTCAATTTTGAAATAATAAAACAAGCATTGTACATATTTTCAAGTTTTCTTTTAAAAACATACCACACGTCCATTACATAATTCTCTTTCTTTGCCATCAACCTTCTTTCCCATATTGCACTCTTCATTAACATCACCAGTAAATTTATACATTTCTTGTTTTTACATTGCTTTTCAATTCCCAACATAAAAACCCTCAACCATTGAAAATTTCCATTCCCTTCTCCTCTTAATTTTAAAATCATATTCTCACATTTATTTTTAACATTTTCTAATTTACTACAATAGAAAAACAAGTGTAAAAAATTTTCATCCCCTGCTTTACAGACTTTGCATATGCCACTTTCTTCCATTCCAATCTTATTTAAAATAACATCAGTAAAAACCACTTTGTGTCTTATAAAATACTCCAAGTTTTCCAGTTGTGCTTGTACTAATTCCCCATTTATATTTCCCCAAATACTTTGTTCTTCTACATTGTTGAATGTCTTATACCAATATTCATTTGCGACAGGTTTCTTAAAAACAGCATCTCTAAAAACACAATAAAACTTTTTCACATTACATTCATTAAAAGCATATAATTTTTCCCCCAGCCTCACACACACATCTTTCCCTTGTTTCCCTTCTTCCATGTTTTCAATTCTCATTATCCACTCTTGAGGTACAGCATTCTTAATTATATCATATTTGTTTGTTATGTCTTGTCTGCTATAATCCTCCTTTGCCTCCTCCATCACATCCACAATGTATTGCAATGGTAAAAACCCCTCTTTGAATTCATATAAAACAGTTGTACTTCCTGCTTCCTGTCATGTGTCTAGTCACATGACAGGCCAACCATCCATTTATTAAAGACACATACACTTAAAATGTTAAGAGTAATAAAATACAACAACGATGTTGAAAAACTGATTTAAAATGTAAAAGAAGTGTAAAAGAAAGTGTAAAAGAAAATTTAATAAGTGTTTGTTCCAATTTTATTACACTTTTGTCTATTAAAATTGCTCTTATTGCTTTTTACTTTAAGTACTTTTTTTAAAAGTCATCAATTTGTTGAATAAACTAGATTTTAAATTATTTGACCTTTATTGTGGATATTTCTATGTCTATGAATTATTCACCAAGACTCTTATAAAGGAACTGTTAATAGAAAATGAGAAGTATCCAAATGAACTGAGTGATCAAGAAGGAAGCAACGCCAGTTAAAAAAATGGTCTGGGACTGCTCAAACTGAAAAAATCCCAACCAAAAACAACAGAAACTATGACAATCTGAAGACAGAGAAATTTAAAAACTTAGAAATATCAGCATTCATTCAAAATGCCCGTGTAAAACTGGCAAACCTGCTGTTGATAATTCAGAAATTAGCAACTAATAATAAATGTAAACAGTAGAAAATGACTGAGATTTCTTTGTTACCTCCTTACTGATCCAGATCAGTTACCTCCTGTATGAAGCATACAGTGATATACTACATAAACAATAATACTGCAAAAATACAGAGTAATGTACTGCAAAAACAATACAGTATAAAACACAGTAATGTACTGCATGAACAATAATACTGAATAAACAGTATAAAAGTGTCTAAAATGCAACAAGATACAAATGGTACTGCAGTAACCAATGTCAAGACAAAATGAATTAAACATTCATTGTTTTAAAACACAATACCATAAATTCAAAATTTGTTATCTCATAATTAGATTATGCAATTTCTAAATTTCACAGACAGGGTCATGGTTAAACATATATATACAGACCATTATTTTAAGCAAAGGTATAATATTAACCTGTAAGCCCACCTCTGCTGACTTGAGTAAATCTGATGGACCCTTACTGTGGTAATGTGGAAGGCCCTGAAGAACAAAGGTCCATTCATTGACATGGTATTCTTAAATAAAAGAAAAAAGCATTGTTAGATTAATTTGTGAGAATGACAGGCAATTTTTCTAGCTTTAAATGCATTTTTTATATAATTATGAGTGTCTGCAGAGCTGTTAAGAGAGGCGGCGGCGTAGCTGCTCTTTTTAAAGATGTCTATCAATGCAAGCAAGTGTCATTTGGTCAGTACATGTCATTTGAATATCTAGGGATTGTGTTGAAAGGTGCTCCACGCATTCTATTCATCATTATTTACAGGCCCCCAAAATACTCTCCATCCTTTGTTGAAGAGTTCACAGAACTGTTATCAATGATTTGTTCAGAGTTTGACTGTTTTGTTATTGCAGGGGATTTTAATGTTCATATAGAAAATGCAGAAATCAAAACCACAAAAGAAATAATAACGGTTTTGAACACGTTTGACCTGATTCAGCATGTGCATGGGCCTACACACAATCGTGGACACACTCTTGATTTACTCATCAGTAAGGGTCTAAACATTTCATCCACTGTTATCAAGGATGTAGCACTATCTGATCACTTCTGTATTTTCTTTGATATATTGATCTCTGCTACCACTGAATCTAGATCTGTCTCTGTCAGGAAGAGATGCATTAACGATAACACTAGTGTGCTATTTATGAAGGCTATATCTTCAATGCCAAGCATTTCTGCAGACTCTGTTGATTTTCTCCTGGAGTCCTTTAACTCAAAAGTTAAGAATGTCATTGATGACATCGCACCTGTGAAGGTCAGACAGATGACCGGCAGACAGAAATCACCGTGGAGAAAATCAACAGCAGTACAGATAATAAAAAGACAATGCAGAAAAGCTGAGCGGATGTGGCGGAAGATGAAACTTGAAATTCACTATAGCATCTATAAAGACAGCCTTCATGCTTTCAATGTTGAACTAGGTAAAGCTAGACAAACATTCTTCTCAAACCTTATAAACAGCAACTTAAACTACACTCGCACTCTTTTTGCTACCGTTGAGAGACTAACAAACCCCCCTAGTCAGATCCCTAGTGAACTGCTCTCTGACAGCAAGTGCGATGAGTTTGCTTCCTTCTTTTCTGAGAAGATCAATAATATCAGAAAGACAATTAGCACACCCTCAAGTTATGCAGAGGTCAGACAGATTCGACCGCAATTTCAAAAAGAAGTCATTATGTCTACTTTTGAAGAAATCGATAGCAACATTTTGGAAGAAACAGTAAAGCACCTCAAATCGTCAACCTGCCACCTCGACACACTTCCCACATCTTTTTTCAAAAGTGTGCTTAGCTGTCTTAGCTGTCTAAGCCCCTTCTGAAAAAGAAAAATCTTGATAACACCATATTGAGCAACTATAGACCAATATCAAATCTTCCTTTCATAAGCAAGATTATTGAAAAGGTTGTTTTCAATCAGCTGAATCACTACATAAACTCAAATGGATACCTGGACCATTTCCAATCTGGTTTCAGACAACATCATAGCACAGAGACAGCGCTCATAAAGATAATAAATGATATTCGCCTAAATTCAGATTCTGGCAAAATATCAGTGCTGGTATTACTAGATCTCAGTGCTGCGTTCGACACTGTCGATCATAACATTCTTCTAGATAGACTGGAAAACTGGGTCAGGCTTTCTGGGATGGTTCTCAAATGGTTCAGGTCATACTTAGAAGGGAGAGGCTATTATGTGAGTATAGGAGAACATAAGTCTAAGTGGACGTCCATGACATGCGGAGTCCCACAAGGCTCAATTCTAGCGCCGCTGCTGTTTAGCCTGTATATGCTCCCACTAAGTCAAATAATGAGAAAGAACCAAATAGCATATCACAGCTATGCAGATGATACCCAGATTTACCTAGCCTTATCGCCAAATGACTACAGCCCCATTGACTCTCTCTGCCAATGCATTGATGAAATTAACAGTTGGATGTGCCAAAACTTTTTACAGTTAAACAGGGAGAAAACGGAAGTCATTGCATTTGGAAACAAAGATGAAGTTCATAAGGTAAATGCGTACCTTGACACTAGGGGTCAAAAAACAAAAAATCAAGTCAAGAATCTGGGTGTGATTCTGGAGTCAGACCTCAGTTTCAGTAGTCATGTTAAAGCAGTAACTAAATCAGCATACTATCATCTTAAAAACATTGCAAGAATTAGATGTTTTGTTTCCCGTCAAGATTTGGAGAAACTTGTTCATGCCTTTATCACCAGCAGGGTAGACTATTGTAATGGTCTCCTCACTGGCCTTCCCAAGAAGACCATTAGACAGCTGCAGCTCATACAGAACGCTGCTGCCAGGATTCTGACTAGAACCAAAAAATCAGAGCATATTACACCAGTCCTTAGGTCCTTACACTGGCTTCCAGTTATGTTTAGGATAGATTTTAAAGTACTTTTACTTGTTTATAAAGCACTCAATGGCCTAGGACCTACATACATTGCAGATATGCTCACTGAATATAAACCTAACAGACAACTCAGATCACTAGGATCGAGTCAGTTAGTAATATCAAGGGTTCACACAAAACAAGGGGAATCCGCTTTTAGCTATTATGCCGCCCGCAGTTGGAATCAGCTTCCAGAAGAGATCAGATGTGCTAATACATTAGCCACATTTAAATGCAGACTCAAAACTCACCTGTTCAGTTGTGCATTTATTGAATGAGCACTGTGCTACGTCCGAACAGTTTGCATTATTTTATGTATAATCATTTTACTGTATTAATTAATTTGAAATCATTTTTTTTTTTTTTTTTTTAAATCATCTTAAATGTTCTTAATTTTGTTTTTATTGTTGTGATTATTATTTTAAATTTTTATGCTATTGTGATTTTAATTCCTTTTTATGTACAGCACTTTGAATTACCATTGTGTATGAAATGTGCTATATAAATAAACTTGCCTTGCCTTATGTGCGCAACACAATGTGATCTGCGACCTCTCTCTCTCTCTCTCAATCTCTCTCTCTCTCTCTCTCTGTGCTTTTGCGTGCATCAATTAAAGCAGCGCATTAATATAGAACGGTGATTAAACTGACTTGGAACTACCTGTGCATTAAACGGTTTTACTGCACACCTGCCAGCCAATCAGAATCCAGTATCCAGACATTCCATGGAATAAATATATATATATATTTATTAGGCTAATTCCATAATATTGTTACAAATGAACCAAATGCATGATGTCTACACACATTATTCATTAATATCTTTTATTTATCTTTAAGAATAAAAACCAACCTGTTTGTTCCTCAGTATCTTCATGTTTGACTCTGAATGTTTCTTCAATCCTCATGTCTTCACTCTCCTCTTTAATAAACACCATCTTTGTTTGTTCCTCAATATCTTCTTGTTTCAATGTTTCTTCAATCCTCATGTCACATGGATCTCTAATGATTCTCCAGGAGTTTTTCTGTGTGTTTGTACACTTTGTCCTGTTTAAGATGACAGTAATTAATAGAAAGAAAAATCAATGCAAACTAAATCTCTGGGTGAGTCTCAATCAGCTCCTAGTTCAGTAGTCAGTGCACTAGTAAGACAGTCAGAGTTAATAGACTAATACATTTGTAAAAAAATATATACGAATTACCCAGAGGGTTCATATTTAGGCAGGCTATTTTTGATTTAGATATGGTATTCAATTACTTAAACATTATGTCTCATGAAATCATTGTCGGTTGTCATTCACTCGTTTGTGTTTGTTGTTGTCGTTTGTAGACCGCGTGCCGCTGAATCGAATCACTGAATCATTTCACAAATGATTTGATTCAAATGATTCGGATTCTCAGTTTCTCTCATCACTTCTTATCATCACACGATTGATTCATGATATAGAGAGAGAAATGAGACGCATTTTCTCTGTTACTAAAGGCTAACGTCTTCAGTATCTCTAAAGCATTACAACGTTATATTTTATAATGATGCATTTACTTTACATAGCTTGTAAAAAACGCTTTATTGATGCAGCAATATCCATTGGTTTAAAAACTTTAAAACCACAAACCTTTCTTCAGGCGACTCACAACAGATGAGGAGCGCGGCGCAGTTTTATGACGTCACATCACCAGAGCAAAATAAAAGTCCCATTGGTGCACTGCTCTCTAGAATCACAAATATATCATAGAAATGTTGTATATAGAATAGAATTTCGTACCCATATGATGATGCTTTTCTAAAGTTACTAACATCGTGAATCTATTAATATTATTCTCTATTTTTATGTACATTTATAACACTTTGTTTTATGTTGATATACCTTGCCATTAAATTCACATTAATCTAGTTAATGCTGCTGTGTAACTGTTACAAAGGTTGTATGATGGCAAATTTGATCTAGCACTTTTTTGACTATTGTAATCAATCTCTTGTTATTTTGTTATTTTGTTTGTTTGTTTGTTTATTCCTTTTGGAAAGTTGCTGAAACACTGTCAGGGTTTTTATTTTTATTTTGCTATTGAAGCTAATGTGTCAGTTTCTATTTACCACTACAGAAGTTTATTTATAATGAAACATGACTTAGATTTCCCAAGAGTATTATTACTTTTTTAAATTTGTATATAATCTGTGATAAAATATGATTATAATATAAACAAGTAACATATTAAGATTTCAATTTTGGAAATGCATTTACAAAGAAAAGTCATTAATAACAGATCTGGGGCCTCATTTATAAAACTTTCTTACGCACTGATTTGATCTTAGAGTGTTCGTACGAACAAATCCACGCCAAAGTACAGATTTATAAAAACCGTCTTTGACGTGGAAAAGTACTTATCTCCACGTCAGATTCCAGCTTGGCGTACGACCGTTTCCTTGTGGTAATGCCTGGTATTGCAGATTGTTCAGCCTCACTATAATTAGATTTCTTGCGCTCCTTTTTTACTTGCCATTGTCACAGAGTTTTTTCTTTAGGAATGAGCTCATTTTATATGTTAATTAATTAAGGGGCGTTTCGACGGCGGAACATTCAGCTGCACACAATTCCACGATCATTTGTGATTTATAACCGAATGACTGGCGGACGCATGGATTTCGTGGTACGTTCGTTTTCTCTGAATCGCTCTTACGATCAAATCAGAAAAGTTCTTAGATAAAATCAAGGATGGTTTCTACGCAAGTCTTTATAAATGAGGCCCCCAGACTGAAAATGAACAAATCTTCTGTAAGGAATCGGATTGGATGGAAAGATAATATGGTCTTATATTTAATGATAATATATTTCAATGGTAATGTTTTTTTTTATGGTGATTTGGTTTTAAATACTTTTTTTTTTGCAGTGTAAAGGAATATGGTTAATTCATTATTACCTTTTCAGTTTCGTTAATTGGCAAAAATATGCCAACATATTCAGTTCACTCCATTTCTTAATGAGCTCATGAGCTACATCTTCAATATCTACATGATTATAGTTAAATTAAAAGCAAAATACCTGCCACATCCAGTTAGACCTGTAGGAAACGCAGAAGAGAAGATCAGGAGACTCTTGGTTGAGATGTTACTGTGTGTCGCTGCAGTCATCCAGACTGAATAAAACACTCAATCACTGGAGTTTTATACAGATTTCAGGATCATCATTAGAAGATAAAATATGCAAAGGATGTAAGCAGTTACAGGAATTTGTCCAGATTTTCAGCGACTCTAATCCAATCAGCAGAACTATAGACTCATTATCACAGAGATCAGGGAAAGTCTCACCTTCAGCCTCTGCATTCATATTTAACTCAGATATTGATCAGAAACAAAGACACCAATTAAAGAAATGAGGCAGAAACATCAACAGCCAATAAAGACAAAAGATGACACTTACCATCATTTCACATTCATATTCACACACTCCTAAAGCGAAATATATCCATTTTATATAAATGTAAATGCCATTTCTCTTTCTGATCAACACAATGGAAACAGGGACAGGAAAACCAAATATAGGCATTAGAGAACACCAGGACAAACTAAGACAAGGAGCACATAGTAAAGAAAAAAAAAAAACACAAAAGGACAGTTCATAGGTGTGACAATCATTGCTGTTAAAGACACAATTATATTGGTTGAAATAAAATTATTGCTTAGGAAAATAAGCAGAAATGTTGAATTGTAAATGAATCTCTTTTGCTTTAGGTGTGTGTGAATACAAATGTAAAATGAGACTGTCATCTTTTATCTGTGATACTCTTGATGATGTTTCGGCCTCATTTCTTTAATTGTTGTCATTGTTAATGCTAATGAACACCTGAGTTATGTGTGAATGTCTGTCCCTGATCTCTGTGATCATGAGTGCTTTAGTTCTGCTGATTGTTTTAGAGCTGCTGAAACTCCAGAGTCTGAGCGACTGAACTAGAACTGATCACATGCTTTAAATACTGTGTTTAAGTAAGAACAGCCTCCTGAAATCTGTCTAAAGCTCCAGTGATTGAGTGCTTTAGTCAGTCTGGATGACCGCAGCGACACACAGGACCGGCTTGAACAAGAGTCTCCTGATCTTCATTTTCCTGCAGGTGTATTAAAGGTATTTTGTTTTCAAAACATTTAACTTCACTAAAATCATAACACTACAACATGGCTTTTTTTCTGATAGATGTACTTCTAGTTAAAGTTTCTAATAAACAGTTTATTGTGTCTTGTATTTATTACCCAAACTTAATAAAAGAAGATATGGAGTGAACTGAATATGTTGGCATATTTTTGCCAATTAACGAAATGAAAAGGTAATAAAAAGTAATCAATGAACCATATTCCTTTACACTGCAAAAAATGTATTTAAAACCAAAACACCGTAAAAAAAACATTACCAATGAAATAAAAAAGATCAAATACAGACCATATCATTTCCATCCAATCCTAAGATTTGTTCATTTTCAGTTTGGATCTGTTATTAATGACTTTTGTTTGTAAATGCATTTCCAAAACTGAAATTTTAATATTTTACTTGTTTATATTATATTCATATTTTAGCACAGATTATATACCAATTTAAAAAAAAGTAATAATACTCTGGGGAAATGTAAGTCATATGGTAAATAGAAACTGACACAAATATATTTTTGTGTCCTCATTTGCCTCAATAGCAAAATAAAAATAAAAACCCTGACAGTGTTTCAGTAACTTTCCAAAACAGGAATAAATAAAAAACAAAATAACAAGAGATTTATTACAATAGTCCAAAGAGTGATAGATTAAATTTCCCATCACACCTCCTTTGTAACAGTTAAACAGCAGCATGAACTAGTTACTAGTTTAATGTGAATTTAATGACAAGGTATATCAACATAAAACAAAAAGGTTATAAATGTACATAAAAAATAGAGAATAATATTGATAGATTCACGATGTTAGTAACTTTAGAAAAGCATCATCATATGGGTACGAAATTCTATTCTATAATCAACATTTATATTATGTATTTTTGTGATTCTAGAGAGCAGTGCACCAATGGGACTTTTATTTTGTCTGGTGATGTGACGTCATAAAGATGCGCTGCGCTCCTCATCTGTTGTGAGTCACCTGAAGAAAGGTTTGTGGTTTTAAAGTTTTTAAACCAATGGATATTGTTGCATCAATAAAGCGTTTTTACAAGCTTTTTAAAATAAATCATAATTATTAAATATAACGTTGTAATGTTTTAGTGTTACTGAAGACGTAGCCATTAGTAACAGAGAAGATGCGTCTCATTTCTCTCTATATATCATGAATCAATCGTGTGATGATAAGAAGTTATGATTGAAACTGAGAATCCGAATCATTTGAATCAAATCATTTGTGAAATGATTCAGTGATTCGAATCAGCGGCACGCGGACTACAAACGACAACAACAAACACAAACGAGTGAATCACAACCGAGAATGATTTCATGAAAGTGTAATATATTAGATATGATAAACAAATAATTGAATACCAAATATAATTTAAAAAAGCTTATATAATTATGAACCTTCTTGGTATGTTTTATAAATTTTTATATAAGTCTATTAACTCTCTGACTGTCTTACTAGTGCACTGAATACTGAACTAGGAGCTGATTGAGACGCACTCAGAGATTTACTTTGCTTGATTTTCCTTTCTCATCTTAAACAGGACAAAGTGTTCAAACACAGAAAAACTCCTGGAGAATCAACAGAGATCCATGTGACACTAAGGCGTTTATTAAAAAGGAGAGTGAAGACATGAAGATTGAAGAAACATTCAGAGTCAAACATGAAGACACTGATAAACAAACATCATCAGGTATCTTGGATTTTATTCTCAAAGCTGAAATAAAAGATATTAATGAATAATGTATGTAGACATCATGCATCTGGTTTAGTTGTAACAATAGTATGGAATTAGTCTATATACAGGGCTGCCAACTCTCACGCATTCAGCGTGAGACTCACGCAATTGACACTTTTCACACGCTCTCACGCCACACATCCATTTTCTCACGCAGTCAAAAGCACCCTCAGTTAAAACTGTTATAATAAGATATTGGCTAAACAGATTTGGCAAAAGCTCCAGTGCGTATTTGTGTTTGTGCTCTGGAAATCGCCAAAAGACAACGTGTTTTCGTAGCGCTGATCAATGTTGTCAATCACAGACATGTATGTTGATCTAGAGAACGCCTGTGATTGGCCATTGCGTTCTGAATTCACTCGCCTCTAAACGCCAGATTGCACTTACCAGTCCTCTCACTGTTAATAAGCGGTTCATTGATAATAAAAGGACTTTTGCGATTAACTGAAGCGACACGTTTTAGTGATATCAAGGAAGGGCTATTGCGCACTCCAAGGCTACATATAATCCGTTCAGAATTTGAATAAAGTTTTGTTTTTCATCCTCCTAACGGCTGTATACAGGGTACAGGAAGCAAAGTTTCGAGAGTGTTAAATCTCATGAATTAAGGATTCTTTTTCGAAAACGAGAAAAATTAAATTTCTCAGAACAGCAGACTAATATATCAACAGCAAAATATTTGAATTTTTCGTGTCAAAAAAATAAAATAATAATAATATATATATATATATATATATATATATATATATATATATCTCAGAGGTTGCGTTAGACTTTTTCGTTGTCTGTCATTTTGACGGACAGGGTGGTAAAAATTCCGTCATAATCTATTATTACCCGTCATTTTAATTTTTATATTATAATAATACATTTAATTGCTTTTATTTTTGTTCAAATTTTCATTTTTAATAATGATCATACAATGCAAGCATACTGTATAGGTTTTCGCATTTATTTATGAAGAGAACAGATGAACAGAAACTGCGTTACTTTTCGTGTTCAATACCACACAGGAGTGACAAAAACAACAAAACATGCAGGACTGGGTAAAAAAAAAATCGATTACTCGATTTGATTAGATTCTAATTTTTATAGACTAATATTTCTTAAATCCTAATTTAAGAAGAGTAGGCTACATAGCGTGCCTCATTTGTTACTTTCAATATGAAAAAGTGTCAGATTTCAAATTCTGTCCATTTAAATTAGAAAATTCAAGTAATAAATACCGTTTTGGCGCTCTTTAATGTGGCGTGATAGATCGCTGTAGCCTTAACTGGGTAATGGCCTGTGTGTAATCAAACGCATAGCATAGCAAAGGATTCGTAATCGTAAGAGTTTCTTTTTTTGTTCTGGATAACGTGCTCTGAGCGAACACTGGAGCGCATTTGCCACCAACTGGACAGGGGTGGGAACTACAGTTACAAATCACAATAGATCACCCTCTGTGTGGTGTATTCCGTCAAAGTGACGGACAGCCTTCAGATTTTTCCGTCACTGATAAAAAAATGACGGACAATTTTCGGTTAACGCAACCTCTGATATATATATATATATATATATATATATATATATATATATATATATATATATATATATATATATATATATATATATCAGAGGTTGCGTATAAATATATATATATATTTAAATGCGGTTGTAATTATTTATAAAAGTATAATGACTAAATCTTGCAATTCTTTCACTCCCTGCTGAAAAAAACAGCTAATACCAGCCTAGGCTGGTTTTAGCTGTTTTTTTCACCAGGGCTGTAAATTGCTTTTCTTGTTGTGGTAAAAAGTTAACAGTTTTGCAGCACTGCAACAGTTACTTTACATCATTTTATGATAAAAACAGTATCACACACTGCTCATGCGAACGTGTGTAGCATATTTGCTTGTATCAAGATTAAAATGCAGTGTTTAGTTCTAA